>NW_023270436.1:3946568-4048416 GCF_011800145.1 Mirounga leonina | reverse complement strand
ATCAGAGCCCCTCCCACCTGATGGCTCCTCCCACACCATGACTCCTCCCACATTGTAGTTCCTCCTATATCACAGCCCCTCCCATCCTGTGGTCCTGCCCATCTCTCGGCTCTGCCCACCTTCATTCTTCCTTTGCCAACCTGCCTCTCTGGAGTGTCTCCCGAACCTGTCCCTGAGTAAGAACTTCCTCTACCCTCGCTTGGAGCCATTCTTGAGCTTCCTCGTATTCCTTACTAAGTCCTTTCCTGATTAAATTAAGCAGAGTCAATCTTCTTTGCAACTAATGAGGCTTAAATATAATAGTCCTTTGTTTTGAGGGGAAAAAAAAAACCAAACAAGTACATATGCTTTAATACTGAGGCTTCACTCTGTCTGCCTTTGACCAGAAGAGGTTTTCTTTAAACCATACAATATATTATTGATGTCGTTTAAAAATTATAGGATTTCATCTCTAAACCCTGATTTCTGACTTCTCTTTAAAAAAATAGAAAAATCTGACATATTTGAGAATACATATAGGAGAAACTTCATTCATTAATTCAGCAAACGTTTATTTAATGGTGGCAATTTACCAAACCTTGCTAAAAGAAACAAAATTTCAGGGCATTTTCTGTGGTCACATTGTATCAGCTGATGCAGATGTAAGTATTATCTCTCCTGAGATAGCCAGTACTGTCTCAAAGAACCTATTTCCATTTTATTTAGAGGGAATGTGTCTGAGTTAATAGATTCCTGATCCTTCCTGCCCGGATAGGTTTCCAAATGAGAGACTATTTTAAAGGTACAGGTGCACATTTCCACAGTGGTGTGGGTCACCATCCTTCCTGAAGCTGGGTCAGCAGTAGTCAGATTTGTTTCATTCTGGTCATTCTCAGCAGACAAATTATGGTGCTCCGTGCAATGACTTTATGGTGATTGCATTGCTCTTGTCCTTTAGGGACAAGATCACTGAGGCAGAGAGGTGAAGAGTACTAGGTTATAAAACTTCCCAGTGACACTGGTCTCGTTCTGCTCTTTAGAAGATGCATCTCCCGATGTTAAAAGAAGGAGTTTGACGTGAAGCACAGAAATATAAGTTTTCAGAGGGCACAGGCTCTGGGTCCTGCATATAAAAAAGGGTTTCTCAACCTTGATGCTATTGACATTTTGGGTGGGGTAAGTTTTGGTTGTGGGAGCTGTCCTGTGCACTGTAGGAAGTTTAAAACATCCCTGGCCTCTACCCACTAGATGCCAGGAACACTCTCGATCCAGGTGTGATAAAGGTCTCCAGACATTACCAAATTCTTCTGGGAGAAAAATCACCCCCTCAGTGAGAATCACAGGCTTAAGAATTAGGATTTTTGAGGGGAGGGCTATTTCTCTGACAAGGCTATAGAACCTAGATTTGAAAGGACATGCTCCTCAAGTCTTTGGAGGAATTTTGCCTCTATGGAAGAATTCATTATTTTTCAAGTATTTCGAATCTTCGCGAAATCACTTAGGACGGTCATCCCATTTCAGTAAAAATTCAGAGGTAACCCGTAATCTGCTTTGAACTCCACACACTTCACTACTCTTTGGATGCATGATCTCATTTGCTGAAACAGTATTGGTGATCTCCCCCGCCCACATTCGTTCCTTAGGCTAATATAACACCATATTGGATACCGTTGGCATCTTCACATTGACACGTGAATTTGGTGTGACCCGGTTGAGCAAATAAGGAAGCCACCACTGTCTCCATATTAAATACAAGGAAACTGAGGCTCAGAAGGGTCATGAGATCCAGGTCCCAGACCCAGAACAAGAGGGAAGAACTGGACCTGAGCCATTTCTAATCAAGCTTACACAAATTCCCAGTGCCCACAGACCAGAGACAGCAGGGCTGTTGGTTTTTACTCCTTTCCCTCACTCTGCTACCCCCTGGCAACTTGCGTGGTGAGCACTGCCGGTGGAGAGGGGCAGGACAGATACAGTGAATTTTAGGAAAGATCCTGATATTTAAAGTCCTGGGCTCAACTTCCCTCTTCCTCATTCAGCTGCATGATCTCAGGTGAGACCCATGTGAGCCCCACTGTCCTCATTTGTACAAACAGATAGTGATGATCGAGTCTAACTCACGGGGCTATTTGTGAGGCTTTGAAGGCAATCTGGCCAGCACACTCCAATTGTTTAAAAAATTAACTCCACAGTTGAAAAACTGAATACACATTACAAGGGCACTGTGTGAGCAAGTCACAAAAGATGAACTGCAGTGACCAGTAAGATTATCTTAAAAGTTTAAATTCGGGGCAACTGCATGGCTCAGTTGGTTAATCATCTGCCTTCGGCTCAGGTCATGATCTTGGGGTCCTGGGATCAAGTCTGCTTGGAGCTCTCTGCTCAGCGGGGAGTCTGCTTCTTCCTCTCCTTCTACCCCTCCCCACCCCCCACCTTGTGCCCTCTCTCTCTCACACACAATCTCTCAAATAAATAAATAAAATCTTAAAAATATCTTTAACTGAAGTATGGTTGACATACAATATTCTATGAGTTTAAAAGTGTTCTCTTTAGTGGGCACAATGTAACATTCTGAATTGGTAGCCAAATTTTAAAAATCTAGAGACTTCATACAAAATATGGGTTTCTAGTATTCTGTGGCAATTTTGGTGTTATTGTGCTCGTATATGACTGGATATGAATGGCAAGTGCCCTGTAATACACTAACTTTCTCATTCACCCCCATGGGGTCACCCTCACATGTTTGTGTTAACTTGTCTTTCTTTTCACTTTGTGACACCTGCCACAGACTCACAGCGAACGAATACCTAGTACTTCAGGACTGTCCACGCTAGCAAGTTGAGAATCACTCTTAGGATACCAAAAATGTTATGTAACCTTTTGAAAGGAGTCTAAATGTTTCTCAAGTTTGGTAAGTATGAACTTCCTTCAGCCATTTTCCCCATCTGTATTTCTGAACATTGGTTCATTTAGAATCAATTGTTTGATTTTTTTTTAAGATTTTATTTATCTATTTATTTGAGATAGGGAGTGTGTGAGAGAGAGCAAAAGTACAAGCAGGAGGAGGGGCAGAGGGAGAGGGAGAAGCAGACTCCCTGTTGAGCAGGGAGCCCAACATGGGGCTCAATCCCAAGACCTTGGGATCATGACCTGAGCTGAAGGCAGTCGCTTAACCTACTGAGCCACCCAGGGGCCCCAGTTTGATTTTTTTCTAAAACAAGTTTTGCTGGAATACAAGCCTGGAAGATTTCCTTCCTTTTCTCTTGTGTGGCAGAAAAAAATCCAGGGCCTAATGCAGAGGTCATTTGTATTAAGGTTATAAATATCCACCACCCCAGATCTGATATGAATCCACCATTAAGCGTTCTCCTGAAGAATGAAATCTAATTCATTAGTGTTTTTAGAAATGCTTTCTCCAGGGTATCAGTCCAGAAGAAGCTACAAAGCTTTGTATCATTCACAATCCAATTAATACTCATTTTCTAATAGTTTAAAGGTAGTTTCAGTTTCAGCTCTATCAATGTAGCTGACAGTGTATTTTATTTAATGGGTGGTGTCCTCTGGGGCAGAAGAATAAGATTTCCATGGAGATGTTCAGGCTGCCCATTTAAACCTTCCTGGTTCTGGGATTTCAGCTAAAACCTAAATTTCATCCTCACTCTCATCCCTGACATTCTTCCTCTTCCTCCTTCTTTTCCTTCTTTCCTTTCTTCTCCATACCTTTCTTCAAGTCTTCTCCTTTCTAAGAACAATAAATAATATAAGGTCCTTGCTACCTGGGATAAATAAATTATGTCTCTTTCTTTTGCAAGTGAAAAAAAAATGTATCAGGCCTAGACAAAATAAGGGAATTTATTGGTTTGCAAAACAAGCATCCAGGAAATTTTGAGCTGCAGGTACGGTTGTATCTAGGGGCTCAGAAGGATATGGTTTCTTTCTTACCATCTCTCATTTTTTTCTTCTGTTGTGTCCATTCCAAAAAGACACACTTTTTAAGCAAAGGCAATATGGGCTGACTGCAGTTCCAGGATCACATTCTTCCAGTTGTATGTCCAGTGGAAATGAAAGTTATGTTTCTTCCCTGAGCTTCCACACATCTTGGGTGAAGAAAGAGTTAACACAGCAATCCTGAGACTGCTGTCCTTTAAAAGGCCAGTTTACAAGACTGGTTCTTAGATGGACTCTTGGAACTGGATTTCAGGAGGGTTTCAACTATTCCTTGATAAGAATGGCTCACTGTGTCAGAATTATTTATGCAAATAATATGATTTATGCTGACAACCTGCGTTCCTTCTGTGGGTCTGGGATTTGGGTAGCACCAAGTAGAAGATGCTTACATGACCAGCACCATACAAAAACCCTGATGAGTCCCTCGTGAATTTCCCTGGCAGATGACATTTCAGACATGTTGTCACATGCTGCTGGAGGAATTAAGTGCTTCTCTTGTGACTGTCCTGGGAGAAGATTCTAGAAGTTTGCACCTGGCTTCCTCCGGACTTCACCTCATGCACATTTTCCATTTGTTAATTTTACTTTGCATCTTTTTTTTTGCCACATCCATGAGTTGACTCTCTGCTGAGTCCCATGAGTCTTCCTGGACAATTACTGCAGCTGGTGTGGGCTTGGGGACCCTGACACTGGGATTCACACTCACTGTGAACGTGGCAGGTCTAACAGGCTCCACTCCATTTCAGTCTTCAGGTGATGGTGTACATGGGCAGAGTAGGAATGGGACATTCTTGCCAATCAGTTGGGCACTTTTTTTTTAGTTGGGCATTTTTGATGCCAGAATGTGTATTGCCAAGAAAAACATGAGAAAGAAAAATTGGCATGATTCATTATATTTTTTGAAAATCGAAATTATCCATGCACATATCCAGAAGATTTCAAATGGAAATAACCCAAAGAGGCTTATTAAAAAAGAAAAAGAAGAAGAAGAAGAAGAAGGAGGAGGAGGAGGAGGAGGAGGAGGAGGAGGAGGAGGATGGAGGAGGAGGAGAAGGAGGAGGAGGAGGGGAGGAGGAGGAGGAGGAGGAGGAGGAGGAGGAGGAGGAGGAGGAGGAGGATCCCTTAACTTTTATCCGTTTCCCTCAACCCAGAGGCAATCACTTTTTACTACTTTGGTATTTTAAGGATTCCTCTCTAAAGCTGTCAATTGCATGCTTGTATTTCTATATTTCTATGTCTTGATTCTTTGCTATTTTGGGACCCTGTCTTCTTTTCCTAGTCTCCCTTTCTACCAGGTTGTTATTCCAGTGATTTTTTGTCAAGCACCATTCACAAATGCTGATTTCCTCATTTGGTTGGTGATCCTTGTCCATTCCCGATTAGGGCGGGTAACCATACGGCCTCGGCGGACATCTCTACGGGTGATCGTTTGGTGGTTTTATTACTGAAGCCCTGATACGGGCCACTCTAGGTATTTCCTCTAGCCAGAGTCTTCAGGTCAGGAACTTCCAGGCTCCTGTCTGGAGGGTCTTGGACTGGCCGCCATCCTCCTGGAGCAGAGCTGAAAGAGGACCGGGATGCTGGCGCGCAGGGCACCCTGGACGGTGCGCAGGGAGGGAGGCACCCTGTGCCTGAGCCTCCACTGAACTATCCGCGGAGAGGAACGGGTAGCCGGGGAGGGGCATGGCCCGGGGGCGTGGGGCTGGGCAGGGGCTGCTGCGCTGTGCAGGGAAGCCCATTGCTGTTTGGCTCCCCATCCCTCCCGATGCTTGTAGGGTTAGCTTCCCCACTGTCAGCATCTTCCACAAGTTGTTTCTAGTACCCAGATCCTTTTTCCTTTGCCCCTTGGGTGTATGCCTTAAGAATAAAATCAATATTCTTATAGTAGTGGTGTTTGGGAAAGAGTCGGGGTGAGGGGGATGTTAACTTTCACATTTTACTGAAAGCTGATTCACTGAGTATTAAACATTTTTATCTGAATCATTTAATATCGCGTAGGCAACATTATAATGGGTTGCAAAATGCAATCTTTTCATTTATTTTCTGCCCCATATGATTACTACACATTTCTTGATTTTTCATTATGATGCATTCTCAGCTTTTAGTGCCTCTTAATTGCCAATAAAATACATAAAAATGCAACATCGAGGGTTCATGATGGCAAAATCAATTGTTTTTCCTAGTAGGTATAATGTGTTTATAAAACCAGCTTTTATGGAAAGGGAGGGAAACAAGACTAAGAATGTAAAAACATACTAACTTATTTTTTTCCATCTACATTTGCCTGATGTATAATTCCTTGTGCCCTTCAATGCCCTGACCCCCCCAAAATCCATTTCAAGCGAGGCACCTGCATAACTTGACTCCCTGAAGTCCTGTAGAGAAGAGGCAAAAGGTTCAAATATATACATAATGTATTCCTAAAGTACATTTTCATTCTGAAGATATACTTCGTGAATGGATTTTATGCCAAGAAATGATAACTAGACCAAATCCCTAGGTGTTAACATGTTAACACTGCACCATGATTAATGAGCTTGTTAAAAATAAGTAATATTTTCATTTTCTACATGCCATCAACCCAGCAGGGAAATAACAGAGTGCTTTTGATATTTAGCTCACCCAGTGAGTGAAAGAATTATTGTAGCTTGTAAATTAAAATAATTATTATATACTTTGAGTCTCTTCACATTTTTCTGTTTGTTACTATTTTCATCCTATTAGCTGTCACTAACTTCAAAGAAAAGGATACATATTAAAATGACTAAAAAATTATATACTTTTTATTGACGAAATTGAAAGCAATATATTATACAGAAGACCTTCCTTCCTTCCCTCCCTCCCGCCTGCCTTCCTTCCTTCCTTCCTTCCTTCCTTCCTTCCTTCCTTCCTTCCTTCCTTCCTTTTTCTGTCCTTCCCTCCCTCCTTTCCTCCCTCCCTCTCCATGACTCTTCATTTTGCAGTTTTTAATGAACAAAGAGGGAGAAGAAAGAAATGATCAAAGGAAAAAAAAGTATCCAATTAGCTGTAGTTAATTCAGTCTTGCACATGTTAAATCATCCACTTGTGTGAATTTCGTATCCAGTATTTGAAATACTTAGTCTTGCTTCATTTTATTCCATGTACCTAATTTTTCCCCCTAAAGCTTTCCTTTCCTTTCCTTTCCTGTCTTAGGAGTCACCGTTTATAATTTACCAGGAAGCCAAACCTTTATTTTAATTTTGCAATGATTGCCATATACCTCCCTAATGAAAGTGGAGAAGCTGGAGAGATGCCATGAGCAGGAGACTAATATCATCTACCCGAAGGTGACAGAAAAACACTTGTCAGAAGGCAGAAGCCACAGCAAGCAGAGTCTGGGCTGTGAACACCTGACATTTGTACGCGTCTTCATACCGGGGCAGCGACTGTGCTCCTATGGATGCTTAAGGGTCTCATGAAGGCACTTGTCAGTTTTGCTCCCTTTTCTGGATTTCAGGAGCAGCAAAAATGATGCAGAAAATCAGAAGGCATTTTGTAATTTGCCGTGGGGGGAAGGGAACTCTTTCTAGTAACTTCAGATTCCAAGTGGCATCTCTCTGGCTCAGACTCTTACCAAAATTTCCAGCAGATTCACCATTGAAAGTCCATTTCTGCAAATGAGTCTTCCAGTGACCAGAATTATTTTTTGTCTGAAACTATGTTCTGTGAAGACATTAACCTCTTTGTGCCATCCTCCCAAACACATTTCCTCTAGTGCTAGGAGAGCCTTGGGGAACATCCAGGCTCTCCTCGGGTGGTTGGAGTCAAGACCCGATGAGTGGCTTTGTATCCCACCCAAGAAATTGTGGTTTCATTTCATAAAATCCGCCCTCAAAATGAAGTTGAGTTCACGTGTTCATTCTCCTACCAACCCCGACTCTGGATCTTGCTTCTACTTGCTGAGCAGCCTGCAATGATCTGGTGAGTCCAGCTCGGTACACCTGACTCACTCACTGATCAAGCCACATGGGGAAGGTCTTCGTTCCCATTGAAACATAGTGCCCTTTATGTGGACTGCCCGGGCAGCTACAGGAGCAAAACAGAGGTGAGATGGAAGCTAGAAAAACCCATGCACCCATCATAGTTAAAAACTCGTGATTCTATCATACTCCAACCGTTCATAGACTCTTCCAGCAACCAAACGTTATTTCAATCATTTTTATGGACGTCCTTCCAAAATGTGTTCTCCTTTCCTGTTCTTTAAGGAGAATGTGATGAATATATGAGAGTGTGTGTGCGTAGGTAAGTGAGTGACTGTATGTGAATGTGTTTGTGTGGACATGTGCGTGGCACTGAGGGTCATCCCTATAAACACCGGCTATCTGATTGGGTCTGAGTGTTGGATGCACTGATGTCTCAGGAGTGAATGCTCTGATCCTGCTTGTTCCTTTATTACATGACCTTGGATAAGCAATCTTTTTGACTTTTTTCTTTGGTTTTTATGAAGTTTTCCCTCCTGATCGCACTACCATGTGCTGTCACTTTTTATCGCTCTCAGGATATTTTCTTGAAACAAGTCCCACATGTGCAAATTTGCTTCTTACAAACGACATTTGCCTGGGAAAATTTATTTCCTATAATATAAATTCCAAAGGGGAAGGACCTCTTTTCCCTTATTCGTCTAGCACCTGGTACATAGCTAGGCTGTACTGAGAGCCCATTAATATTCCCAGAGCAAGTAACCAATTCCATTGCAATTTTGGGTAAAGTACGAATAAATGGGTCTGAGAATCCAAATGGCTTTATTTTGCTTACAGTTCATGAACTTAAACACAAACCTAGTGGGTCTATGTTGGCTTCTAAGGGGCTTTTTAAAAACCTTTTAGTTCTGTTACATCATGAGGAAGTGGGTTTTCCTACCACGATTTCTCCCATTATTATTATTTTACCCAAGACATCCTTGCCCACTTCCATTTCTGGGGAATTCTCCTTCCTTCCTTCCATCTATGTGGTTCTAGAAAAGTTTTTCTTCATTTACCTTTCAGAGATTCCCATCCAGGGATTTCATTTGATTTTTGCTGTGTAGCCACATCGGGGGAGAGTTCTTCAGGAAATATGACCATTCACTGCCTTTGGCATATTTTTCCTCCTCCACTTGACATTAATTACCTTGCCCTTCTTTAAATTCTTTCAGTGCCTTCCTGTCTTATTTGCAGCTCGT
This sequence comes from Mirounga leonina, assembly GCF_011800145.1. Classification (NCBI taxonomy): domain Eukaryota; kingdom Metazoa; phylum Chordata; class Mammalia; order Carnivora; family Phocidae; genus Mirounga; species Mirounga leonina. The sequence goes on along the minus strand of NW_023270436.1, from coordinate 4,039,307 downwards.
TACGCCTGTTTAAATTTCTCCACATCAACAAAGCCACTTATTTTGTCCTGGTTATTTACTGGTCCAGATGTTCCTTACTGCCTGCAGAGTTTTCTGCAAGGTAAGCCAAGGTCTGGCACTTCCCCTGGTCTCCCCTGTGCATCACTTCTTCTCTAGAAAACATGATAAACTCACATGATGACAGTTGACAGGTTGCTTGACCAACTCCTCCTGTTTTATCAGAGACTTTTCCTTCCGTGTTGCTGTGTCCTCAAGGAGAATTTACACCTCGGATGCAGTGATGTGCCATGATGACAGTTTCCATTATTCAAAGAAAGTTTATCTTTCAAATGTTTTTATCCAATCCAATGATAAGTATTTGTTTTGTTCAATATAATTTTTCAGTTTCGGGAATGGGCTCTCAGATTGCAAGACTGTAAATCCCATGCCCTCTATAAAGTTATTTACCCCTTTAAAAATCCACAGTAACCATCTCAATGTATTTTATGTGACATTGAGCTTTACTAACAATTGCTATGGTTCATATAGTTCCTCCAAATACATTCATCGTTTGTCTTATCCTATGAGATACTTCAAAAAACGGTAAGTCCAAGGGTTATCATCTTTAAATATTCTCTCCTAAATTATCATTTCCTAAACCATTGCCTGTTAAAGGAAGTGAATTTGCATTGGGTTATGAATTCTAGGTTTGTTTTTTGTTTATTTGGTTTTTTTAATTCTTTGAGAATAAAGGTGACAAAGGTCAGATATGGAAGGAGGTTACTTAAAATGTCTTTCTCATGCATCTCCTTCTCTCTTGGCTGACATTTCTAAGACCTGAGAGAGGCATAAGCTGAGATGGGAATAATTATGCAGGACCTGTAAACATATTTTCTAGAAAAAGTGGCAGGTAGACACATGTGTGTCATGGGGAGGGGGATGATGGGGAGGGCTGCAGGGGGAGGAAAGACAGGCTTGAAATCTTTTACTACTCGGGAAACTATCAATTAGCTCTGAGAGAGGTTAGGGAGAGGAATGATGGGTCTCTTCAAGTCAGGAGAAAGGAGAGTGCACGTCTAAATTGCTGCTTGCATTTTTATGTGCATGGCAGTGTCATCTTAATTGGGTCTTCCTGTTATATTTCTGCTCTGATTTTGAGATCTGACATCACGTTCGCATATTTAACATCTATCCTGGATGTGATAAGTGTTGGGAAGAGAAAGAGTATGCGGGAGGAACATTGGATCTGGACTCTGAAAATTTGGGGTTTTGTCTTGGTGGAGACACCAGGCGTGCAAACTCAGGCAAACTCTGGGACCTCACTTTTCACACCTAGGAAGTGGTTTATGGTCTCCACCTGGAATATTCACAGGAATACAGGAATATTGTAGGAATCGAGTGCTTTTTTGGATGTGACAAAAACGTGTACAGAAATCATGTACATATACTTGACCCTAGAGCAACATAGATTTGAACTGCATAGGTCCATTTTCTTGATAAATATGGTACAGTAAATGTATTGTCTCTTTCTTATGATTTTCTTAATGACAATTTCTTTTCTCTGGCTTCCTTTATTGTAAGGCTACAACATATAATATATAGAACACACAAAATACGTGTTAATCGACTGGATATGTTAGCAGTTAGGCTTCCTGTCAGTAGGCTACGAGTGATGTTTTGCTGAAATCAAATGTCATACGTGGATTTTAGATTGTGCAGGGGAGGACGGTTGGTGTCTGCAAGGTCAAGGGTCAACTGTAAATGGAAGGCAGCATTTTTACTTATTCACATCCACTCAGCTGTACGTTCTGAAACAGCACTTCTCCAAATGGGACCGTGGAAACCCTCGAGGGTCTCAGGAAACCCAAGTAGGGAACTGTGAGATCAGAAAAAGATTTATGATAATACAGTGGAGTTTTCTAGAGTTGGGTGGTGACATTGCCTGGGAAGACTCAGGGGAACGTGTCCTTGGGTATTCTTGTGTTTTCTAAAATGTTCAAAAGCAGACGATGTACAGCAAAATGATGCATATCTTCAGAAAATGACTCAGTGTATTTTCAGTGTTCCCACTAGGCTTGAACCACATAACCTCAGCTCTACCTGCTAAGTCTCTACAACCTTGTTGTTGTTCAATACAACAGTGTCTTGTAAACCCAGAGTTTTCCTGGAACCCATGAGGACACACAGCAAGAAGTACCCCGTGGTCTTGCTTGGGACTGAGGTCTTAATTCTTTTCAAAAAAAAAATTGTATTTAAAATTTCCCCCCAAAGTTACGATTTTGCAATTCAATATCTTATTCTAAAATATCAGAATATTATTTAGGATGTAGTTTTTGTATATTAAAGTTGAATGTTTATGCTCCAAAATGGATATTGGAGACTTGCTGTTTCCTCCTAAAGCTCTCAAATCTGCCTAAAAAATGCTGGGAAAAACTTAAAACTGGTTTACAAGAAAGTTCTCTATCTCATGAAAGGGAAAAATGTGTTTTAAAAAATCTAACTTGAACTTTAAGTTAGAAATAAAAACATGACAAAATACAGTTGACTCTTGAACTATATGGGAGTTGGGGTGCCTACCCTCCCACACAGTCGAAGATGCATGAATAACTTTTGACTCCCCCAAAACTTAACTACTAAGAGCCTCCTGTTGGAGCCTTACTGATAATGTAAACAGTTGGATGAGTGCATATTTTGCATCTTCTGTGTATTACATACTGTATTCCTGTAAGCTAGAAATATAGAAAATGTTATTTTTTAAAGATTATATTTATTTATCTGACAGAGAGAGTGAAAGAGCACAAGCAGGGGGAGCAGCAGAGGGAGAGGGAGAAGCAGGCTTCCCACAGAGCAGGGAGCCCGATGCGGGGCTCAATCCCAGGACCCTGAGATCATGCCCTGAGCTGAAGGTAGATGCTTAACTGACTGAGCCACCCAGGCGGCCCTAGAAAATGTTATTTTATTTTATTTATTTTTTTAAAGGATTTTATTTATTTATTTGCGAGAGACAGAGAGAGAGCATGAGCAGAGGGAGGGAGAAGCATACTCCCTGCTGAGTGGGGAGCCCGAAGCGGGGCTGGATCCCAGGACGCTGAGATTATGACCTGAGCCGAACGGGAACGCTTAGCCAACTGAGCCACCCAGGCGCCCCAGAAAATGTTATTAAAAAAAAAAAAAAAAAAAAAAAACCAAGGAAGAGAAAATACATTTACTGTCCTGGACTGTATTTATTGAAAAAAAATCTGCACACAAGTGGATCAGCACAGTTCAAACCTGTGTTGTTCAAGGTTAGCTGGTGTATCTCTCCCGTTGGCTTCCTAAGTGTTAATTTGTTGCCTATTCGCTAGAACATTTCGAATAATAATATGGTGTCAGGTAGAGTTTGTCATCAGTGTCTTGGGGTTCAAAGAAGCAACCGAACCTTTTTTAACGTCGATGTCACATGCTTATTAAAAGTCAAAACTTAATTGGTAGTGTTTTTCAGATTTGACGAAAGAAAGACATGGATGCGTCTTAAGGACGAGTCAGTGCGTTGCATTTGCTGAACAGGTGGGCCCCACAGGTGAAAGGCTGTTAACACTTAGCACACTTCATAGTGCCGAGGTCTGGTGGGGAAAAAAGCTGGTAAAATAAATGACAGAACAAACGCTTCTGATTCACGTTTCAGTTATGCCTCGAAACTTGAGTTCCCTCCCCCCATAGAGCATTTTTCTTGAAAAATATTCTTAGTAATTTCCTGGCCCGGGGCTCGCGTACACTGAAATTAGTATTCTCAAAACCTGTAATTATGGGGAACTTGTTTTTTCTCATCCAGGCGAAACTTGTCATTTGCCAGAATCAAATACCTGTCACATTTTTAACCAAGGTTAATTGTGAATTACGGATTGTTTGCAAGAGTACAGCCCCAAACTAACTACTGGGACTCTTTCCAAAGTTGAAGTGAATTTATAACACAGCTGATATTGACCAATTATTTATAAAGTCTATTAAATTTGTCAGGACTGCTGATGAGAAAAGATTTATTAGAACAACTAATATAAAATGTAATGAAATAGATTAAGTTCCCTTATGAAATATTAAGATCCGTTCAGTCTGGTTTTTGTAACTCTGTATTTGTAATCTCCCCTTTGTGGATGCTGTGAATTCATGTTGCTGATGGTGCTTCAGGTCCTTATGACCCTAAGTGCCTGAACTGCTAAATAAAAAGCTTCTGGGAATGAAGAATATCAAATTCTGGACAGTGGTTCTCTCACAGCGAAAGATCACAGTTGCGGAAGAGAGATCAATAGACTTCAACTCTACTTTATGTCTCTATGTATCTATATATCTACATCTACATCTCTCCTTGCTTTCTCTCTCCCCTCACCCCCGTTTCTCCTTCTCTCTCAGCTAGGTTTCTATTTTATTCTTATTCTTTTAACAAGATTATAGAGAGAGAGAGGTAGAGAGAGGCCAACCTGGGGAGTCTGAGTGTTTCTATTATCTCCTTACTCTCCTAATAGGATTATATAAGGAGCTCTTTTTTTTTTTTTTAAGATTGTATTTATTCATTTGACACAGAGAGCGAGAAAGCAAGTGAGCGCGAATGGGGGGCAGAGGGAGAGAGAGAAGTAGGCTCCCCACTGAGCAGGGAGCCCGATGTGGGCCTTGACCCCAGGACCCTGGGATCATGACCCGAGCCAAAGGCAGAAGCCCAACTGACTGAGCCACCCAGGCACCCCGTAAGGAGCTCTTTCTGCTTCAACCAAACAATGGGTACTATGGACCCCCACTTTCCACAGTAAGGTAGGCAACCACTTGTAAAGGTTATTAATAAAAACTAAGAATGTATGAAAGTTTGAAGGTTAAGAGTTCAATTGTTTAGACATTAGGGAGATAATTTTTTAGATGGTTATTTGCGTATTTTAATTTCAATCCCCCCCTAACCTGGGGTAGTAAGGGGCACTCTGTTCTCATAAATAGCCAAATGATGGGTACAATTTATCTTAGGTTGCCATCCCCTAGAAGCAGACCCTGAAATGAGGGTCCAGGTGAAAATAGTTTTTTTTTTGAAGTGTTATCACAAAATACTGGAAGGGGAGTAGAGAGGGAGCCTGGGGAGGGAAGAAGCTTATAAGGGATGGGTTATGAAGGCAGTCAGCACTGTGGGCCAATTGAAGCTTAGCCACATTGTAGAATGGATTTATTTTATAAGGATGGGGACTTTAGGGTCTCAAATGGTGGTGCCATGATTTCTGAGCACCCCCTCAGGAGCTGAGATCTATTCCTCCAAACTATGGCTCAGAAGAACTCAGGATATGTATAAATGACTTAACACATTGTAATTATTCAAAAATTATTTCTCATGACAATTATTTCAGATGACGATATGAGTAAAACTATGCCTTATCCCATAATTTTAAAAATTATGAAACCTAAGGATCATCTGAGTCCTTCTCAAATCCATATTGGAAATGCTTTTGGAATTTTTTAAAGATTTCATTTATTCATTATTTATTTGAGAGAGAGAGAGAGAGCATGAGCATAGGGTGAGAGGGCGAAGCAGTCTCCCTGCTGAGCTGGGAGCCCGACATGGGACTCGATCCCAAGACCCCGAGATCATGACTTGAGCCGAAGGCAGACACTTCACCGACTGAGCCACCCAGGTGCCCCAATGCTTTTGGAATTTACACATTAAACCACATGGACAGAAGGAGGAAAAGATGTGCTTTGTGACCTCATTCTTAGGAGCCATGATCCCATGTCTATGCTCCTAACCTAAAAGTACTCCCCCTCAAAAAGCTGTATTATAAACAAAATCTGCGTTCTGTAGATAATGCTACCCTTCTGCATACTGCATAGCTCTTTAAACATTTTTGATTATTAATGTAGAATCTCTTTTGCTTTCTAAGTTATCAATCATTATTTATCTTATTTGAGCAAAATATGCTTGGAATTCAGAAACAATTTTGAAGATAATATAGCATCTTTTAAATGGGGGTGGGATTACTATTTATGAAAGCATCTGTATCTAGGAAATTGAATTGCCCATCTGCCAACCACCTGTGACCCTATTTTCAAAAGTATGAACAAATGCAGTAAATTTGATTAGCCAAATTCACATGGCAGTTGTCAGATAAGTAATTCTGTTAGGCTACTCGTTGCTTAAAAGAAGAAGGAAATCAGAAGTGTTTGGAATCTTTAGAGCCCTGTTGGCAAGTTTAATATCCCCCTTTGTTACCCCTACACAATTTGCACATAAGAATAAATGGTAGCTTATGTTTATAAAATGAACTTCGGAATGATCAATTGGCATTATTCACATAAACGGAACTATATCCTTCACTTCCTACAAATGTATACCCTACGAAGTTTCAGCTCTGGTATCTGGCAGTTTCCGCCATGTAAGAACCACCCTTTAACATGTAGGGATGTAATACAGCAGTTAAAAGACAGTCCAACTCTTGGATCTCTATTTGTCATTTGTTAAAAAAAAAAAATAAATCTCCTTTTAAAATGTTTCACATTTAGTTGTCTACATGGACGAATAATCCCCAATCCCCAATCGTGTTTCCGTAGTGTTTTGGACAGAGGGCTGAAATACCACGAGAGTCACCTCACTGTTTGCTCTTCTTGTGTCCCTCCCAGACACGTACCACAGGTCCCTTGCAGACCTGCACGTGCTATGGGAATTCCTTGCTTCTCTTTACGCCTGCGGAGTACTGCGGATGGATGGGATTTTTCCTGAGAACAGCCTCATTTGTCAAGCCGGCTCTTGAGATCAGTGTGCAAACCGTTCTCTGCTCAAGGGCATCCCAGCAAGAAAGACCTCAAACCTCACAGGTAAGTAGGGAGCATATTAATAAAAACAACATTAATACATGATGCATGACTTCCTTTTGAACATAAAAGTGATATATATCTATTAAAGATAATTTGGGAAATAACCTGACGATACAAAGAAGAAAAGAACAATCTGACTTAATCACTACACCAAGATAAAAACCACTCTTGCCATTTTAATATACTTTCTGCTAGACACCACAGATACATTTATTTTTTTAATTTTTTAAAAGATATATTTATTCATTTATTTGAGAGAGAGAGAGAGAGAGAGAGCAGGGGGAAGGAGCAGAGGGGGAGGGAGAAGCAGACTCCACGCTGAGCAGGGAGCCCGACACAGGGTCTCAATCCCACGACCCTGAGATCACGACCTGAGCCGAAATCAAGAGTTGAACGCTTAACCGACTGAGCCACCCAGGCGCCTCTAGGCATTTTCATAGGTTTTCAGCACCCTTAGGGTGGAGACTGTCTTGTTTATTGTTGTGTTTTCTGCATGTAATACAATGTTCGGCAGAGTGTAGGGTGGGCCAATCAGGGTGAACCAGGTTGTGTGCAAAACAAACGAACAAACCTCCCAGGGGCTTAGAATGACTTGTGCATTTATCAGGTTAACTAACGTGGATCAATGGGGTAAGAGAGTCCGTCACTGTGGTCACTCAGGGACTCAGGAGGATGAATCTCAATCTAAAGACAAGACTTCATAATCACGGATGCAGGGGAGAGAGCTGCAGTCGAGACACATCCAAGCTTTCGTATTCACTTCCCATCCACTCAGATAATTCACACGGCCTCACCTAAGTACGACGGGGTCAATGCCAACAACCCGCTGTGTTCTCAGAAGGAGAGGGAGATGGATATCTTTGAACAGCATCAAGTTCCACTTAGGTATTCAACAAATCCTTGCCGGAGGAGGCAATGGAGTAGATATTGAGTGCTGGTTTTGAATTTGACACATGTATTTAAAAACATTTATTAATTACCTTCTCTGTGCCAGATAATACAGTAGGCACCAGGGAGTGGGCGTCAGACAACACAGGGAATCATTCAAACCGGGGAAAGTGCTATTAGACTCTCCGCTTAAAAACAGAACTCCATCACCCACCACTTTGTATTGAACCTTGCAACTTTCAAGTCCAGGAGATGGCCTCATTTTGGAAGTGTGGAATCAATACGCAGAGCAATAATTTTCATCTCTTTTTTTCTTAACAGGACACAACTGTGGGTCTTTCCCGTTCATCGCCGACAATAAGCATCTACATTAATAGCACCTTTCAGGATAGCGGTTTTGTGCACATCACGGTTTGATGAAAAACTGTTGACACTGACATTTTTTTAAAAGCCCAGGACCCACTTCATACCCACTAACTCATAAAGCCCACGGGCAGGCATTCATGTGTCGAAATGCTCTCCTATAGAATGTAAGTATCACAGAGAAAAAACACATGTTTACCTAATACTGCATCCTCTGTTCATGACACAGAGAAGGTGCAGAATAAATGTTTGTGGTAGATTAATATGCACTGCTGGCTAAGAACCTATGATAAATGAGGAGTCCTACAAGGATGTAAGCAAACGGCACATCATAAGGAATCCCGCTGAGCTGTGGGGATGGATACAGACAAGGATTTTCTCTGGATTCCTTCCTCCAACCCCCACATGGATGGAGAAGGGCAGGCGGTGAGTAGATGAGTCCTTAAGAAATGTGGGATGTCCCCCTCACTACAAGAACCTGTAAAATGCCCAGGTGGATGGGGTGAGACGCCTGCAGAGATGGTGTCCCAGCACCCACATCCCAGGTTTGCCGTGGGTGCAGGAGCAGAGGGGCTGGCAGAAACTTGACATGCCCTCTCACTGGCTCCCTGCATTCCTGTCCACCTTCCAGTGGCCAAAGTCAGTCCATGGTGAAGCCCGACATCACTGGGCAGAAAGCAGTTTGTCCCCTGTGACTGGGGGTGGGGTGGGGAGGGTCAGGTGCTGGAGACCTTCCATAGGAATGGTATCATCATCATTACAAAACACCATCTGGGGCACCTGAGTTGCTCAGTTGGTTAAGCGTCTGCCTTCGGCTCAAGTCATGATCCCAGGGACCTGGGATCGAGCCCCGCATCGGGCTCCCTGCTCAGCAAGAAGCCTGCTTCTCCCTCTCCCACTCCCCCTGCTTGTGTTCCCTCTCTCGCTGTGTCTCTCTGTCGAATGAATAAATAAAATCTTTAAAAAAAACAAAAAACAAAAAACACCATCACACTGGGTCATGCTCCCTTCATGCCCCACAAAATCCAACCGCAGTCAATCATTAGTGACCGGAAGTGACATAAAGAATGGGCGTTTGCCTTGTTTATCACGTATCACACAATGTGACCGTGGGGCTGGCACATAGACAGGCCCCAGAGGTATTTGTTGTGTGATGAGTGGATCAACTTTGGTCTTGGAACTTTCAAAGACAGTACGAGAGATACACTGCTGTGTATTTACACGGTTGAGCGTGTACATTTAGAACACGTGTGTCGTATGCTTATGCATGAATGTTACGTAGACAGATATGCATGTTCGATTATACACATGCATATCCTGTGTATGTGAACATATGTGCATGCATGCATTCAGGGCTGTTAAAATGCTTCAGGCCACTGGATTCGTGATAGATTCAGTGCTGCTTTGGTTTGTCTGGGGGTTTATGAAGATTTAGCCAGGGGGAAATCTGAGGACAAGGAAGTTCATAGGGTTGACAGCACTGATGATGACAGGGAATCTGCTGGACAATGAATCGGGGCACGACTTCGAGGTGCAAAATGGGGTGCTACATGGCTGAGGGGGACGAGTGATCCCCCCTCCCCCCGGGTGCCTGCAAAAGGGCACATGCGACCTTCTGCTGTCCTAACAACGTCTACAAACCAAGTCGTTGCCAAGGGCACTTCGGCACATCAATAAAACCACAGCAGAAAAACAGAATTAAATAAAATAATGGAAAATTAGTTATTAACAAAAGCACTCCTCATCATTATTTGTAATTATCCTGTGTGATTAACTCCTCTGATTTTGTATTAACTTCTTGGATGAGCTGTTGCCTACCTTACCTTTGTGCTCCTAAGAGCTCCTAAATTTCATTTTTTTTCAAGAACAGTAACTTTATTTATCTTTTTTTAAGATTTTATTTATTTGACAGAGAGAGAGAAAGCTAGAGAAGGAACACAAGCAGGGGGAGTGGGAGAGGGAGAAGCAGACTCTCTGCTGAGCAGGGAGCCCGACTTGGGACTCGATCCCAGGACCCCGGGATCATGACCTGAGCCGAAGGCAGATGCTTAACTGACTGAGCCCCCCAGGCACCCCTCAAGAACAGTAACTTTAATCGTAATGATGGCTGTGGATCTGACTGACAAAAATTTTACAAGACCAAAATGTAGAATCATAATTTCCTCACTCAGAATTTTCAGAAGTGTTCTGCTTGGATTTACTTTTTTTGTTAAAATGAAAACAAAATGCATGCTCTTTGTTCATCAGGTCTCAAGTTGATAGTGGTTATATTTCTTATTAGAACTTTTCCAAGCTGTACAAAGAAGACTGTGGACACAGAACCATCGAAACATCCAAGTACTTATCCATCGGCAGCTTCGTTAGAAAGCCATCATTAAGGAAGAGAAAGTGCGAATGACGGAAAGGAGGTCATGGTTTAATTGATGTAAGTTGCAGCCCCCTGATTATCTTATTTCCAAGGGAAAGGATTTTGCGTGTGCAATGAGGTGCTTCCTCTGCAGGAAAGAAAATTCCTCAGTGGTCTCCAGCGTTTATTAAAACCCCAACTCTGCTGCTCAGCCCACATGACGTCTCATCAACACACCAGGATCTGAGGCCACCTCGATAGTGGGAGGAGCCTAGAGACCACTTCAAATGACAACACATTCCCCAGGTTTAGAGGATCTGGAGAATCCACTGGGTAATTGATTATTGGTTTTTTTTTTTTTTAAGATTTTATTTATTTATTTGAGACAGAGAGAATGAGAGAGAGAGAGCACATGAGAGGGGGGAGGGTCAGAGGCAGAAGCAGGCTCCCCGCCGAGCAGGGAGCCCGATGCGGGACTCGATCCAGGGACTCCAGGATCATGACCTGAGCCGAAGGCAGTCGCTCAACCAACTGAGCCACCCAGGCGCCCCGATTATTGGTTTTTAAATAGGGTAATCGATTATCCATTTTTAAAAAACATCATCAGTGCCGTCAACCCTATGAACTTCCTTGTCCCCATATTCCAAAGGTGGTGGACTGGCTTGTGAGAACTACAGAGTGGCTTGTAAAGCTGGGTTAGAGACAGAGCTGCCCAAGGTATAGGGTTTAAATCTGGGCGTGGTTTCACTCAGGTAAGTAGGGAGGAACAAGCTGTGTACCTAAACATACATCCACCCTATAAATTCAAGCCTAGAACTCATCAGTAGTTAAGTCAGACAAATGTCAGCTGATTTCATATTTCCCTATATTACATTTTGCTTATATTGTACTTTTTTTGTGAGAGTGACGTTATTTGGGAAATGCTGTTTGGAACCAAATTAATTAGAAATTGAGGACTACATTAGCATTCCAAGAACCATAGATGACCATTTACTTTTAGGTTTCCTGCTACATGGGTACATTCTCCAATTATTCATAGATTTTTTTTCTATGGGGAGGTAGGATTTTTTTTTTTTATATTTTATTTTTAAGTATTCTCTACACCCAGCGTGGGGTTTGAACCCAGAACCCTGGAAATCAAGAGTCGCATTCTCCATCAACTGAACCAGCCAGCTGCCCCTGGGGAGGTAGGATTTTAATAATTAAATTTTTTTTTTCTAATCTTCATTGTCTATGTTTTTCTAAAATTTGTTATATAATTCAGATGCTTTTAAGTTCAAAAATATTAAAAAACATGTTTTCTCAAGGAGTGAGAGATGTCAATTTGGAATGGAGAAAGTGTCCATCTGTCAAATAGCGATGAGATATTCACTCAGGGGTCTTCCTTCATGCTGCATTTCGGTTGGATTGAAAATGATTGTTTTCATGGCTACAATCAATCCACAACAATTCACATTCACCCTTGCTGGGGCTCAGACCTCATTCATATTTCTAATACCTTTCAGAGAGCTAAAAAGATTGTGCTTTGCCTGTAATATGGAAAACTGGAAAAAGCACCGCTCCCGACCTTGTGATTAACAAAAGGCAAATGAACGAACAAACGCAACTTCTGTTTAACCGACCATCGAGCTGAGACAGCTGGACCGTTCTACATCCTGAATCCACCCAGGGCCACGGAGCCTCGATGGCACGGAGGCTTCAGATGTGGCTTCATGATCGCCCAGAACTGGGTAAAACACATTTCCAGAAGCTGCTAACGGCTGGGTGTGGGCAGTATGAGGTGGCAGAACCTCCGGCCATCCTGGACGTGGCGGGAAGTTGCATGCACTGGCGGAGTCTTGTCTGAGGACCCCCCACTTCTGCTCAGACTGAAGGTAGGAGGGAAAACGGAGAAAGGCTGTCAGTAGCTTTGGCAGGAAAAGCGGGACTCCCTATACCTGTCCACCCCCGCCATGCGGTCCTTTCCTCCTGTGAATCAAAAGCCTGAGAGGCTCACCGCCTGGCCAGCACCATGCTTGAGTTTGCCCCTGGGGAAGACTCTGGGGCCGGGAGAGGGTTGTGTGTGACCATCGTGGGAGGCAAAGCCAGGAAGCAGGCTGGGGTAGCTCCTGAAGGAGAGAACCTTCCCGCTTCATAGCTTCCTGGATCCCTCAGTAGAAGGTGGGGACGGGCCAGTCGCTAATGGTGACTCCGAACACCGAGTTCAGGTTCGGGGTCTGAGGTGGTTCTGCATGGTTTGCTCCCCGCCTGCGTTCTGTATCACGACTATTCCCAAGCAGCAGCGTGCTCTGAACGCTCACACATCTTTGCCCCTAATAACAGCAATCACTTACGTTTGACAGCACATGATGACAAACTTTTTACCTAATCAGGTGTGAAAGAGAAAATCATTATGTGTCTGCTCATTGTTGTCAGATACTATTTTATTTATCAACAGCACAGTCTCCATGAATGATTTAATACAAGGAGGCATAAAATATGCATATGTTTGGAAATCCAATTATTCAGCTGGAAAGCTCTCTCTTATTACAACTTCATTTTCTTGGCTGTTCTACAGTTTCCGTTTGAACGTCCGGAAGGGCGATGTGTGCACCTGACCAACAGGGAACGCTCTCTCTGAAGGTCACCCGTGTCCACTGCCCGTGAAGCTCTGAGGAAATGTGAGCTATTTGTTTGGGATCCGGTGGGAAATCTAACCCAGGCTTATCATGAAATCAGGCTAAAATTGTGTTTAAAGACATGGTTAAAAGCTATTTAGAAGAAAGCAGCGATGTGCTGAGTATGTATTACGTTCCAGGCACTGGAGGACTCAGTGGTAAACAAGATGAACAAAACCCAGCCACCAATCAGCTTATGTCTGGGTGAGGAATACAGTCGGTGAACAGACCACTGAATGGCAGGGTAATGAATGTGCTGGTGGGAGGTACACGAAATCCCAGGACCGTGCAGCAGGGGCACAGATCAGATGTGAGGGCTTAGGAAAGGCTTCCTGAGAAATCTATGGCTGAGATGAGGAATAAGATGAATGGAAACAGCCCCGGCAAAGGAAGTCTCCAGGCAGACAGAGCAGTAGGTCCTGCCATCTGCCAGCTAGCCCTGAGGGCACGTCTGTCCTCTCTTCCTTCTCTCTAGCTGCTGAAAACTGCAAGGAGACCACAGGGCAGAGGGAGCAATGCTCCCCCCAGACCAGAAGCTCTCAGTCAATCAGCATTTGCCCACCCCTTTAATCCTGAATCTTGTGTGGCCTTGTGACTTGCTGTAGTCTACACGGCCATGCAGCGACATACCATTTCTGAGTCCAGCCTGCTTCTGTTCTCCTTCTTGAGCTTTGCCTCCAGCATGAGAGTGAGCCTGGGCCAGCCCACTCAGGACAGGAGGCCAGCTGGGTTCATCCAAATTTTGCCCCCACTGACTAGAGGAAAAAAAAAACAACCCAAAACCCACACAAACCCACTAAGCTAAAACCAGTCAAGGTCAGCATAACTTCCTGGTTTACGAATAGTCCTCTGAATAATAATAAATTGTTATTGTTTGCAGTTAATGAATTTGGGGTTACTTACTACACAGCATTGCCATGGCAACAGCTAACAGATACAAAACATGTCATGATGCTAGTCCGGCGTTTGGAAAGTGAGTTCGTTATACAAGGCACAGCTTTGACCATCTTTCTGCTATCTGCCCCGTCCCTCAGGGTCCTCTCCCTGGCCCTTCCGACCCCTATCCAATACATTCCTATTTATCCTTTAACCGATAGGAAAAAAAAAATGTTTGGAATTTCGTATTTGACAACTGGTTTAAATACTAGAATAACTAACAGTATATTCGAGATTTAAAAATACACTGCAATTTGATTAATGCTGATTTCAATTGTTCACCACATAAGAGTTCCTCTGTATCCACTTAGGAAAAGTCATCCTTTACCCAGGTGAAGAAAAAACCAAGAGTACTGCTATTAATACTATAGGGAGTATGTTCAACAGATGTGGAAGAAGGCAGCGTGAATGTCTCACAAAATGTAATATCCTAGTTCCGAAGACCCTCATCTGTTTGTTAAGACCAAGCGTATGCAGGCATCCTTCATTAGCAGAACACTGTCTGTGTCCAAACTTCTCAGACTTCTTTCTCTACATGTGTTCAATATCCCAGACTTTCTTCCCTCCATTGGCTCTAATGAAGCTCCTCATCTTTGAACTCCACTAACCTTCAAATGCCTCCATCCTTCTTTCTGGTCACTCAGGTGGCAGCTCAGAGTAGGGATGCTCATCACCCACGGGAGCACCTGCAGCGGCTGGAATTCGCTAGTGGGCAATGCTGACTCCATTTGTACCCGTGGAGGGAAGATCTGACTCCAGACAGCGCAAAACCCCTTTCCTTACTCCACTCCACTGCACCTTTCAAACTAGTAACACCAATTAAATTGAAGTCTCTGCCTGAACTGCTATTTGGGTGTCTTTTCTAGATCAAAGGAGAAACTCAGCCTCCCTTGATTACAAACGATGGTCTCGCCAACTCACACCAAACACATGGACCCTTCCGATCGATCACATGTGGCGAGTTTGCCCTGTTTGGTTTTCCCATCCTTGTGATTCTGAAATACCTGCTCTGATGAAGAAAGAGGCTGGGGATGGCTTCGGTGTGGTTCCCTTGGAGAGGTCAAGAGTGAGACGGGGACGTGGCCTCTATGCTCATCACTGCTCCTTGCTGAGGGACGGAAAGCCCATCCCATGGAAGACATTTGGTTTTATTTCTGATATCTCTCCTCTTTGATGATCTGTGCACATCCCGGGGGTGGACAGACCGGCTGCCGATTCTACGGGAGAGTCAAGGAGAAATAATAATCCCCCTTCTTGTGTAATGACTCTGGTAGAAAATGAAGCTACCAACTTGGATTATAGATTACTCATCCCAGAATAAGAATGTTTCATTTCAGGAGCACCTGGGTGGCTCAGGTGGTTAAGCATCTGCCTTCAGCTCAGGTCATGATCCGGGGTCCTGGGATCAAGCCCCGCGTCAGGATCTCTGCTCAGCGAGGAGTCTGCTTCTCCCTCTCCCTCTGCCCCTCCCCCTGCACCTGCTCTCTCTCTGGGATTCCACAGTGGGATCGGGGAAAGAAGGACTCTCCTGCTCTCAAGAATCTATGAAGCTTGCAATGTGTTGAATTTCTGATGTTAGCTTTCACCAGATTTTCTCGTAATACACACACACAAAATCCATGTATCTTTCAGAAAAAGTCGGCAACTCATATGATTCTACATCCTTCATGCATATTTGGTACTTCTCCTCGTACTGCTGCGTCTGTGGGAGGTCCTAAATCCTTGCCTCCTGAACTCAGTGATGACTTGCTTTGGCCAATGCAGTGTGAGCATAAATGATAGCCGTCACTTCCATGGAGAAGCTTTAGAAGTCAGCATGCATTTTGCCATGTTCTCTTTT
Source organism: Mirounga leonina (assembly GCF_011800145.1). Lineage (NCBI taxonomy): Eukaryota > Metazoa > Chordata > Mammalia > Carnivora > Phocidae > Mirounga > Mirounga leonina. Next base: position 4,023,478 of record NW_023270436.1, on the reverse strand, counting down.
CCCATTGGCACGATGATCAGCAAAGTTCCTGGGAGGTGATGCTCCATCAGCTGGGTCCCCACAGGAAGAAGATGTGGGGAAAAGCCACAGCCCACTCCCAGCGAAGATGCAGAATAAGAATTATGCATCTCGACTGTAGCAGGCATCGATGTTTTGACAATATTGCTTATCCTCACTGTCATAAAAGATAAATAAAAAGAGGACAAGATCACCATAACTCTGCTCCCCAGAAGAGATCACAGTTTACGTGGCATTTTATAGACTTCTCAAGCTCGTCTTGATCACTCAGCCCTTTGCATTTCTTCTCTCTGACATTATGTTGATAACCACATATTTCTATGATTATATACATATAGTCCTTTAATTGTAAATCTATGATAAATGGGTGTGGATAGAATGTAGCTCTTGTGGGCCACAGGTGGGTGGCTACGCTCACATCTGTCCCCTCGGGGAGCACGTGCACACCTCACCCCAGTGGGCCACCAGTCAATTCTTACTGAATTTAATAAGTAGGGAGAGCTACTTACAGATGCAGGAGAGTCTGCTCACTCCGGGGAAGGAAAAACCGTCATGTTCTTCCTTCCTGGCACCTGGCCTGCTGACCCTGGAAACTGGCTTGTGATTGATGAATATTTATGAAAACTGCCACTTTAATTAAAAGATAAATGCTCCAAGCTTAATTAATTGGGCTGAAGAAAAAAATTAAAAAAAAAAAAAAGACTAGCTTGTGTTCCAGATAACAAATGACGGCAGAGGTTGTCTTTGTTCAGAGCCACGGAAAGATAACGCAGGAGTTACAGACTTCAGGAAGGGTCATACCCCAAAAGCATTTCTCACCAAGAGGCTTTGAAAACACATTTGCCATCTTGACTCGCTGGCCTGAATCACCAGGGGACGGGGCTGGTTTTCAATGCCATGTCTGTTAAAGTAGGTCGCCGTGCTGCCAAATGCCATGGAGCCGAATGCCATGGGCCCACAGGATGCCACCTCTGCTTTTATTCAATCTCCCGAAACCAGGGGACGCACAGGGAGCCTCCTGCCCAGACCCCGTTCCGCATCATTGCCATCCCAGCACCGTGAGCAACACAAACAGCCACCTCCCCAACCCACAGTGGCTCACGACCTCTTCAGACTCCCAGGGTTGACCGGGAGACGGGTGGTGAGCATCCAGGAGGAACACTGACCAGGCTGTTTAAGAAGATTTGCTTTTCTTTGAACTTTTGTCCCTGTTGTCCTTATTTTAAATGTGTTTTCACGTCTCACAGGATGAGTCCTGTAAGTACGTGAAACAGAGGGGACAGAAGCCAGTGTGTGTAACTTAGACACAAAGACCATGGAGCTGGGGCTGCCTGATTCCTGCCTCACAGGAAAGGAAATTCGTTCCCAGTTAGGGCAAACTGGGGTGGGCAGCCACCCCTGGGACAGGGGGTCAAGCTTCTTAAGAAGGAGGTTCCCTGCATGATGCACACTTGGCATTATGAGGCCCTCAGCTTCCTCCCTGCTCTGTTTTCTGTGGTTCCCAGATGCCCACCCCCGAGATTGTGTTCACGAGTGCAGGGATGATGGAGTAAGTTTTCCCTGATGGCAAGAAGCTCACTGTCTGGGTGGGGGACGCCACTTGGTTATAAATAAGAAGCAAATAGGTATAATTAACAATCCTCAAGAAATGTCCTTCAGAGCTGCTGTAGAAGCTATACAGGATTATTGGGCATCTAGAAGGCCGCTTCCAAGATGCCTGAATGTGTTAAGCCCCTAAGAGCTTTCTCCATACAACACCCCAAAGGGTATCCTGATGGAGCCTCAGTCTTGGTTGCTGTGGACCTTACATCCCCGGGCCCCTGACTCTGGGAGGGGCCGATCTGTTACTCCAGGTACTTGGACCACCCCCATCCATGCCTTGCTGTGCCCCATTTCCTGCTCCGCCAGGCGGGGTCAGCTGGTCAGGGAAGCAACACCACTGAGTCTGGACTTAAACGCTCCTGGGTTTCTCCTTGTCAACAAATCAGTCTTAGGAAGATGGGAAACGGTCTGTAAATTACACTGTAAAAATTAACATTGTGCCTTCTCTTCGATGAAATCATTCAAAAGCAACAAAGAGAACAAGTAACAAAAGGGCAATTTTCATTTTCTGTGAAAATTTCATTTCACATAAGGGGAGAAATGCCAGCCAAAACAATGCAGACTGAGCAGATGAAATGCAGGAAAAAAAAAAAAAAAAAGGAGAGAAAAGAACAGTTATGGGTCTATTGATCTAAGAAAGAGTCCGAGGAAATAAAAATGTTGACTATCAAGTCACACCTGGCAAGGCAAACTACTTAAAGCCCTTTTTTGTTAAGAACAGGGACAGGATACACCTGGTGGTGATGGATTTCCTGGAAATGGTTTCATTCCAAGAAGCGGAAGAGATAGCCCCGATGAAAATTTTTTTTTTTTTTAAAGATTTTTATTTATTTATTCATGAGAGACAGAGAGAGAGAGAGGCAGAGGGAGAAGCAGGCTCCCAAGGAGCAGAGAGCCCGATGCGGGACTCGATCCCAGGACCCTGAGATCATGACCTGAGCCGAAGGCAGACGCTTAACCGTCTGAGCCACCCAGGCGCCCCGAAAATTTTTTTGAATAAGCCCTATTGGCAAATGACACTGAAGGTCATAGAAAAGGATGTCTACTACACCCCCAGAGGACAGAAGGCTCTGTTAGCCGTATAGACAGCATCACTCAAGTGTTTTCTTATTTGTAAAAGAAATATCGAAAGTGGAAGAGCCAACGTGATGTCTGCAGAAAGAGAAAAACAAGGAGCGTTTTTTCCGAGTTTTGAGTTTTGCAATTCATGGCTCCCCTGGGGACCAGAAGGTGGTCATCTGTGACAAGACAGAAGGTTTTGGAACATGTAGATGACTTAAAGGACATGACCCCGCTCACAGTGTGCACACACACACACGTATGCGCACTCACAATCCACCCCAAAGATAAATAGACCCTCTGATAGGTCAGGTGGGATAGAACCAAGGCGTACATTAAGGGTGTGGGTCCCTGAAAAAATGAGACCCTTCTCCGTATTGTCCTGTTGTCTGCCCAAAAAGAAACACTGAGAGCATCAGATACGTTTGGGGTATTTTAGGGCACACAGTCAGCGCCCTGCTTTCCCAGTTGGAGCCCAAGGAAATAACACAACTCCAATTTAGAATATAACTTATGATCTTGCCAGCAGCCAGGGTGGGGAGAGCAGCACAGAGCCCTTGTCTGCAGCCCCTGAAAGAGGCTGATGGTTTCGGGGGAGCAGGACGTGGAGCCTTGTGTCTGGGAGCAGGTAGGGGCTCTGCAGGGGCTGTCACTGCTCCAGATGGCCACACGGACATCTCTTCAAGGTCCTGCCCCCAGCACCCGGGGAATGAACTCGCCCCTGCCCCAGAATTTAGAGAAGCAAAGGAACCCCCAAGTGTCCGAGATGTCTAGCAAGGGGCTTAAAACAGAAACTGAGTTCATTTGTGGAATATTACATGAGCAACTTTTTTTTGGTACATTCTGAATGTATGGCCTGAAAAACTGTACACATTTTCTATGCAGATCCGTAAGGCTTGACCCATGCCCCCATCTCCACCTGTAGGAACCGATGTCTATGTTTACACAAGCTCACGCATGCACACGTGGGCAAATCTCTAAAACCGCACGTGTAGAGAAGAGGGGAGGAGGGAGACATGGAGGCATCAAAGGCTAGAAGCTTACACATAACCTGAAAGGAGATGAACAGCCCCACTCTCTCCCACCTGCTCCAGGTGGTCGTCTTGCCAACCGAGAGCAGCCCACCATCGGTGTAGGGTCTGCTCAAAGGCAACTGGCCGCCGGACGCCGGAAACAAAGAGTGACCAAACGCAGAAGGTAAGTCACCGTGCCTGTCCCCTGCAGCCCTATTACTCTGTGCGTGTTTGTGATGGTGTAGGCATTTCCGATCGCTCTCCAGATTAAACTTAATAGTCAGGGAAACAAGCTGCACTTCCTTTCCCCGAGCTGGAAGGCCTGCGGGTACCTTGGAAGGAAGCAACTCCTGGTAGCTGTCTTCAGTGGAGACCCCCGCCCACCCACCCGCCCCTCCCGCAGACCTGGTCAGTTTTCCAGGGAAGAGAAGTAGTGAAGGCAGCTCTGCCCTCCCTGCTCATCACACAGTTGAACTGATCACCTGGGGGATCCCCACCGTGTCTGTCCATCGAAGAACATTGAAGGGAAACCTTCTGAGTTGAAGGAGCGGCAAAGAGAGTGATGGGGAAAACACACATTCATATTGCCTGTTAGATATGGGTCGGTCTGAGTCCCCAGGAGATTGCACAAAGACTTGAAGGGAGAGAGCCAAGACGTGGAGCAGGCTGCCCGGGGACCTGCAAGCGAAGTCAGGTCGCGTATATAGTGTTGGAGTCACGGGCGAAGGTCGGCGAAACCACAGGCTGCATGGTAATGAGCATAGTCTCCTATCACAACGTGGAGTCCACCATAAGTGCAAAGGGCATCTGGCCATCTAAGATTCTTCATTAAATGGCTAATGAGTCTTTCCAGCTTCTGCCTCCAGCTATAATTTCCAGCCAAGCTGGAGACCACAGTTGTTCATGTGCTGAGGAGGGGGCAGGAGACGGGAGGGAGGTTGGGGTGAGGATGGACAGGAGGTCACTGGATTTTAAACGTATGTCATCTTTGAAATATAAATGGAAATGTTACTATGTCTGATAAATATAAAATCAATGCAGTAGAAAAGAATGGTTGTTATATAAAATCTCAGCGAGGTACTCATTCCTGAGATACTCATTCCCTTTGTTAAATAGCGAGTTTAGAGAGTATTACAATATACCTTCCACAAATAAACCATCTGCTTCGTGCATCCAGAGACACCAAAGGGGAGCTGTATTAGGGAATCATTTCTTGCCATGTGGTTTAATGTAGTTGAACGCTGAGGCTGGTGCCACCTAGAATCCCCTTGAATCCAGCAGAGGCACGTGCCCTCCACTGGGGAACACCGAGGAGGTCTTACAGCTTCATTTATCATGTAGGGGAAGTGATTTATCTTAGATTTACGGAAGATGGGAACACATGGTTAAATCTCCAAGCTTATGATCTTTTGGCTGAGTTTCATCATCTTTAAAAACACCGAGACATCTAGGAATTCTAAGTCTTCGTACCCAGAATACTCCACTCGTGGAGCCAAGCGAGGCGCTCCAGTAGTGAGAATAAGCTAGTTTACAAAGTAGCTATCACACCTGCCATTGTGGAACTTAACACTTTATAGCTGATCTAAAAAGCAACAGTAACAACCGAACCTAATTCCAAGACAAAGCAAGAGCATGCTGTTATATTCAAACTCAATAGAAATCCACTGGTTGCTGAGAACAGTTCCTGCTGGCGTTCATTCCTGGTTCTCCTTCTCTGAAAACATCCTGGCCCTCAGTTGGACTCCTTCTCTCCGCGATAAAGCAGCTCATGTTCTATTTTCGGGGTCTGTTTATCATGTCATCCCACTCGCAGAGGAGAACAGTACCTTGAGTTAAAGAAACACTAAATTGCTTCCTTTCTGCTTATGGAAGAACCAATTTATCTGTAAGTCAGACTCGACTTTGGTTCTGTTGTATTGCAAAACACATTTCCAAGAATCTATTTAGTGTTATGAGACAGCACATGCCAAGTTAAAACCCGGCCAGAGGGCGATCGTCCAGCGCGGAGCCCAGCGTGCCATTGGCATGTGTGATTCTCTTTGGCTTCTCTTCACGCCACGGCCACGAGGGAGCCTGCCTCCAGTTAGGAGCCCGGCAGGAAGAAGAGTCACAGTGACATTTCCACTAGCATCAGCCCTAAATTCCTCCCAGAGCCAAGACATTAGTGGATTGGAAAGACATCCATGGCCTTGGATGGACACCATCCTTGACGTTTGCGGATGTTGTGATCATTGTGCCCATGGTTAAGCCGGCCCATTTTTCCAGGCTGCCAGGTTTAGACACGAAGTCCACTTTGTAAACATCAAGAACAGTTCTTGTGGCCTCGGATCAGGTGGATTTCCGAACATGCTCGGAAGCAAAGCCCCCCACCCCCACTTCTCTCTGTGTGCAAAGAAAACAGATAATTCAAAGGGAACAATTCAGTAGTCATCAATTCCTAAGCCAAACCCCAAATCTAGATATTTAAACTGATAGCTGCAGGCTGTATTTGCCCCCAAAATATGTTCCTCAATCCCTTTGTTTCTTGTAGTGTGGGTCTGCTCTATGTAAAAAAAAAAAAAAAAAAAGTGTTGATTTAAGTTAATTGTCAATACTTAAAATGGGAGTGGGGTGGGAATTTCATATCAAATTATGGGTTTCTGCTTTCTCTTGGGAAACAAAAAGAGAGTATTTGTCCACAGTGGTACTCCATTTCTGCTTGAAAACTCAAGAAAACAAAAGGAGCATCTCATACTTTCGGACAGGGCTTGGGCTCCTCATAATCCCACAGTCTCCACTGCTTCTGTAAATCTGGCCAATTTGATTGTCCTACCCGGTCCTGGCGGGAATGTAAGTTTCTCATACCCAACCTTAATAAAAATAAAATAAAATAAAATAAAATAAAAACCAACATATATTTTTTCATACATCCTTCTTACATAAGTCATTTTATTTATTCAATTTATTTTATTTACTCAATATGAAGTGAACAGCCTCTTTCTATTGAATATTCTTTTTAAAAATTTTTTATTTAAATTCAATTTAGTTAACATATTCTGTATTATTAGTTTCAGTGGTAGAATTTAGTGATTCATCAGTTGCATATAATATCCAGTGCTTATTACATCATGTGTCCTCCTTAATGCCCATCACCCAGTGACCCCATCCCCTACCTCTCTCCCCTCCAGCAACCCTCAGTTTGTTTCCTAGAGTTAAGAGTCTCTTATGATTTGCCTCCCTCTCTGTTTTCATATTATTTTATTTTTCCTTCTCTTCCCCTATGTTCACCTGTTTTGTTTCTTAAATTCCATATATGAGTAAAACCATATGGTATTTGTCTTTCTCTGACTGACTTATTTCGCTTAGCATAATACATTCTAGTTCCATCCACATCATTGCAAATGGCAAGATTTCATTATTTTTGATGGCTGAGTAGTGTTCCATTGTGTGTGTGTCTTCTTTATCCATTCATCTGTTGATGGACATCTGGGCTCTTTCCATAGTTTGGCTATTGTGGACATTGCTATTATAAACATTGGGGTGCAGGTGCCCCTTTGGATCACTGTGTTTGTATCAGGGCAGGCCTGGTGATAGGAAAGAGTTTGGACACAGCAGCATAAAATGGAGCATTTTTTAAAAGTTTTCCAAGACTTAAAGCAAAGAAAAGGCTAGGAGAGTCTCTATACATGGCCTCCTTTGATACAATTTTTTCCTTTTTGCATCTGCTAATAACCACTTTGCCCTGTGTCTACGGATTAGTGTCATAATAACATGAATGGAATACTTATTTGCTCATTCATTCATTCATCCATTCATTTTTTTTTTTTGAGAACCTGCTTTGTGCCAGACCAATTTTGAAGATTTTATTTATTTATTTGAGGGAGAGAGTGAGGGGGAGCACAAGTGGGTGGGGGAGCAGAGGGAGAGGAAGAGAGAGAATCTCAAGCAGACTCCCCACTGAGTGAGGAGCCCGACATGGGGCTCGATCTCATGACCCTGAGATCATGACCTGAGCCAAAATCACGAGGCTGATGCTTAACCAACTGAGCCACCCATGCGCCCCAACCAGCACAATTTTAGACACTGGGTTCATTCAGATGCATGAGATAAACATAGTGCCCATCCTTAGAAAAGTTAATTCTTGTGGTTTGGAGACTGCAAAAGGCAACTGATACTATCATCTCAGACATTGAAAACTGTTACGACAAATATAAAAATAAAAATGTAAATCTGGGACAGTAGTTGCAGCCACGGTTCCAGCCATGGGGAGACCTGGAAGAGCAGCCCTAAGCAGGTAGAACAACAAGCACGAGGGCCATGAGGTTTGAACTGGCGAGGTTCACCATTCAGACAGGTCTACACAGAGGGTGACAAGCATGTGCTATCCCACATAATTATTCCAGCAACTCGGTGAGATAGGAGTTACTCTTATCCCCATTTTATGGGCGGGGCAACTGAGGCACGAATACACATTCCTCTCAGGCACACATGGACCATTCACTCAGATTCACCACATTCTGGGCCATAAAACACATATGAACAAATTTAAAAGAATGGCAATTGTTACAATGTCTGCTCTGAGACCACAATGCAATTAAAGTAGAAATCAATGACAAAGATAATTGGCAAATCCCCAAATTAAAGAGATTAAACAACATGCTTCCCAATAATACCTGGGTCAAAGAAGAAATCTCAGGAGAAATTAAAAACTATTTTGAACTTAATGAAGATGAAACCATCAACATGGGTGGGATAGAGGAAAAGCAGGAGCAGAGGGAAATTTACAGCATTGACTGTGTATATTAGGAAAGAGAAAAGATCTAAGAACAGTAATCTAAGTTCCCACCTTAGGAAACTAGAAAGAGAAGAGTGAATTAAACCCAGAGTAGGCAAAAGAAAAAGAAATAATGAGAATTAGAACAGAAATCAATGAGATAGAAACCAGGAAATCAATAGAGAAAATCATTAAAATCAAAAGTTGGTTCTTTGAAAAGATTGACTAAATTGACCAGCCTCTAGCCAGGCTAAGAAAAGCAAGAGAGAGAGATAGAGAGAAGACACAAATTACTGATATCGGGGAATGAGGGAACATCACTACAGACCCCATGGAAATTAAAAGAATGATAAAGGAATGCTGTGAATAACAGTCTGCTGATGGTCATCTTGGTAACTGAGATGAAATGAACCAATTCCTAGAGAGATACCATTTGCCAAAACTCAAACAAGATGAAACAACCATCTGAATAGGCTTCTCTCTATTAAAGAAATTGAATCAAAATTCATAGCCTTCCAAAACAATGCCCTGAAGCAACATAAATAAATAAACTGTGGTCCATCATGAAAAGGAAATGAGCTATCAAGCCAGGAAAAGATATGGAAAAACGGAAATGTGTATCACTAAGTGAAAAAAGGTCAATCTGGAAAGACTGTATAGGTATGATTCGAACCACATGGCATCTGGGAAAAGGCAAAACTATGCAGACAGAAAAAGGTCAGGGGTTGCCAGGGCTTGAGGGAGAGAGGAATGAATGGGTAGAGCACAGAGAATTTTTACAGCAGTGAAAATACTCCTTATGATACCATAATGATGGATGCGTGTCATTACACATTTGTCCAGACTCATAGAATGTATAAACCAAGAATGAATCCTAAAGCAAACCATGGATTTGGAGGATGATGACATGTCGATGTAGGTTTATCAATTGTCACAAATGTCCCATCTGGTGGAGGATGTTGATACTGGGCAAGGCTGTTCCTGTATGGGGGCAGAGCATATATGGGAAATCTCTGTACATTCCCCTCAATTTTTCTATGAACATAAAATCCTAAAAAAATAAAGTTCTAAAAAATTGAGGTCTTAATAAAAAAAACTGAGGCGTAGGGAAGTTAACAACTTCCCCATACATGAGGGAAGTAGAAATTCTGTTTAGATTCTGATTCTTCCTTCCAGACCCTGGGAGCTCAATGATTTAGCTGTGCAGGTCACCCTCCATGTGGCCACCCACTGGTTTGCTTCCAGCAAGTGTTCCCAGATGACTGACACATGGTCAGAGCAGCCCCTCCCTTGTCCACCTGTCTTACTCAATATCTGGCCACCCCACGAAATTCACCAGTTATAATCTCCACTAAAATAAACTCAGAGAGCTAAGCAGAATGGAGAATTGATCGATGGCGGACACAGAATTCAAAAGATGTGTCTCACATTCATGGAAGAAAATTCCAAGGTGATAAGCAGGGGCTATTTCTGCTTTTCCCATTCAGTATGTTACTATGTTCCTGCCCAACTTTTTGTGCGTGAAGACTGCAGAGAGCTTTGAACATGAATAATGCACCATTTCGATACCTACTCCATTCTCCCCTAAACTACAGGAAGGCTTAAGTGTAAAAAGAGCTGTTAAATCTTTTATTATTCCCACGACTTTGAAAAGGAGTTCACACAATCCACTCTGTGTATAAATCATCCCTGTCCCTCCGTGCTTGTACTGTCTGAAGAAGAGAAAACTGGGTGCTCCTCACTAATCGACCATTAACAAGCTCATATTAGTTGTGATACAAAGAACTCTTTTAGTGGATTAATTGAAAGTATCACTGAGTGAGTTGAAGGATCTCAGCTAATGACTTTGGACAAGCACTCCGAACAATTAATGGTGATTAATGAAACTAAATAGTATAATAAATACTCTGCTGACGTTTTGATAGGAAAAGTAGAGTCGGAAGCAGCCCCTGTCTTCACCCAGAGCGAGGGCTTGGGGCCAGGAGAGCACAGCATCTTTGTGTACTCCTGCCTCCCCCCTACTCCAAGGATTCAGTCTTCGGGGCGCCTCGGTGGCTCAGTCGGTTAAGCATCCGCCTCGGCTCAATCATGATCCCAGGGTCCAGGGATCGAGCCCCATGTCGGGCTCCCAGCTCGGTGGGGAGCCTGCTTCTCCCTCTCCCTCTGCTGCTCCCCCTGCTTGTGCTCTGTCAAATAAATACATAAATTCTTTTAAAAAAAAAAAAAAAAGGATGCAGTCGTCAGGGTCCCCGTGTGAAGTGTGGGCTGTGTGCCCAGCACCCGGGTGAGTTGGTCTCTAAATTCTAATCCTTGCCCCCAGCCTCACAAGGTTGAAAACAAGCCATGTTTTCCAGGATTGCCTTCCAGAGAAGAGGCCCCACCAGCTTTGCTCACCTTCCCTCCTGGAGCCTGGCTGGGAGTTCATTATTAACGCCTTAGTTCTCTACTCATGGAAGTTTCCAGTTCTAGTTTGGCCTGCGTTTTTCAATTTTTCCTTTGTTTACTTTGTCCACCTATTTCTAGCTGTCTTCAGTTAGAGTGTGGGCTTTCCCAGAATTAGAAGTACAGAGTCCCCGCTGGGTCTTTCATACAGCAATTCTTGATTTCTTTTTTTTTTTTTTTAAAGATTTTATTTATTTATTTGACAGAGACACAGCGAGAAAGGGAACACAAGCAGGGGGAGTGAGAGAGGGAGAAGCAGGCTTCCGGTGGAGCAGGGAGCCTGATGTGGGACTCGATCCCAGGACCCTGGGATCATGACCTGAGCTGAAGACAGACACTTAACGACTGAGCCACCCAGGTGCCCCTTGATTTCTTATAAAGTTAATAATTATCCATATGCTTAGTAGCTATTTTATCTTTTTTTCTGATAAGTATATTTTTGAAAATGCTACCAAGTGGAAATTAATCAGTCCAGAGGTATTTCTTTCTTTCTTTTTTTTTTTTTTTAAAGATTTTATTTATTTATTTCAGAGAGAGAATGAGATAGAGAGCATGAGAGGCGGGAGGGTCAGAGAGAGAAGCAGACTCCCGGCTGATCAGGGAGCCCGACGTGGGACTCGATCCCGGGACTCCAGGATCATGACCTGAGCCGAAGGCAGTCGCTTAACCAACTGAGCCACCCAGGCGCCCTGTCCAGAGGTATTTCTAATGACTTCTGTACTAGTCACCAAGGCAGTGCAAATACAAATACTTTATTTTGGCCATGACAGTGAGTAACAGTTGTGAAATGCACATCGGAGCTCGTTTTGGAAATTACATGAATAAGAAGAAGATCAGCTGGCTTTCTGTCCTAAACACTTCGCTCCTGGGTCCCCATAGCTGCCGTCTATTTCCAAGGGGGACGGGCCAGCTCCTAGCAGAGCAGATATGCCTCGGCATTGCTGGTAATTAAAATCCATAGATCAAACACAGGAATAGAATATTCCTCCATCCTCCTGTCAAATATTCTTCAAAGCATCATCAGAAAGTTTGTTTTCTTAAGAGAGCCACCTTCGCTTTATTTCTCCTCCCCTTTATGTCATGAAATATCATGAAGCAATAAAGATGCTCAAATACTCCACACTGATGACCCTAGAATCAAATCCCATAGGTCCCATAATAAGAGGAGCTTTGAACAAATTACTCTTTACCGATCTGACTTGTTGTGTGTTTGCTTGTTCGTTTGCTTGCTTTTTGTTTTCCACCTGTAAACAAGACATAACAGTATCAATCTTGCAGGGATGTGGTTCTAAATATCACAGGTACATTTTGTTAAAGAGATTCTGGCTGACGGTGGATACTCAAAATGTTAATATAATATAATTCGATTTCTAAAAAAGACCCAATTTTCTTGCTTGGTATATTTAATAAAGATAATTATGTTATGTGAATTTGTTGTGGCTTGATAATTAGTGGATTAGAGATATTTACAAAAATATTATTTGTTCATGGCTGCTAGGACACTCCGTGCCCTCCCCACATGCGCACTTCTGCATATGCTGTTCCTTACCTCCAGGACACACTTCCCTATCTTTAATTTCCAGGACCCTTTGCATTTTTTTCCAAGTTCATGGCACTCTTATTGAAGATTCTAGCTTAACATGGATTCTTTCCATCCTTTGTGCTGCAGGATAATTTTGTATGGGCTTTTTTTATAGCGACTTCTTTACCTTATATTATAATTATCTACTTCCTCTCTCCTACGTAGTAAACTCTTGAAAAATATAGGCATGACTTTGTACCATTTTTTACTGAGGTATGATATAATGACTTACCGGCACATGATTTAAATATATGAGCAACTGAAAAGAAGCAACAGATATGTATTTTAATGTGTATGAATCATGGGATGCACAATTTTATAGATCACGTTGCTTATCAGGTGGCTAAATAGGTAGCAGATGGCAAAGCTCCTTACACTGTCTGATGGGTTATAGGTACGGTATGCCATGAATATTTCATACCTGAAAATATGCTTCCACTTTAGGAAATTACCAAGTATGATTTAAGATAGATATTTGCTTGTCAGACCATACATGTGAATTCTGGTACTAATGTCCTGAGAGGTAGAACTGGTCCTTTCTGGAGCTTCTCTCTATTTATAAAATGGGCACACGTCATATGTTCAAGTGATATTTATAAATCACCGGGTACTGTCTGCACATTTCGCTTAGTGGAATGCATCTTCCGGCCTCATTCATTCATTTATGTCACTTCTGCGCTGATTGCAACCCCTTGAAAATCCCACAAATAATTTTTCATTTGCACCCATGATCCATGCTACAAAGTGGGGCAGGAGGAGGGTGGGAACCCGGGCTTTTGAACAGCACGCTCTACAGCAGGTGGATCTTTCCTGTGTCTTAGCTCCCACCCCCAGTAATTCCTCCAGGTCAGGTTGGAGGCATAAACAATGGACAGGACAAGCAGGTGAGACATGTCTCCCCGCCATACTTTACAGACTGAAGTAATTTCAAGCTCCATTAAATAATGATTCATCTGTGCTTGGTGATGTACATATTCTGGCTAATACATTTGTTTCCATGAGCTGATATGCTTCAAAAAGTCATGTGCAGCGGGGCTACTCAGGACATCCTACTTACCGTGAGGGTTTTAAAGCTGTTGAAAAATGTCTTGGTGGCCAAGAGTGATGTAAATCCTGATATTTCAACTCTAGGCAGGGTGCTGAGCCATTACCGTATTTAATTATTTAATTATCTGTGCGGTTGTAAGATACATGTTCCCAGATCGGACAGATTCGTTGACTTGACATTCAAACATTTATGCTGTATTTTTAGAGAGTGACACCCCGTCGGAGGAGGCCGGGATTCATGCCATTCATCCTGCCCCTGCTGCCTGCCCTGAGCACCTCTATTAATGCACCTGGCACAGATATAAAGGGGACACATTTAAATGTTTCAGGAAGAGAAGGTGCCTGCGGCTTTCAAGAGAAGTATCTCAAGCTCAGAGGAATTCTGAAATGGACATAAAGAGATGCCTGGCCCTTTAAAAGACATTAATTCCATTTTGAACGAATCCAATCATGGAAGCACAGGATTATTTTATTTTTAGTATATTTCCTTAAGCTTGTCGCTGGTTTTAAGCCGACGTATACTCCTCTGGAGAGAGTTTCTATGAGATTAGAGAAGACAGGTAGCTTCAGAAAGCCATATGCTCTCTTCAAGTTCATGGGTAAATTTCTCTTTTTTTATAAGCACAATTATCATGGAATTGGGCATCCTCCATGAGCTAGGCATGTTGGCAAGTATTGGTATCGTCCCACTTACTTCTCACCAGCTAACTATTACAGCTAACGTGGGGAGAGATGTGCGGTGTGCCAGGCATATGGCCCTATGAAGTATACATGAGCCCTTTATTTAATTCTTACAATGATCCACGAGGTGGGTGGCACTCGACTGAGTTTCCTATTGCTGGTGAAACAAATTAGTACAAACAGGAAGCTAAAGACAACACAAATTTATTATCTCACAGTTTTGTATACAGATGTCACTATAATCGAGGTGTCGGCGGGGCTGAGTTCCTTAAAGCTCTGGGGATAAATCAGCTTTGAAGCTCATTTAGGTTGTTGGCAGAACCACGTGTCTGGTGGCCATGAGGTCAATCATTTCCTAGACAGCTGTCTTTGGGGGTCTTTCTGCGCTTCTAGAGGCTGCCCCCATTCCTTGTGTCGGGTGGTGAGGGGGCAGTTTTCCCTTCTCCCTTCCGGGTTCTTGGACTGGTTTAATAATCAAACTGGCGTAAGACAGATTGACGGGAGAAAGACATTTAATTTCATACATACAGGAGCTCCGAAGATACGAGGCTGAACCAAGTGACCAAAGCAGGCAGCTTTTGTGCCTTTTTGCAAAAGAAAGAGTCAATTTGTGAAGAATGGACAAGACTAAGAAGTTTGAGCTTGGGATAGTAAATTGGTGAAGTCACAACATTGGTTTATTTAGCCTTCTGGGCCCTGAGTTCCCTGTGTCTGGTGATAAGATTGCCTTCTACCCTCCTAGTACAGGGAGGGTGCCTGGGAGATTTATTTCCTGCTCTCAGGAAGGCAGAATGCGGTCAGAGTGTCCTCTTTGCACCAGCTGTTTCTTAAGCAACTTTAATTCAAAACAATCAATAGCCAAAGTTGGCATATATGGGGGGGCATATTTTGTGCCCCTTTGCTCGGTTCCTGGCCTGGCCTTCTGCCATCCCCAGGGCAGCTCTAGACCTTCTCACACTCAAAATCTCTCTACTTCCCTTTCTGTTGCATCTCCCCTCTGCCTTCTTGCTCCACCACTATCCCATGGCTTCTACTCAGAGAAGGATCCCTGTTTTTAAGGGCTCATTGATTTCGGGCATACCCAGATAATCCAAGATGGTGTCCCCATTTCAAGATCCATAACCTTTGTCCCATCTGCAAAATCCTCTTTGCTGTGTAACCTAACATAGCTTTGGTGGCTATGACTCTGCCCACTGCACCCCTGGGATCCCAGTTTAAAGATGAAGAGCCCAAGCTACAAGACATTCATTTGCCTGAGAAAGAAGTGCTGATGGATGGTGGCACCAGGAGCAGTTCAAACCCCTCTTCACCTCCACACCAGTACACCCATAACCTGCAGCCACGTGGCTTAATTCATGCCACACTTCTGCAAATGTATGTTCTATCCCAAACATATTTGCTATTTCTGGAAAACCATCAATCATCTTGCACACGGATCTCTGGGCAGACAGGAAAACACCTTCCTGTATTTTATAAAATCAGCACAGTATTATTTTTTGACCACTGTTTCTATCACTTTAATCCATCCGTAGAATTTCTTTTCTAATTAGTGTTGGGCCCATCTGTCCATCTAAAACGCTTAATCCAGCTCACAAGAGCAGGTGCTAAATGAGGGTGGCGCACACATTAACCTCGCCAGATGTATTTGCTTAACTCATGTGTGAAAACATGCCTCCGATTTCCGTGATTTTCATCTTCACCCAGTGGAACCACTTTTCTGATAAAGTAAAACGCTTCGATATCTGAAGTCATGGTGAGGACGGGTCGTGCGTATCATAGAGAACAATAACAGGGACCACAGCTAGACCGCCTGGGTTCAAATCCAGATTCTATTGCATACTGGATGGCGCTTTGGGAAGGTTACTTAATCTCCCTTTGCCTGAGTTTATCTATCCACATAATAGGTGTGGTAAATAAAGGTGTTTTGAGAATTAATCTAATTTCCATAGAGAACATTTACAGCAATGCCTGCCGCGTGTTAAGTCCCACATAGCTGGGACTTCAGACAAGTGGGATTATTTTTACAATATTGCTTTTTCTCCCCTATTGATTATTGCTTAACCCTCTAACCATGACTCTATATAATAATGATAAACATTCCTTTCGATATCGCAAAGAAGCATGGAGGCAAAGGTAGGGTTTATTGAGGTCAGTGGATATCTGTTCTAATAATTAGAAGCCAAAACTGATGTTTTTTTGAGTTCTCGTTTCTTCTGTGTGTGTTTGTAGATGTTTGTTTTATTTTCTCATCTCTGTTAGCTCTCATATCACTTGTCTGTTCCTTAATCCTGTTTCCTAATTTTCTGTTTCTTGCCTGTGTGGGTTTAGACACCAAATAACCAATCTCAAGGTATTAAATGCAAAGTAATTTCTTTGAGGCTCTGAGGGGCCCTTCAACGGCACAGAAGTGAACTTCACACACTTGAGTGCTTGTTTCTACCCCAAGGAGTTCTATTGTTGGTGTTCTGATTTGGGCAGGTGTTTTCACGCTCTGAAATTAAAGGGAGAGAGAGGTTCTGGGAGGATTTTCCCCTTGAATCTGCATATATGGATCTTCCTACACTTACGACAGGGTTACCTTCTGAAAATATTGCAAGTCAAAGATGCATTTCACACACCTCACCTAGCGGCCACCACAGCTCAGCCCGGCCCACCTTCAACGTGCTCAGAGCACCGACGTGAGCCTCCCGCTGGACAAAATCACCTGTAGGCACTGATGGTGACAGACGATGCACGTGGTCTGTGACCCCTGTGATCGCGTGGCTGACGGGGAGCGGCGGCGGCCGCTGCCCAGCATCACAGACAGGATGGGACCGCGGATCGTGAACCTGCGCGACAAGGTCTAGGTTCAAAATTCCAAGTACGGTTTCTACTGAATGCGTTAATCGCTTTCACACCATCGTCCAGCCAAAAACTTGCAAGTTGAAGGGTGGTGAGTCTGGACCATGTGCTGGAAGCAGAACCACCATCTGCTGCTCTTGGGATGTTAATGTTCCCCTCCCAGCGAGCAATCAAGATGCTGCCATGCGGGCGCACTGGGCTCCTCAAGTCCACTCCCCTGATCCCAGCCCCCTGCCATAATTTGGCTAATGGTAAGCAGCATTTACTGAGTAATAGCGAGCTCTGAGATCTCATTAACTTCATTGATTCCATTACAGTATGACTGATTTATTGACATCTGTGTGAATTAGCTAATTAGTCCATAACCAGAGGCCAGGATCCAAAGGGAAGAGAGACTATTTCCAGATAACAGTCAGCATGGACTAAAATCTGCCGCAGACACCCCAAAACCGAAGAGTGTCAAAGATCCTGGGGTTTAACTGTCTGGGTTTATTCATCACATCCTTACTTGAACTCTTTGGAAGGACTCTGAATCAAGATGATAAATAAATTTTTAAAAAATTTAAATTTTTTCTAGTGATTATGTCCTCAGTTCTAAAATGTCCATTTTGTTTTTTCTCTAAGATTCCATTTCTCTGGAACTATTCTACTCCCATTTATCAAATATATTAATCACTATTCGTGAGGCGCCTGGGTGGCTCAGTCTCTTAAGTGTCCGACTCTTGATCTCAGCTCAGGTCTTGATCTCAGGGTTGTGAGTTCAAGCCCTGCGTTGGGCCCAGCATGGAGGCTACTTTAAAAAAATTATATATATATATATCTTTTTCTAAAAACCAGAATATTGCCATAACTCATGAGTCTGTTTCTCTTGATTTTTTTTTTTTCTCTTGGTCTAGTACCTCCAAATTCTCAGGAGATTTCTTATTTATTTTATTATATGATAACCATTTACGTAAAACAAGTTGAAATTCTTGGTAATGTCCTATTCTTCCACAGGGGTTTTATTTTAGCTCTGGCCTGCGGTTAGATTGGAGGCAGTTAATATTATCTACCCATAAGCTGAGTTGATCTGAGGTTGCATTTTGGTCTTTCTAAGGCTTTATTTCTGGTTCACTCTTAACCCTAAGTCGTAGCTTACATAGGAAAGGTGTTAGGGTCCAAAGCCGACGGATAAGAAAGAATTCTTGAGATGTCTTTGGTGCAAAAAAGGTGGTTTTATTCAAGCACGGGGACAGGACCCATGGGCAGAAAGCTGCACTGGGGTCATGAGGATTGGCCCTTATATACTTTTAAGTTGGGAGGGGGTTAGGGAGAGTGTCAGTCTCTAAGGAATTTTGGAAGCAAGGTTTCTGGACCTTAAGGGGGCTAGCTGTTGTTGGGAAATGTCATTTATTATCATCTAATAACACCTGAGTCATGAGACCCTTCAGATGTATATCGGTGGGCCCTATGCTTGGGGGATGATTGCCAACACGTATCTTGAGTGGGTAGAGATAAAGGAAGTTTCCAAAGGTATTTTCATATGTTAAAGTAGACTTATAGGATCCTGGGGTTTGGGCTAAGATTGCCTTTTGCCCTTAGCAAAGTAGACCATTAACATAACATAACATAACATAACATAACATAACATAACATAACATAACATAACATAACATAAATTAACATAACATAACATAAATTAACATAACATAACATAAATTAACATAACATAACATAACATAACATAACATCGAGGGGGCTGAGCTCCTAGAGGAAGATCACTCTGCCTGTTTCAAGGACTTGTCAGTGGGCTACAGGTCATAAGGAAATTTCATTTTTTCTTTTGCCTTTGTTTCCCACATCAATTGCCATGTAGTGCTCCCAGTGGAAAACCCTGTGTTTTGTATAAAGGCCCAACTTCTTGGTAGGCTCCATTGCTAACTTTTGACCATTTTTGGCCACATCAGAGCTCAGCTTCTCGCCTCTTAGAGACAACTTTCTGCTTGTGTTCGTGGCCTTCTTTCGTAAGCTGTTCAACGGTTGGCAAAACTCACAGGCAGACAGAGGCTCCGTTTTGGCTTACATCGATCTTTCCTTCTCTATGGGATTGCATTCCTCTCAAGTGCTGGCTGTCTTGATTGCTCTGACCTCCCATTTTTGTCTCCCAAGCTTGTAAGACGTCCAGAAGCTCTCCTAAGCTGCCACTTTGGGGGCAGTTTTCTGCCTGGCTGCCTTACCAGCTTCACGGAGCAAACGTGCCTCAACGAGAAAAGTGGCCTTAGAAGGTTGAACTTCTGTCAATGACTCGTCTTTCTCTACAAGATCCTGATTGGATCTGGACTATCTTGGTAGCTTTCTGACACCTTCAAGCAGATTTTTCAATCCAGCTTTTCCTGTTGTTTCCAGAGGTAAGTTTAGTTGTCTGCAAACTTGTCCACCACTCTGAAAAATAAATGTTCTCTCCCTGGCTTTTTCTCCCATTCCATCTGATATTTATTCCCCAAACCCCCATTATGCTAATTTATTTTATGTCCACCTTTGTATCATTTCTTTTTAAAAGGAGAAAATAAAAGATCTGAAAATAATTTTTAAGATGAATTTAAATATAAAACAGGCAATGAATATCAATTTGAGCTCCTGATACTTGAAGACCTTGTATTCTATGAATTAACGTGGAGGTCCATTATTTCAGGTTGAAATCATCACTAAAATTATACCTGTGCATTAGCTCTTCTTTCCTGGAGTAGATGTAATACTTGGATGCTCTCTGGTCAGAGAGATGACGGTTCCCCTCGCCCATCCTAGCACTCTGAAGCCTTATTAACTACCCCAGAAAATGACCATGCTCCTCCATGTTACCGGTGGAGAGATCAATATCAACTTTCAAAAACACCTTATTAAAGTAACAATAGATTTGAACAGGAGATGATACTAGAAGTGGACAGAAGAATCAACACAGATTGGTTCGAATGCAAATTTACCAAAATGATACGTGATTCAACGTTCTTGTTGTCAGAATACCCAAACTCTCCAGTACTGTATGGATTTTCCAGGAAACACAGTTCCATCCAGACAGAGCCCCCTGTGCCTGATAACGTCCCTGCTTACGAAGACTGAGGGCATCCAGTGTCCACTCTGGAGCCAGTTCCGTCATCCACAGTGTCCTCTTTGAACTTGACATAAAAGAGAAAATATGGGTTCTCCCCCTGGATGGATTCTCAGCCTCCACTCTGCAGCTGATAACTCAGGATTTCTCATGTTCCAATGAGGCTTCACCGGGCACCACCTCCAAAGCCATGGATGAAATACACCGAGGACCCAGTCCCCAAGGGTTCCCGTGCCCGTCCGTTCACCTGCTGTCTCACTTCTCTTATCTCACACCCTGGAACTTCTGCACCTCGACTGAACATGTGTGTGTTTCCATGGCAACAGCATCAGGAAACCAGGGTGGGGGGCAAGGGATTCAGAATCCAGTCGTTTGTGATGATTTTACACACTTCGTGGAAATGTGGAAAACGCAAGTATTTGAGTTTGCAAAACAAACAAACAAACAAAAATCAATAGCTTCCTTTCCATTAAAGGAAATTGTCCAGAGACTTTGTTTGTCTTTGTTGCAGGGAAACTCGTCTGGCAAACATCTGTTCAGCCAGTCTCAAGGCTCATTACATTAAAGCTGAGGTAGAGCATATGAAATGCCCAAATAAATTAAGTAATTTAAAGTTTTTAATATACAAGCATGATTTAATTGTTGGAAAAGGCTCAAAGAGCCATGACAGGCTCAGAGAAGAGAATCCTATCCTCCCAAGGTAGCTACTGCCGGCATTCCAGCCACCAGCCTTCTAGATGAACAGCTCTAATGAAGAGCAGGTGACTAACAGGTCAGTGGTGTGGGGTCATGCTGAATGCAGTGGAGACATTTGTGGTTGCCTTCCCTCTGCCCAGAAAATATCCTCCCACTGCTTCTTTTCATTCAAGTCTCTGCTGAAATGTTGCTTGGCCTTTCCTGACCACCCTAACTAGCAAGCTGCCACCCCACCAGCCTCCTCTCATCCCTACCTTTCCTGGCTCTGTGTCCTTTCAGAGCCTGATCACTCCATCTGCACCGAGATACGGATACTGCTCAGTGGATCCTGAGCTACTTGATAAGGTGGGTGTGCATGGAGTGTGCGGGGGTGCCCACGACCCGGGGCCCAAATCTTGTCAATAAAACAATGTGGGAACCATTCTTTATGGAATGAAAACCTCGGGGCTGGAACAGTGCAAGCTGAAACGTGGACATCAAGTTCACTGAGAGAAAAAACAACAAACCCAACAGAAATGTTGGTGGTTCTGTTCTATCTCCTTGGATACAGGGGATGTGAGGGGATGAGTAATGGTAACAATGCAAACGTGTTGCTTGAATACCTTAAATTGCTAGTTTCTCTCAATAAAAATTGTATCAAAGATTTCGGGAAATTCATATCCCCAGTTACCTCTCCATGTCTGTCTCTTTGCCTCAGTGTACTTACCCCTGCCCCGTCTCTCTCTCTCTCTCTCTCTCTCTCTCTCACACACACACACGCACGTGCGCGCCCTCACCTAACCTTGCATTTCCATGTTGTCTGCAAGAGAGCAGTTGTGGAAACCCCATTTGCTTCTACACGGTCCCCAGAGCACGGCCCATCCATTGAGAGGTTTATGAGCGCCTGCAGCCCCTTTCTCTGCCATATGCAACGGTACTTCTGAAAGGGCTGGGAGGGCAGATAATAGGATCATTGATCTTACAAAAATCCATGTGTTGACACTTCCTAGGAACAGTGAAATGGTCCCTTGGTTAGAAAATCTGGTGATGCCTTGCTGGTAAGGGAGAGTCTCTTTCTCTAGAGACCTTCCCAGACAGCTCAGAGGGGGACGTTGGCTGAGAAAATCTGAGACAGTGAACAGGAACTGGGGAATCCTGAATCTCCAGGCTCAACCAAAATACTCCCACCAGTGAGCAAATTGGGCCTGACAAATCCTCAATGGCTGAGGAACCGTGGGCTCCTCATCTGTAAACGGGGGAGACTTTTGTGTGTCCATAAAATGTGGAATAGACTTAGCTGACTCAGGTGCCTTCGGTTTACGTTACTCACCAGCGCCTGAATAAGATCTTGTTTGGCTGTACTCTGCGGGCCCCTGGGGTTTGCTACACAGGAGAGCGGGGTGCCTGGATGTGTCTCTCCATAGACGGAACTCTGCCCAACTTCCCAGAACTGCCCTTAGTACTCTGAGCTACGGGGCCCGGGTAAGAACTAACAGGCGGAGGGAATTTGGGCTCGATTCTCGCTTCAAATGCTGTCCCTGATCCCCCAACACCCACTCTCATGAATGCGCTGGGCAGTAGGAAAGAGTGCGGCAGAGACCTGGCTCGGGGGCAGGTGGCATGGCTCTGGGGACAGGCTCAGCAAGCTGCAGTTCAAGCATCCGGCGCCCATTTCCCGTCCCACGACCACCCAGAGTCCTAGCCGGCTCATGGATTTCAGTATTTTGGAATGAGGTGTGGCAAACAGAGTGGCTACAAATTTGCCAGCCATTGGCTTGCGGTAGACTCAGCTTATGTCCCTTCATCCTCCAGGCAAAAGCAACGGGCCCTGCCTGCCCACTGGTGACAAACCCAGGACGGAGGCCATCTCTCCCTTTTCTAGCTGCAGGAGGACGCAGATGGGAGGCAGTGGGCATTTCAATCATTTCTTTATTATAAGCGTTCTTGCAATCCAAGCAAGCACAGCACACATGAATCACACAGACGGTCACACGATGTCCCCTCTCTGCTTCCATGTGGCTGGGGTGTGGGCGCACCCTGGGGCGCCCCTCCTCCACGCACCCTGCCCTGGGCACCGCCAGTGCCCGCTTCCGGTCAGCCCACGCTCCCGGGCATCACTCTGAGCGAACCACTGCCTCTAACATAAAAAATGGCTTCTATCAGAGAAACAGATGAGCTTGTTAATAGAGGGGATGGAAATGGAGCCGTAATGAGCTACTGCATGTAACTGAGCACAAATCATACCGTCAGTGCTATTTACAATTGCACGTGGCACCGAGCCCGTCATTATGTCCACGTGAAGACTCTAGCCGGTGGACTTCCCAGGAAGGGGCTCTCACCACGGCCAGACCCATTCGGAAGCTTCTGTTATATGTGGGAGTCAGTCTGCCATAAACATGGGGGCACTGTGCATGCCGAAACAAAACTGGCTCATAGCGCTAAGGATGAACCAGTTTCGGGGGATGTGAAGCTCCCAGTTGAGAGAAGACACATAATGTTGTGATCTGCCCATGCTATCGCAGGATGGACGTATTGCATTCAATTCCCAGTATATTTGTCAGGACAGGGTAAACCTGCCCACGGAAAGCACATCATGCAGATAATCTGCAACCATAAGCTCTACACACTTTGTAAAATCCTTTGGACAGCTTTTGATGTGTCCTACGCATATGGTGCTGGTTCCGTTATGGACACTCAAAAGTAGACTTCTGTAGGGCATGGTCTCAACAGTTAATCATAAATACCGTGTTGCATGTTTGAAAGTTGTTAAGAGAGAAGATCTTAAAAGTTCTCATCACAGGTTGCTGGAGTGGGGGGTGGGGTGGGAGGGATGGGGTGACTGGGTGATAGACACTGGGGAGGGTATGTGCTCTGGTAAGCGCTGTGAATTGTGCAAGACTATTGAATCTCAGATCTGTACCTCTGAAACAAATAATGCAATATATGTTAAGAAAAAAAAAAAAGAAGAAGAAGAAGGTAGCAGGAGGGGAAGAATGAAGAGGGGGAAATCGGAGGGGTAGACGAACCATGAGAGACGATGGACTCTGAAAAACAAACTGAGGGTTCTAGAGGGGAAGGGGGGTGGGAGGATGGGTTAGCCTGGTGGTGGGTATTGAGGAGGGCACATTCTGCATTGAGCACTGGGTGTTATGCACAAACAATGAATCATGGAACACTTCATCTAAAACTAATGATGTAATATATGGGGATTAACGTAAGAATAATAAAAAAAAGTTCTCATCACAAGAAAAGAAAATGTGTTAACTATGTTGGGGACAGACCTACTGTGGTAATGGTTTTCCAAGACAGACACATATTGAATCACTGGGTTCTACACCGGAAGCTAATACAATGCTGTATGTCAATTGTACCTCAATAACAAAGTATACTTTCAAGGACTTTTAAATATAAGTTAAGGACACCTTCAAAACATTCAAAACTACTTGAAATTTTAATTTGGGATAAGTGAATATTGTGGGTTTTTTTCCCCCCTAACATGAACATGTCAGGTTTTTGTTTTTGTTTTTGTTAAGATTTTATTTATTTATTCATGAGAGGCAGAGAGAGAGAGAAGCAGAGGGAGAAGCAGGCTTCCCGCGGAGCAGGGAGCCCAATGCGTGGCTCGATCCCAGGACCCTGGGACCATGACCTGAGCCGAAGGCAGACGCTTAACCATCTGAGCCACCCAGGCGCCCCATGTCAGGTTTTTTTATTCCAACTTGTTCCCATTAAGCTCAGCAAATCGTATGATTAGATTATTTTTCTCCCAACTGCACACGGCTGCTCTTCTCACAGACGGAGCCTCGTTTTCTGTGGGAGTTAAGCTGGAAAGAGCCAGAGACAGCAGCACTTGGTTTTGTCTAAGAGCTAAGTTTGGTCACCAACCTTATGGAAAACCCAAGTACTGAGTGAAGGAAGTACAATCAGCTTTTAGCATCATTAAGAGTGAATGTGAAACTTCTAGCTACCGTAACAAAGGTAAGAAGAGGAGGCTTTCACATGAGATTCACCTGCACAGAATGTCCGGGGTCCAGAAGGTTTGGGCGGCCTGGGTCTGGCCCCACGGTGAAGGCCAGGTTGTGGGCAGCGCAGATGTGAGAACACCTGTCGGGGACCTGCCAAGCCCCAGTCCCTGCTGCACCCCACAAAGAGCAGAGGTTCCAAACCCACGTCGGGGAGCCGAAGGGCCTCCTTCCAAACACAGCCTGTTAGCCCCACGTCTGTGCCCCGAGAGTCACATTACAGCCTCTGGGAATGTCCCGTCCCCTCTTTCTTGCAGCTGGGTCTTTGCTGTGGACACTGAGGCTGGTGGGTGGGACTCTCTGCGGGTCTCACAGGAGCTGTCTTTAATCAGAGACCGTCTGCACACAACCAGAAGACAGGGACCCATCCCGAGAGTGATGCACCGCAACTGAACATAAAGTCTGCCCGGCGGAGACACTGGGAATTAGGTGTTACAGCCAGAGACAGAGGAGGGGTGTGTGCGTGCATGTGCGTGCGTGTGTGTGCGTGTGGGGCGGTATCTTCGAAGACGTGGGGAGAAGGATAATGGAATTATGAGGCATCATCAAAGGAATTATTAAACATCATCTTTGCAGGAAGAACAGCCCACTAGCATCTACGTACATCTTAAACACTCCATTCAGAAGTTTTAAATTATTTTTAGGTCATAAATTGAGGTGTTTTATCCCACTGTCAGGAGAAATTAGCATCCCCATTCTACAGACAAGAACACTGAGGCGCAGAGACACTGAGACCCTGCCAGGTCCACGAGAGGGCAGCAGCATCTGGGATTCGGCCCCGGGCAGTCTAGCTCCGGAGGCTGAAGTGTCCGCTGCCCCGATTCAGGGTCCTGCTTTGCTCTTCCGCACCCGTGTGACCTGGAAAAGCCCGGTCTTTCCTCCGAACCTCAGTTTGCTCTTACTTATAGCGGGATACTACTATGTAACCTGTGAGTGTCGTTGAGATAGGAAATAGGCTTACAAGCTGTCGTACCTGGGCTCTGTGGGCTAGCCATGCTGTCATGTCCCGCTCCGCAGCCCTGCGTGCCGGCCCCCACCTGGACCACCGGCTCTCCCACCTGGGGAGCTGCCCCCTGGCTCAGCCCTCCGCACCACCTGAAATGTTCCCTCTGGGAATCCAGGACCGGTCTGTCCTTAGTGGACACCATTCATGTCATTGAATCCACGAGCCCTTGTGCCTTCAAATGGTGCAGACAATCTACACTATATAGTCATGCCCTTGAGACCTGACTACACTTTCCACAAGCCCGTGTCTTGTCTTCCCAACCAAATTGCAAGCTCTCCAAGGTGCAGCCAGGAGACTTCTCCAATAGCATGGGGACTTTTCCAGCGCAGAGTTGGGTTCCCAACAGGTGGCAAATACTATGCACTGAACATTGATTGATCTGACTGGGCCACTCACAAAGGTCCCAGCCCCCTGGGCAGCTCTTCAGGACCACTGCATCCCAAAGCCCAGGACCACTGCATCCCAAAGCCAATGTAGATGTGACAGATGTTTTATTCTGTTACCAACTCACACCTCATGCAGCGCCACCTCCCCAGCCAGAGAGTTATGGGAAACTTCTCTTCCTGGGAGTAGGTAGAGAGTTTTGGGGGCCAACTCAGACACCCCTGTGGGCTCTGCATTTGCCGACTGATAACAAGCTTTAAAAAAGTTAAAATGCAAGCTTTCCCTTCTATGTGTTTACATGCAGTCCAAAGAGACCTATATGCGAGAAAATATTTTTTAATAAAAATTTAGGTCATTATGAAAACCACTTAAAACTCAGGAATCTAAGAATACAGTAACCCAGCTCAGAATTAGGCCAGTCCTCTAAAAACTGGCATGTGCAATTATTAATCCTCAGTGGGCCATTCAGCCATAAAAGGAGGAATGTACTTGGCTCTTAAAATTATTATTACTTTTTTTGGCTTCAGCAAGACTTAGATCCAATTTTCACTGGCAGGAATGCATCCTGTTTGTCCCTGCCTCTTTCAGAGTGAGTAGAGAAGAGCAATCGCATGCACTGATCTCACGGACTTCCTGCCTATTCATGGGTGCAAGAGACAGGTGGGAAATACATTTTTTCTGACACTGCTGCACTTCAAATCAAGTGAAAAACATGGAAAAACAGAAGCACCCATTAAAGTCCCAACCCTCCCCAACAATACTGAGTACATACGGGGAATGGTGCAGAGGGGTGTGCCTGGGAGCCTTAAGCGTTTTCTTCTAATGAAATGATGTTCATCAGAAGCACCTTCTCCTTCTAATGGAAATGAACAAGAAGATCATCTACCTGGGAAATATTGTTTTATTTACTACTTAACCAATGAAGATTTCTCTTTTTTTGTTTTCCCCTTCCTTTTTAAGAAGTTACTGTGAAAAATGTCCAGCATACAAAAACCCGTAAAAAGTAAAAGGCACAGGTGTATCCACAATTTTGCTCAAAGAAAATAAAAATTAAAAGTACAAATGCAGTTAAAGCCCCCTGTACGCTCTTTCCAAATTTCATCCTGCTCCTTCCCTCTCCAGAGATAGAATCTACCCTAAATTTGCTGTTCCCCTATGCATTTAATTAATAAAGCAAACGCCAGTAAAGAATCACCTTGGAAAGACACTTCACGTGCCTGGTGCAATTGATCGCAGACTTTCCCCCACGGCCTTAGCTCGCTGAGACCTGGTCACAGGTTCCAGCTCCTTAGCTTATGAGAAATAAAGAGAAATAAAACGGCCCCTCTCCCACAACCAGTCACTTTGCAAGTGCGTCTACCAGGAGCACCAAAGTCAACAGCAGACAACTAGAAAGCATTTCCACAGCCAGAGCAAGAAACTCATAAATGATGAAATCTTACCATCACCATGTCTACAGAGCAACACTCGGTGTGGTCATTCAAGATTGAATTTTACTTTCAATTTCTGGAAAAGCTCACGTACTTCCCGTTGTAACCCAGGACCAGCCGAAAGTCCTCTTAAGAGGTTTTCTTTTTCTTTTGAGTGTAACAGATTGTATTTCAATAACATTAGCAAAAAAGGGATTTATGGACAAGCCAAGAGGGCCCCCACATACCTGTAAGGAGGGCCGAGGCCGAGATGCGGGATTATGCTCCATGCTGGGGTGGGTTCGAGTCGGCTTAGGCGTCTTTCCATTCTCGCACCCTTGTTCCAGTCTTTGAGTCCCAGGGGAAGAAACCCCAGTGATGGGTCTTGGATAACATGGCTCTCCCTTGGCCTTTCCAACCAAGATCAGAGCCAACACGGGGAGAGTCCCATCTCCAAGAGAAAACCAGGTCCCTGTTAACAGAAGGAAGACCAGATGTCAGGCCCTCTAGGAGTCTGTATGTCGCTGGGTGAGCTGAAGACGGGAATGATGAAGCAACAATTGGTATTTTTGAAGTCTCTTTTATACCCACAATAAAGGTGGATAGTGACATTAATCATCATGGGTGAAGGTGACCAAAAGGCACAAACTTCCAACTACATAAGTCCTGGGGTGTAATGCAGGGCCTGGGACTGTAGGTCTTGAATATTTGCAAGTTGCTAAGCGAGATCTTAAATGTTCTCCCCACCAGAAAAACAATGTGTACCTATGGGAGGTGATGGATGGTAGCTAAACACTGTGGTGACCATTTTGCAACATATTTATATATCCAATCATTATGTTGTACCCCTAAAATGAGTACAGTGTTATAAGTCAATTATATCTCAATTTTTTTAAAAAAATAATAAATCTTTAGAGAACATGCACATACACACAAATAATAATAACTAACAACTGTTAAGCATTTACTCTCTGTCGTGTCTTTATAAGAAGTGCTTTGTTTATTTATTTATTTTGAGAGAAAGAGGGAGTGTGAGCGGGGCCGGGAGGGGCAGAAGAAGAGGGAGAAGGAGAATCAAGCAGGCTCCACGCTTGGTGTGGAGCCCGACATAGGGCTCGATCTCACGACCTTGAGATTATGACCGGAGCCGAGATCAAGAGTTGGATGCTTAACCGACTGAGCCACCCAGGCACCCTGTTCTAAGGGCTTTAACATGTACAGACTCATTTCACTCACAACCACACTACATGGCAAATATCTACTTTTAGCTTCGTCTTAAAGATGAGGAAAGACAGACAGAGAAGGCAACAAGCGAGTGTCGGAACCATAATGGAGCCTCAGGAATTTGGCTTCAGGATTCCGTGTTCTCCACCGTTACTTTGGGGGGCATTTTGAGATACAGAGGTCAGTCAAAGAGCTCAATTGTTGTACACACACCAACCCCAGAACTCTCTTATCAAAAAGATGACCCTTTGGGGAATAAAGGCAAATATCTCACACAGGCTGACTCTGTCCTGATGATGCTGAGAATTCCTTCCCTGGCTCCCAAGAAAACCGTCCTTAGCCATGCGTGGGCTTGTGGCAGCTAGAGGGAAAAGGACGCTTGTTTCTTTAACACGAGAGCAACTCCTGGGGTCTGCCCCAGGGAAGCCCACCACCCAGAATTCGTTTTCGAGAAACCGGCCTGGCAGCACAGATCAGTCCTCCAAATTAACCCCAGAGAGTTTACTGAGACATTTGTGCCATGAGTTACCGGTCGGCAATGAAGAGCTCCAGGATAAAATATTTACGTTAAGCATGGGGGCTGCGTGATTTATCTAAGCTAACAGTATTCTTAACCTACTGCTCTTTTGGCATTGTTGTGACATTTCCTGGGGAAGGAAATTATATTTTGCTTCCATGGTTCGCTGATTTAGAGCCCTGCAAATGGGGGACACACAAAAATAATGGAGAGCCTGACCACTCTTGCGTCGAGGCTGTCTTCAGGATGAATGGGGGGCTGAGTGGGAACGGGCTGTACATCATTCCCCTCTGGGGACTTGAACTTGTCAGGCCCAGAGTGAGTTTGTGCCCTGGAAAAATACAGGTGATGGCATTTAAAACAACAATGGCAAAAAAAGACACTTGAAGACTTTTTTTTTTTTTTTTTTTGAAAACCTGCTGGAGTAAAATTCATTCCCCCAAATTCTGCTTTTCCCATAGCCTCCTAGCTACTGCTTCCATCTGACTCTTTACACTTACTGGTCACAAATAACCTGTGAGTATCTGGAGGATTACAGGGGTTTACCTGTCAAGGTCACCCTTCCACACTCCCGTTCTCGCTGGCACGCTGGCTCCTGGGACTCTGACCGCCTTGGCCACCCTGACTCAGGACTCTCTAAACCCTGGCATCTGAGAAAGCTCTGTCCAGCACTTACACTCTGTATTCAGCATCTCAGGCTCTGCCCTTGACCGCTAAACAATCAGCAAATGCTGGGCTCACCTTACCTTGCTTCCTTCCCCTCCTGTGGACTCAGCCCCTCGAGGGTGGACTAGGTGGCTCTGCAATGCTTTAAACAGACGTCATTTATTTGGGTGTTTTATCCACTTAATTTATTTGTCCTTGGTGGGAAGGTTGGTCTGCTCTAAGCTGGCCCATCATAGCTGAGAATTGGCATTTTTAAAATCTCCCCAAATAAAAATAAGCCTCTTTGAAAGCATCTCATCTCTCTCTCTCTCTCTCTCTGGTCTTCGTTGTAGTCAGTGTTTGGGCTAGAAACAACAAATACGTTAAAGAAAATTAATTTAAACTTATTTGGGCTTAGGCCAGGGAGCTGATTGCTGAGAGGGAGAAAGGCCAGTATAAACGACCGTAAAGAGTATTTTTCATTCTTCCTTGGGAGGGAAAGCTCAGCCATACCATCCTCACTGTTCCATACCTCATTCCAAAACCTATGTCCTATCTTCCACCAGCATAAGGATAAACAAATTGTACAATGAGATATTATTTAGGAAAAAAGAAATGAGTGGTCAAGCCACGAAAAGATGCGGGGGAAACTAAAATGCATATTACTTAGTGAAATAAGCCAGCCTGAAAAGCCCATATACCGTACGATTCCAGGGATAAGACATTCTGGAAAAGCACAACAATGGGTGCAGGAAAAAAGATCAGTGTTAGCCAAGGGCTCGGGCGTGGGAGGAAAGGATCAATAGGTGGAGGACAGAGTATTTTTAGTGCAGGGACACTATTCTGTACAATGCCACGGTGGGCACCTGTCATTATACATCTGTCAAAACCCAAAAAATGGGCACCACCAAGAGTGAACCCCGCCGATGTACACTGTGGACTTCAGTGGATACCACTGTGTCAAAATTTGCTCATAAGTTGTGACAGGCCGACCACACCGATGCGAGATGCTCGTAACAGGGGAGACTGTGCGTGGGGGAGACTGTATGGAAACTCTCTACTTCCTGCTCCATTTTTCTATAAACCTAAAACGGCTCTAAAAATAGTCTGCTAATTAAAAAAAAGAAACGATGCTGAAAAGAGTAAGTACTATATTCACAGGATTGCATTCTGGAATTAGTCATAACAATATAATTAAATCTTTTCAAGCATGGCATTTTCAAAAATCCTCCGGATTCATTTCTCAAGTTCATATCATGCCACTCAAAGTATTCTTCTGATTTTCTATAGCAGCATTAGCTAAGCCAACAGAATCAAGTGCCTCCTTGTAGTTTGGGTCATAGAGCATATTTGCATATATGAACCACTCCTGGGACTTCCACCAAATATCTCTGGAAACAACTTGGGGTAGAAGGAGTGGAAGGAAATGTCTTTTCCAGGCATCCTCAATTTTCTCAGGCTTTCTTGGATCCTAGTTCTGATGGCTGGAATTACCTGGAGCCATTAATGTCTAGTTGTTGACATAAATACCTTGCCTCCTTTGGCTCATTCTTGTTCTGAAACCCCTGTCATTTTTCACAGGGTGAGAAACCTACTTGAAATAATTGTTCTAGGATCTATTTCCAGTAAAGTATAATTTATCTGAAGCAGAGAGCTGACTTGAACTCTAGCAGGAAACCCTTTCAGAGAGTTGCAGGATCAGAAATAACTGAATGCATCAGTCAGGGAAAGTAGTAGTTTCTGCTGGGAAAATGCAGTCCTTTCTTGTACAGAACGGTGTCCCTCGCTTGGGCTCAGCATTGACATCGTCTTGGAGACTTCCCTGAAATATCTGTTTCTGGGGGGTTCTGCTTTGGTCCACAGAAATCTGCAAAGAGCTGACATCAACCGAGTTTGGGAGCCACTGGGTGCACCTCCATCTGCCTTCATCACTTATTGGTTGGTGTGTGGTCACAATACCAGCCAAAACACACGCTGTGGGATTTTCCCCCCGAAAACTGTATTTCCCCCAGGAAAAAGGAGGCATCTTACATCAGAGTTCTTAGTCTGAATCCTCCGATGCTTGCTTTTGAGTGACAACAACCAAAAGTCACGTTTAAAGAAAATAAACGTTCAACTTGAAATGACCTGAGTCAGTGCCGGGTTTGGATGCTTACAGAGCTTAGAGCAGGTGGCTGACCAGGAAGAGGAAGATGAGAGGCAGGAGGAGATGGGGCAGGGAGGGAAGAGCAGGAGGAAGTGAGTGGGGACAGGAGCGTAAGGGGGGTGGAGGGAGGGAGAGACACAGAGAAGGGTTGAGATTCTGGAGATTTTGTAGCCATTTCTGGGCCATGATGCCACCTCTTGTTTTTCTTATTTTTATTCTTTTTTTTTAACAGCCTTTAAAAAGATTATCGAGAGAAAGAAATACTGTCACTGATACCTTCCAGGGGATAAAACGTGTGTCCTCATGTTATACAAATGTGTGTGAGCAGCTTGGGACGACTCGTCCAGGGACAACTCATCCGCCTCCATTTCAAACAATCTAACAAAATGTGCAAACGATTGCGATCTCGAAAACCACCCTAGGCAAGTGCTCTGGACTGAGGGACCACGATGTCAAAGACATGGATGGTGAATTTAAATCAAGCACTCCTGCAAAGACAGAGATGGAAAAGACGATATCCCTCAATGTGCTCATTTAAAATATGTACGTATGATTCTGTCGCTACTTTAAATATGGAGCTTTTCACCCACGTTTTTTAAGTTTATACCTTCACAGTTCTTTTTTTTCCTTCTCTTCTCATTGTGAAAATGAAGAAGCACTTTATATTGAGAATCCTCTTATTTTGAATGTATCGTATGTAATAAATATATGCAGGTTTCTGGGAAGCCACGAGATGACCTTTTTTCTTTTTATTTAGGCTGAAATGTAGAGTGCAAAGACCAGTTCGGGGATGCAGAGCCCAGGAGGACAGGGTCTGGTATGCATTTCTATTTGACCCCTCTCCCCCAGGATGCAGCCCACTATTTCTTGGGAACTACAGTGCAATTGAACCCAGCGGATTTTTAAAATTGCCTTTGGCTGTCCAGAGCAAAGAGCGTATGCATTTTTAAACACACAGAACGTTGACATATCAATTACAGCTTAGCAAAGCCGTGAAAATAAATGAAAGAGAAAAGCCAACTTTTCTTTACGCCTCTGGATATAAGAAGTGAATCCACCAGCAACAAGTAGGAAGCTTATTTTTGCCAAGTACAATGCGATTGTCAAGACTAAACAGCCATCCACACATTTCTAAGACTTTCCGTGGATTCCGCTCTGCTTAGTGATGTGAGCTGTAATCAAGCAGGGCAGTAGGCTGTCTGTGCGCACAGATGTAATGTACTTACTCGCAGTGTGAATGTTCTTGAGTCAACCTACAGAACTGCGAGAGGGAGTATTTTGGGATTTTGCTGAGGCAGACCTTTGTGTCACCTGCTGGGGAGCGGGAGGGCAGGATTAAGTTCAGTGGCTGGGGTCCAGCCTGACCCCACTCTCACCCACCGCTTTTCATGGCAGCTTCTCAGGATTCACAGGAAATGACTTTTGCCTTAAGCACACTAAAATAAACCAGTGTACCTTTGTGTAAAATGGCCAACAAGTCAGGGGGAAAGACTGGATGCCAGTTAGAAAGATTATGACCTCAAGTGCCAGGACTTAGGCAGGAAGCATTCTGTTGAGAGGTCATTTGGGATAGAGCTAAGAACCTGTGTACGTGTTCTCCTAGCTCCTGGGAAGGTCTCCTGTTACATCAGCACGTGCTTACTGAGCACCTGCTATGTGTCAGGACTTGTGCCAAAACGTACAGATTCATGGAAGAATAAGACTCTCTTCGCCTTCTTGCTGCTCACTGCCAAACTGGGTGGAAGGGGATAAAAAAACAATAAGACAAAGAATAACTTTAAACAGAGGCTCTGGCAGAAGGAAAAAAAGGTAAATTAATCTTGAAAGCCAGAAGATTCATTGCTGGAGTAGGTCTGGAAATGCATTTTGGAACATGAGCAGAAATTCTACAGGCAGATGAGGGGTGTGGGCCAAGGAAGCCTGCTGAGCTAAGAACATAAGCAAAGGCAACAAAAGCCCATCCTATCCTGTTCCTGGGAGAACAGTCTAGTGTGTCCCAGGACATGTTGCCTATTAGATACCATGGTAAATTTGGGGTGCACTGCCTACTCCCAATAACCTACTTGTGCATCCCATTCCAACACTAGTAAATCAGGCGTGAGATCTCAGTGGGGTCTGTGTCTCACTCCAACATAGTTTTAATGACAAGATGATATAAAGCTGGGATGCCTGGGGGACTCAGTCGGTTAAACGTCTGCCTTCGGCTCAGGTCATGATCCCAGGGTGCTGGGATCGAGTCCCATATGGGGTTCCCTGCTCAACAGAGAGCATGCTTCTCCCTCTCCCACTCTCCCTGCTTGTGTGTGCTCTCTCTCTGACAAAAACAAATAAACCGAAGATCTAAAGCTATTATGTCATAATCTCTAACACACCCACTAAGGGGTACCCCATTATTTGTCCCCCATTTCCCTGCTCATGCCAGAGGGGTTCATTATGTATTACTTTGAGCAAAAGAAACTGGAAAGTAGAACCATAACCTTTAAAATTAACCTTATAAGAGAAATTTCTATTTTGATGCAGAAAAAAAAATCATCCCTGTATATATGAAGTCAAAATCATTTTGTACTTTATTTTTGTGGAATTCTCAGGAAAGTCCAAAGGGACATTTCCAGTTTCTTCTAGACTCCTTTAAGGATGGAGCAGGTACATATTAGAGTGGTTACTTGGCCTACAAAGATGTCCCCAGTGGCCATCTCCGTACCCTCCTCCCTGTCCAGGCATAAAATGTGGGGGAAGCCAAGTCACAGTGATAAACGCACAATGGGTAAGGGAACCGTGAAGTCCTGTCTCTGTTGATATTTAATGAAATTGACTACCTATGTTATAATATTCCATATTATTTTCATTGTTCATTGGACCTACTACTCAAATTTTCCAAATCCGTAAAACCAGGGCAAGTGACTTTGTTTCTTCTGTGCATGCTCGGTTCATAAAAGAAACACCTTGGCTGACTGCGCTGGGCCCTGGGCCAGGTGCTGGACAACCCGGTGGTTTCTTTACAGATTTTTTCCAGGAGGAAATTTAACAGACAGATGCACAGATTGTATCTCTTGATCCTGGTGAGGCTCCTGTTCTAACTCCATTGGAGTCTCCTGGCTTCTTCGTCCTACACAGTAGGGATGTAAGTCCCCCAGATCCAAATGCTATGCAGATAGCCTGCAGATCATCTTCTGTGAAAGAATTTGGTGACACCGGAGAAGTTGAAAGGTGCCATGTGGGGGTTGCCATCTCTTACACTAAATGTGCATGCTTCTCATTCATTACAATTAGCCAATGCTGCATGTGGTTGGGGTCGCGGGGGGAGTGTGACAATGTATCTATACCAAGCCGAGATTGTTTTCTTGTGCCTCTGAACCTGGCACCTCCTGGCACTTGGCATGCATTCTCTCACCTGACCCTCACCCAGCCAGGGTTGGGGGATGCTACCATCCTCCCATTTGAAGGGATGGTGGAAACAAGGACAGACAGAGGGTGAGTCCATCCAGATGACGCTTGTGTGTCAGGCATCCTGGTACCTCATCAATATGGGAGCTTCCTCAATCATTGGTTGCTAATTTATAGAAAGCAGTGTGCCTAAGAAATCATTTTTGTTGGGGTCAGGAGCCCCGAGGAAGACAATGCCACTTTTAATGAAACCTGGCTCATGTTGAGATTTAACCTATTTTTCTTAAGAAAAAAGCCACCTTAATTCTAAGTCTGGGAATATCTAGAGATTCCCGTCCATCATTCCCTCAAAGACGCTTTCCTGAGTCAACAAATGAGCATCCCGGGCAGAGGAAATGACATTTTGCTGATACCATGTCCAGATTCCACGTTTAACAAGAATAAATACCATTTTCCCCTACCCAGGTGGAAAAATAGGTCCAGAAACTCGGTAGAGAAGTTCAGAATCCCTGCCATTTCTGTGCCTTGAATTTCACCAGTGTGAAACGGGAGTCTGCCTCACACACGGGCAGGAGGCTCTGGGGCCGGAAGCTAATTCCTGCATCCTCCTCCAGGTTCACTTTGCTGCGGACAGGTGACCTTTTGTATAAAAATCTCAAAGTAGCATGTCCATTTCTACCAACTTTCTATAATAGAAAAAAATGGCATTGAAGTTCTGGGCAGAAAAACACGGGTATTTTGTTCACAGTTCTTTATTTGCCATCTGATGGCAGAAGGCAAGAATTGGGGGTGTGATGTGTTGATCCATTTTGTTCCATCCTTGCTATCAAAGCTGCTGACCCAGGAGCCTCCAGCCTGAGAGAATTCCATTCAGACACCTTTTGCAGGGGTCTCAATTTTCAGAAAAAAAAAAAAAAAAAAAAAGAGTGACCTCCAGGATCACGAATAGCAGGAAGAAAAGCCCAAAGCTATAGATGACACTTGATTTTCCACTGGGCAGACGGTGGGACTCAGTTTAATAGCTTGAGCTGGGATTTTATAAAGCCATAAGCAGCTACAAGAAATTTCCCAGGATTCCTGAAAAGCAATATTGATAAACGCGATCCAGCCACTGTATTCATTAACCTCATTCGAGCAATGAAAAAAAAAAAAGTATGTTGGTTTCAAATAACTTCCGATAGGAAGAATGCAAGATAATGAAAGTATAATTTACCTCCTTGGTTCATGGATGCAATAAATTATGATGTTGACATTTGGCTGTGGGACCGGAATTAAGACCCTTTCTTTCTGTACGATCCATTGGGACAGAATTGGTTTCTGGACAAGGTAATGAATCCAGGTGGGTTTTCTGAGTTTTCTGAGTTTTGGGATACACCTTCATGAATTCTTTAGAGGCTCTCATCCAATGCTCCAACAGTTAATTACTTGCCTTGGCAACCAGAAAATAATAGTTTATCTTATTTTTTTAATGACTTATCATGACCATAATAGGTCAGTCTAACCACTTAGTCAAAGTGTGTCCAATTACTTATACATAGCCCAATAAAATAGGGATATAAGTAATACGGTGTCAATATTATTTCTTCTAAATAGACCACCATATAGAGAAGGACGTTGGCATAAAAGAAAAAAAGGCATTCTGAGCTAAAAGTTTTGCTTTCTTTAAAAATAAATACAGTTTAATTGTGGCCTCAGATCAATGATTCCTAAATACCTTCTTACAAAAATAAGAGTCTTCATATGCCTTTTTAATGAATACATAATAAAGTTATATTCATTGTAGAAAAATAACTTGCCATAGCAATCATATACCCACCAAGAAAAACTGTTTTTATTGTATGTTTTTATAGTTTTATAAATGTATAAAATTTATTTTTATAAATGTGTACATTTCTTTATCAGGTTGCATGTGTAAAATTATAGCCTGCTGTTTCTGATTAATAATAAATCATGAATATGTTCAATGTATAAAGTACTTTTCTACAAGAGTGTGTTTTAGTGCCTTCATCAAATTCCGTCACAAATGGATTCTATTTTATGTACCTGATTTCCTAATATAGAAACTTCAGACTGCTTCCTGCCTTCACTATAGGATATGTTTCTTTGATGATTATATAGTTCACAATATCTTTGAATGTGTGTCCAATTAAACCCTAGGATAGTTTCTAGAAGTGGAATGACTGGGTTTTGCACGTATTATTCCTCCAAATGTCCTGTCAAGAGCCTTTCTCCACATCCACTCATTTTACCCTGGACAGGAGTTGTCCACCTGAAACTGTCCCCTTGGTTAATAGATTAACAACACCTGGAAAACCACAGGCTTGTTGCAGACTAGATAAACCTAACATCTCCATGCCAAAGATGGGCTCAAAGTTGTCTCTTCAGTTTGCAGGCAAGCAGACTGGGGGCTTTTGCTGGTGGGCGGAGAACCTCCGGGACACTCATTGACTAGGACATTGTTGGGAAGGAGAAAGCTCCCCAGTCTCTCCCAAGCCAGCAGGATCATGCATGCAAAATGTGGACTTCACAGATGTACCAAGAAGGCAAAAAGCAAACAAGCAAAGAAACAAAAACAAAATTTAAACAACAGATACAACTTTGAATTGAGGTCAAGTCAATTTAGCTACAATCCCGTTGTTCAGAGTGTGATGGATCCTCACAAGTGATCCCAGCTCAAGAAACAGCATCCGGCCAGCCCCCAGAGGCCCACGCTCCCTTCCTGCTTCTACCCCCTCAGAGACACCCACTCTCCTCACTTCTAATAGCAGCAGGGATTGATATGCTTGTGTTTGTACTTCATATAAATGGAATCATAGGGTACACACTTCATTTTTCTTTGATTTGTTAGCAATGGTGTGATGTCTAAAAGACTTACAGCCTATATTTCCTACGTGGGTATCTGGCTTCTTTTGCAAAACATTGTGGGACACATAGTTACGGATAATTTATTCTTGTTGCTGCAGAGTGGTCCTGAGTTTGATTATACCACAGTTGGGTTATCCATTCTGTCCTTAGTGCTGTGGTCAGGCAGCTTTCTAGATTCTCAGAATATGACACTGAGCTGGACAGAGTAAGCTCACATTTTATGGAGGACACAGACATAAATGACTGGTAACTTCGGAGAGAGATAGGTACTACATGGACAATAAAGCAGGTGAGCATGAAGGATGACGAGGTGGTGGGTGGGAAATATGATATAGAGTAGTCCCTGTAGATACTTCCAAAGAGGCGGTATTTGGGCTGAGTTCCAAATGGAGACCAAGGTTCAGGCAAAATAAGGTGGAGTGGCAGATCCTTCCATAAAAAGAGAATAATGAGCACAGAGGAGCTGAGCTGGGAACAAACCAGTCTGGCTGAGGTACAGAAAGAAGGGCAGTGTGGCTAGAAGACAGTGGGGGAAGGAAAGAAGGGCACATGATGGATTTGAGAGGTTGGTGGGGCCGGATGATGCAGGCTCCTGAAGACCATGATGAAGAGCCAAGGTTTTATTCTAAGGTCAGTGAGAGGCCATCAGGTTGCTTTTGAGCAAACACATGACATAATCTTATAGATTATGGAATTCAAACTCATTTTCTGTACTCTGCCATCTTAAGCACCGGTTGCAAATAAATGACAGAATAAGTAGGAACATACGAGAATACACAGATTTGATTGGGGAATGGGGATTGCAATTTTTTTTTTAAGATTTTATTTATTTATTTGAGAGAGAGAGTGAGAGAGAGAGAAAGAGCACAAGAGGGGGGAGAGGGAGAAGCAGACTCCCTGCTAAGCAGGGAGCCCGATACGGGACTCGATCCTGGGACTCCAGGATCATGACCTGAGCTGAAGGCAGTCGCTTAACCAACTGAGCCACCCAGGAGCCCCGGGGATTGCAATTTAAAGAACACAGGCTCATTTCAAGAATTCTCACTTCTAGCTTAGCAGGGCGACTGAACACAAATTAAATTCACTTGGGGAAGTGCTGGGATGATGTACAAAGCCCTGGCTCTCTCTCTGGAACATTTGCTTCCCAAATGGGCCACTCCTTGTAGCTCAGAGAGGGTTACAGGAGTCCAAGGTCAAACCTATTATTACAATACTTATACCCTTGCTAAGCGTAAGCTACAAAATGCATTTCCATGAAACTAGAACAGACTTCTGAATTTCCTTTAGTTTTACAGGGATGGAGAAGAAGACGAAGTGATTTGTTTAAAATAGAAATCATGCCCGTCAAATGCTTTCTTTAAAGATGAGTTATAGACACAGATCTTCTGAGGAACAATTATTCACCTGCAGGCAGAGTGGATATATTTTTCTTGTAGCTAAATTCCAAGAATTTTCTTCCAAGCATCCTGTCTTGTCTCCCTCTGAGCATCCTATCCTGTTACCTGTGAATTTCTTCCCATGATGACACCTGCCTTTGTTATTTTTCCCCCAATTTTGCACTTCTTTGTCTTTATGCACATGCTCTACCATAACCCATTTTTAATTCTTTTTTTTTGGCATACTAAGATTTATTTAGGAATAACTGATCTTTTTAGAATTCGGCTTTTTGAATCAATAAAGAGAGAATGCAGGAAAAGGGGGTGTCTCCCCCTCCAGATGAGTTGAAGACACTGCCTGTAGCTGGTGATGTTAAATGGCAGGGATCTCTGTTCATTCACAGTCAATGTTTTCCAGGGATGCTGCAAACAACTTACCTGACTGGAGTCCACATGAATTTAGTCATTTATTATCCATTCAGCAAATACAGTCGAGGCTTTTCATGATCTAAACACTGATCGGGCCAATAAGGTTATCGTGATAAACTACAGAAACCCAATTCCTGCCCTTAGGAAACTTAGAAGTGAGTGAAAACAATATTTTCATGTGATGTTTTAAACACACATTTAAATATTTTATTTTGCACTACTTATGTTGCAGGGATCTTAACCTTTTAACCCCAGGGATTCAACATGCAGAAGGAAGGTTAAAATTAAAGAATTTTCAAAGGGCAGATGCAATTTTCACCTTTCTAAAATGGTACCGCGCAATATGCCAAGCACGATTAATGAACGTCTTGAAAACAGTAAGCTGTATGCACCTGCTCAAAGTAAGGAATGCATCTGGAGAGATACTAGCCAAGAAACTTAGAGAGAAAAGTGTGTGTGCCTGTGAGTGTGTGCATATGTATGTGTGTGTGTTCTCTTGTGAGTTATTTTCTTTTATTTTTTACAAATAAAATGTATGTGGGAGCTTCCTCTGAAGGAAGTAATAGGAATGGTTTGCATGAAAAAAATCATTAAAATAATCGAACACATAGATGACACAGTTTAAAATACATTAGGTGTAGGCGGGACACCTGGGTGGCTCAGTCGATTAAGCGACCA
The DNA here is from genome assembly GCF_011800145.1 of Mirounga leonina. Lineage (NCBI taxonomy): Eukaryota > Metazoa > Chordata > Mammalia > Carnivora > Phocidae > Mirounga > Mirounga leonina. The sequence goes on along the minus strand of NW_023270436.1, from coordinate 3,982,595 downwards.
ACTCTTGATTTCGGCTCAGGTCATGATATCAGGGTCGTGAGATCAAGCCCAGCAATGGGCTCTGCGCTCAGCGGGGAGTCTGCTTGGGATTCTCTCTCTCCTTCTCCCTCTGCTACTCCCCCTTCCCTCTCTCCAAAAAAAAAAATAAATAAAATAAAATACATTAGGTGTAGGCAACAGGGGTCATAATTTTTGAGAGAAGGGGAACTAAAGAGGAGAGCCTTGAAATTGCCCCTGGGCACCACCTTTGGGAGCTCCAGGCCCCAGATAAGGACGGGGAGCTGGGGAGGGTCCCTGTCACAGCCTCCATTGAGAGTCCCGGGGACAGAGAACCAGAGGGAAGCAGGGCACCGAGAGAGACCTGTGGAGATGTGTGGGGAGGTCCTTTCAGGGGCTCAGCAGAAAACTGATCAGCACATGCATGTGGAAAATGAGGCCCCGGAAAGACACACATGTACACTCACATACTTGCACAAAAGGACTTTAGGGAGCCTTCCCATGACAGCACACAGAAGCTTGACATAATGTCCATCCCATGAGATAAACAGGAAAACCTAATTTAAAGGGAGATAGGGTCAGGCACTCGGGAGGGTCTTCCCTCCCTCCTGCAGAGTAACTAAATGCTGCTCTGAGTCTGCTTAGTAAATCCTAAAAGCCCGACCCAAAAGGGTTGAACAGCTTCCAAATACTTTGTGTTCCACAGCAAAGCTCAGGAATATCTATAGAATTAAAAAAAAAAAATTCTAGCCCCCAAGAAGGTAAATTTCACAGTATCTTGCATCTAATCAAAAATTCGTGGTCATGCAAAGAAGCAGGAAGAATGACGCACGATGAGGAGAAACGCAAGTCATCAAAACGGACCTGAAACTGACAGAGGTATGAGGCTTCAGAAAAGAAAGGCATTAAAAATTATCCCGTGTGTTCAAAAAATCTAGGAGAAAGGTTGAGAACAGCATGTGGCAAAGAGAAATAGAAGCAAGGATTGTGGTTGAAACTGTATAGTTGGGGGGGTGCCTGGGTGGCTCGGTCGGTTGAGTGTCCCACTCTTGGTTTCAGCTCAGGTCATGATCTTGGGGTCGTGGGATGGAGCCCCGTGCCTAGCTCCATGCTCAGCGCAGAGTTTGCTTAAGATTCTCTCTCCCCCCCTCTGTACCTACACCCCCACACTCTCTTTTGAAAGAAAGAAAAAAAGAAAAGAAACAAGGAAAAAATCTTAAAAAACATTGTAGATGGTATCGCTACAATGCGTGAGCTAAAAACAAACATGCCCCTGGAGAATGACAGATTTGACAATGCAGAAGGAGAGACTCCATGAACTTGGTGACAAAGTATCCCCAGTCTCCAAAGCAAACCACAGGGCGGGGTGAGGGGGAAGACACCTGCAAACCCAGACACAAAAGCAAAACCAGAACAGAGATTATCTGTAGCAGATGTAGCCCATTAAAGGTTTAAGTGGAGCTCCCAAAAGAGGGGGGTAGGAACAGAAATGTTTGAATAAATAATGTACTGAAAACATCGACCCACAGACCCAAGAAGCCCAATAAAACCCACGCACAGGAACCATGAAGCAGACCGCACAAAAGAATATCATGGTTAAGGGGCCCAAAACTAGTGACAGAAAAATATCTGAGAAAGAGTCAGAGTAAAAAAAAAAAATGTTACATGGAAACAAGAACTTACAGAATTACAACACATTCCTTGTTAAAAACGCAAATGAGAAGATAGTAGGGTACCATTTTCAAACGGCAGGAAAAAGAAGATGTCAACTTAGAATTTTATATCCAGAAATGTGTATTTCTTTAAATTGAACAGGAAATAAGGACATTCTCAGATTTACAGAAGCCTGAAAGAATTCATCACGAGACCTCACTGCAGGAAATGAGGAAATCCGTCTGACAGAAGGAGATCTGATATTGGAAGGAGACAATGGATCTACATCCAGAAATAAAGAGAACCCAGAATGGAAACTACGTTTGGTATATATTTGAGTTTTACTTTATTCTTTAGATCTCTTCAAAAGAATATACACCAGCATTAATTCACATGACAAATACTTCGTAAGCACCAATTAGGTCTCGGGCATGTCAAATCGATCTTGGGAATACCCCAGCGGAGCTGCTGGGAAAAAATACAAATTCAGAGAGCAATGTATACAAACTATGCTAGAATCTAAAATCATATGCCATTCATGGTCTTCACAATGGCTTGTTTTATTAGAAAGACAAATATAAACAGTCAAGGAACGTGCTGAGTCAATAACAAGTACTAATTTATGATGGCCGTGCACTCACTACTCAATACTCCAATGACTTCCAAATCCTGGAAGAGATAGGAATTAATGCATATTGATGGAATTAGCAAGGGTTGTTTTTTTTTTTTTAAGATTTTATTTATTTGACAGACACAGCGAGAGAGGGAACACAAGCAGGGGGATTAGGAGAGGGAGAAGCAGGCTTCCCGCCGAGCAGGGTGCCCGATGCGGGACTCGATCCCAGGACCCTGGGATCATGACCTGAGCCGAAGGCAGGCGCTTAACGACTAAGCCACCCAGGCGCTCCCAGCAAGGGCTTTTGAAACACTTCTTGGTTTCACGAAATGCTGCATTTAGACTGATTTCTCTTCGCATATGCTAAAGATCTCCAGTCACTGAAAATTTCAGTTATTTTTAGTTACTTGCAAAAATTCTACGTAGGTACTGATATAACTTTTGTAGTGTTCAAGAAATAGTTTCTGGATCTATTATTCTTTCCCCAACCTGTCTAGAAGATAGATTACCTGTCTTAAAAGCCCCACATCCAGCTGTCAGAGTGAATGCCTGTGAACTGTCTTGATGTGAAAGGTGCTCAATAAGAAGGCAGTGTGCTTTGGGCACGAGGCACAGGGTGTGGGAGCAGGGGGAGCCTGCTGGGTTATTTCCTTCTCTGCCACTGACTAGTTTTTTTTTCTCTTAAAGATTTTATTTATTCATTTGAGAGAGAGAGTGGGAGAGAGAGCACAAGCAGGGGTAGGGGCAGAGGGAGAGGGAGAAGCAGGCTCCCCACTCGGCAAGGAGCCAGATGCGGGGCTTGATCTCACAACCCCGAGATCCTGAGCCAAAGTCAGATGCTTAACCGACTGAACCGCCCAGGTGCCCCTCTGCCACTCACTAGTTTTATGACTATATTTGTTCCCTAGGCTGCTGTAGCAAAGTTTCAAACACCAGGGGACTTTAGACAACTCTAGACAACTCTCACAGGTCTAGAAGCTGGAAGTCTACATTCAGAACCATGTTCCCTCCGAAGACTTCAAGGGAAGGTCCTGCCTTGCCTCTTGGGTTTCTGGGGGCCCTGGGGATTCCTTGGCTTGTGGCCATATCACTGTCGTCCCTGCCTTGATCACCATGGGGCCATCTTCCCCTGCGTGCATCTCCACGTCTTCGCCCATCTGTGCATCTCTGACCTGTGTCCAAATTCCCTCTTCTAAGGACACCAGTCATACTAGAGGAAGGCCCACCCTCATTACCTTATCTGAACTCGATTCTGCCTGCAAAGACTGTTTCCAAAGAAGGTCACATTTACAGGTACTAAGGGTTAGGACTCCGACGGATCTTTTCAACCCACAGGAATGACCATGAGCATGGTCCTGATTTTTCTAGGCCTTGGATTCCACATCAGTGAAATGGAGACAGGACCAGCAACAATCACTGGGTCATTCTAAGATCTCGACAAGATGGGGAGTAAACAGCATGGTTCTGTGGTGGTGATGCTCGGGAGTGGAAGGACTCAGGTGACATTAGAACACCTTTCTCCTTGTCCTGCGAGGAGGAAGTAGGTGGTGGGGAAAGTGTCAGGGGCAGGAGGGGGATGGCCATGAGTTAGAAAAACCATTTCCCTTTTTAAGGCTCTGCTGAAAATCTGTAATGAAATAGGAATTTAAAAACTGGGAAACTCTTTGCCTAACTTGGGAAACTATAGCATTTTGGGCCTTGGAAGAAATTGGAGAGCTGCTAGATTGGAGCAGAAAATGAGAGAACATCATATGAATATAGTCTACATGATACAGCATCAGTGAATGCTTTCTGCCTACGTGATCCCAGAAAGTCTCAACAAAGAATCCTACCTATCTAAATAGTCACAACACGAAGCAGATACAACTAAAATCTATGTTAATTTGCCTAAATGGGCATTGTTTTTCCCCTGAATCAGATTCCAGATTCTTACTTCATTTCAGATGTATCTCCAGGCCCCCAATAACTTTGATTTTTGCTCAGGGAGGAAAGCACCTGGCTGAGCGCCTCACCATGGGAGCACGTCCTTCTCCTTCAGAATCTGCTCCGAGTTCACCTGATTCAAGTCCTCCATGTTGTGAGATCGCCATGTGTCCTCAAGTTAGACATCAGAATACCTCAGAATAGCCCCCACTGGGTGATTCCACAGGACGAATTAAGGAGACTGCCTAGCTATTAACTAACGCTTTGCTCTAACTATCCATTTCCAAGTGCAAATTTGCACTTGGATATCTAAGTGCAAATATCTCTGGGGCTTAGAGTTTGTCACTGAGCTTTAGAGGTGCTGACGCTTGTCGATCCTATTTCCAGAACTTTGTGTGTGACAGATGGTACGGTACCTCTGTAGTCCGGGTCACACCAACACGCTGACTTAAGTTACTTGACTGTCCTTTCCGGAGACAGTCCCTTATTGCGACAGCAGAAAGGCAGCTAGGAACCGGATGTTTTCCCAGAGCCACATTAATATGTCTTTTCTCATGAGGTTTTGTCGTTAGCCTGGTCACTGAGGACAAATTCACGGCTCCAGAAATCAGTTTCCGGGTATCTCTTTCCTATCTGAGAGCATGATTTGCCTGGCAGTCATGGTGCTGAATTAGAGACCGAAAAGCATCCTGCACGCCTTCCCACCTTTGCTCCTACAGGGCTGATTCGTGTATCTGTCTTCTTGGGACTTGAGTGATGAAAACTCACATCCCTCACAGCTGTTCCCCACTGTCAGGAGCCTAAGAAGGGGTGTGGAAGGCAGAGATTAAAAAGAAGCACACCCCTTGACTTGAATTTAGGCCGTATCTCTAACCTGCCTTCCAAGACTCTCAACATACTCATCTGCTCGCCGAGCTCTAGCTCACAACCCTCCCTCTGCCGAGCAGACCAGTGATCTAGTTAAAACGTGCCAGGTATCGTCTCTCCCTGCTTAAAACCCTCTACGGATTACCCGCTTTCTGCTTAATAGTAAAATTTGAACACCTCTACATAAGCTACCAGGCCTCTGGTGTGACCTCCCTCCTGCTTCCTTGTGCCATCCCATCCTCCCTCTTCACTCCCACCCCTACCGCCCCTGCACGGGGCTCCTCCACGGGCACCGACCACACCGAGCCACTTTGCACAAGTTACCAGGATAAAACTCTCCATGATGTCAACTCCGCTCTCTGTTAGCATGAAAGCCCTTTTGGGTACAGTATGCACATTTTAATGATTTCTTTTCTTCCACCATGTTTGGTACACTTGCATAATGATGGGTCATCGCTTAAACAGGTGCATGGTCTCTAAGTTCAGAACACACGTGGAAAACGTTTTGTAGTAAATGGCTCTTTAAAATCTCTTGAAATGCCTCTGAAGTATGCAGTTCACAGTTTTTGCCATATAGGTAAGTGTTCTCCGTCATGATTATGCCCATAAAGGATGAAAGTCCCCAAGACACCAAGAAAGAAATAGAACAAAAGACTATGAGCAGATGTGGGAACATGCAAACCACTCTTTTTTAAAGATGGCGGCAGAACCCTTTGTTGTAAATGAGATGTGGTGGCGTACCCCCAGCATTCCAGCCTGCTTTAAGATTTACCCCCTTTCTGTCTAATGCTCAGCCTCTGGAACCTTAGCATGTGCTCATAGGTTTCCTTCGGGGAGGGTTATGTGAGATTACAGGGCAAGACCTCACCCTTGGATTAGGTATTAATCCCAGCAAGTCGGTGCCCTTGTGATGGGGTAGTCTTGTTTATAGAAGATGCTCAGCATGTGTCAGACAGGAAGCATGGACCCAAAGTCACGATTTCCAAAATAAGGTAACAGACAAAAGTGCAGATTTTCAAAGAAATACCCGAAAAGGTGTTCAAGAATTCTTAAAGCCTCACAACCACCTCAAGACCCCAAAAGAGTCAGGAGAAGGGAGGAGCTGGGAGGGTGGGGGCTTTGAAGGATTTCTGGGCTGATCAAGGAAAAATGGTCACAATGTGGCACCAGAGAGTTTCATTTGGAGAACACTGTGACAGCTTGCATTCTGGAAAAGTCCCTCAGCACGCGACGGTCCAGAGGCCACTTCCGTCCTTCAGAGCTCTCTGGCCCGGAGACTCCCACCTCACCTGACACATGAGCTTCTTCTCCCAGGGATCACCATGCCGTTCTCCTCTTCTGGGGGGGGTGGTGTTTTGGGGAGGGGCAACTGGAGATTGCTCAACTCCATAGATGCTCAACAAGACATCAACACAATTCAACACACACTCCTGATCTAAAATGTGGGGGAAAGTAAAACAGTGGCTCTAGACCTCAATAGTAAAGCCAATAATTCACAGAATAGGAGAATCCTAGGATTCCCACTGAGATCATGAACAAGGCGAGAATGTCCACCATTACCCTCATATTTAACCATGCTCCTATGACACTAGTCAAGACAGTTAGACTAATGGAAACAAGGGCATAAAAACAGGGAAGGAAAAAAATAAGATTATCTCCTTTTGCAGAGGACCTAATCATACACCTAGTGAGCCAATGATAAATGAACTCAAATTCTAGAAGGATCCAGCAAGATAGCAACATGAAATTAACATGTAGAAATCAGTAACAGTTATATAAACATGTAATAACTAGGTAGAAGATAATCGAATCCACGGACCTCATTTATAATAGTAACAAGGTACATACATATTTAAGGATAAACATAAGCAGAAATGTTCAAAGCCAATACGCAAAGAACTATAAAACAACCCTAAAGACAAAGCCAACTTGAATAGCTATGTTCTCTCTCGTTCCAGCTAAGATATCACGACACCATCAGTATTTTAATTCTCTTGTCGAATGTGATCTCAATAAAAAGTTTTATGAATTTTTCTTGGAATGACAAACTGACATTGGATTTTATATAGAAAATCAACACACAGAATAGCCAGGGAAATCCTGAAGAATAAGACTGAAGAACAGATTGGACATACCAGGTGGTTGTGTTTGTTTGTTGTTTGTTTGTTTTAAAAGGACCCATGAGGGCTGGCACATGAACAGTCAGACCAATGGATGGAATAAGAAATCCAGAATACACCCAATGCATATCATTACCTAGTACACGTCTCATGTAGTATTTCAAAACATGGGGGCAAAAATTCCTCTTTATAAAAAATGGTGTTGTAGTAAGTGAATAGTTATTGAAAGAAAGAGATGTAGTTAGGTCCATTCCTCACACCACACCCAGGAAAAATTTCCAGATGGGTCAGAACTAAATGCTAAATAAATGGACAGAAGAAGGGAAGAAAATGGAATTAGAAGTGGATTGCTATATCATCTGAGTCCAGCAAAAACCTTTCCAATTATGACTGAGGTTGACAGTGGAACCCACAGAGAAAGCAGCCCTCCAGGCAAAGACCAGCTCCCCACCCCTGATTCTCCAGGTGAACCTGTTTGCACCCAAGATCCTAGTGGCTCCCGAGAGAGCTAAAATAGAAGCTGGCTTCCAAGGACGGCAATTATTCTCAAATGCCAGGGGAGGCACAAAACCTTCACAAGCCGATCTGCAGGTAAGCAAGAACTAGCATACCCAACAGCCCCAGCGCAGAAAAGGAAGGGATGTTTCTTCTGCTCCTGAAACTAAGGCAGGACTGGACTAGGGAATTAGTTGCCGTGGGTTCATCTAGAGACCCACAACAAGAAAGAGCCATTTGCTGCTGGGCCAGCTTTTTCTGAATCCACTTTTCTAATTAAAATTGAATCTATATTTATGATTTTTAAAAAGGCAATACAGGAATAGGAAAAAACCCCAATGTTTCCCTATAATAAGTACATTTATTATTCATTTTAAAATGCTTTTTTTCTTGTATACATTGTAACAGTGGGATCTTGTCATGTATGAATATAGGTGGTTCAAAGCAGCTTCCCTTTTCTGAGCCCAAAGACTGGCCAGAGTATAAGAGCAAATAAAATATAAAATGAGAAAAACATAGTTTGGGTTTTTCTTCTCTTCTTCCAGGGCAAAAGCTGAATCTCTAGGTGCACTGAGTCTACATTTGCAAAGCCAACCCCAGGAGGGGCCAGTCTCAGTGTGAATAACTAGAATGGAATTTCTGCTCAGGTCAGAGGCTAGAGTTATGAGCAGGTAACAGGTGTACCTGTCCAGGTAACAGGTGTATACTCTCCTCTTTGCAGGGACCAGGCAAAGTCATTAGACTTTAATCATGAAACATTTTTTTTCTTCTCTTTAAAAATTATTATTTGATTTTTATTTTTTTTCTTTACCCCTAGATCTTCCGATCCGACCAAACTCACTCAATGTTTTATAACCAAGAAAACAGGCAGATTTTTTTCTCTCTACAAGAACCTTGTGTTACTTAACATGGTTGTCCCTGTTAAATGGAAGACAGAGAGAAAAAAAAAAGAGAACTTCCTCTAATCAATTATCTTACATACCCGTTTTATCTCCAGTTACCTGTATTTTGTATTAAAGTTTCAGTGGATTTGCACTGTCCTTTCGTGAAAAGTTAATACTACCTTTGAAGACAATATTATTAAATCACCCTTCCATTAAGATAAAGAAATGGCCCCGGAGTCTTTATTTCTCTCAGCTCACTTCCTGTTAAACCTGACTTGAAAGCCCAGGATGCCTTTAAAGGCCACGGCGGCTCCAGTGCGAATCGGTGCATTTCACAAATCTTCACGGGCTGATGGCCTCCTCATCTCGGGGTGGGGTTCAGAGAGTCCAGATGCTGCTGGTCTTTTTCTGCAATGCTACAGCACTAAGTTGGCCCACAGAGTCTTTCCCATCTTAGTAAGTCAGGTGAGTCGATAGTTGTTCTAAAAGGAACAAAAAAACGTTCCTGCCACCAATTGCCAAGAGGTGCAGGATTTAAGTTGCCTTGTCCCAAAGTGTCGATCTGCAAGCAAGGAAGTGGGCGGGGTGGGGAAGAAGGGAGTTTTGTTGAATTCTCATATAATTCCCCCATCTGCTATGCTTTTTCAGATTTTCATCCCTCCATGCTTCCTTTAACCCGAAATTCCCGTCTGGTCAGATGTAATGGAATCATGATGTCCACTTGGAAGGTCCTTCTGGGCCCCTCTGCTGTGCTGAGTGCTTCTACTCTGGGTCCCCAGGGTGACCCCCCGCGCGGTGGCCCCTGCCTACCATGTCTGAGTTAGTTCCTGTGGCTCAGAGCCCCTCGCCCTAGAAACTCCTGGAGGAATGGGACGCTGTGTCATTTAGACTGCAGGTATATTCAGTGTTTTGGACAGTCCCTGTCACATAGCAGCCGCTAACTATATGTCTGAAATGAGAGAAGCAGAAAATAGCCGAAAATCTGCTGTTTTATGGTACTTACGGGTAAAAGGCCATTATTTCTCATTTAAGACGTGTGAAATGTCAGGCTCTGGCTCCCGCTGTATTTACAGTTCAGCTACCATTGGTAGAAGTTTATAATGATTTATTAAATCTGCCTCTCCCACATGGACATGATTCATCGCCCCTTACCCGGGAGCTCCGTGCCCCTCGGAGCTGGGAGAAAAGCCGTCCTGGAAATGGGCCAGCGCTTTCAGAGGCTGGGGTCTTTCCTTCTCTCACCTGGACACGGCTGCTGGATCAGGAATCCGATCTTCAGTGCCCACTGCCTGCACAACGATCATGTGTCTACATTGGCTGGAATGAGCACCAGGGTCTGGAGAGTATTTGTGGCTCCTTCCCAAATTCATGTTGAAATCCTAACCCTTAAAGTGATGGTTTTAGGAGATGGGGTCTTTGGGAAGCAATTAGATCATGGTGTGTGGGGGGGGTACCAAGAAAGCCCCCTTAGCACATGAAGAGACAGCAAGAAGAAAACCATCAACGAGGACAGGGCCCCCACCAGACGCCAAATCTGCTGGCCCTTTGATGTTGGCCTTTCTAACCTCCAGAACCATGAGCAATACATTTCTCTTGTTTATTAGCCACCTACTTCATGGCGTTTTGTTATAGCTGTCCAGACTGAGGCAACGGGCTTGTTAAAAGTCGTGGGGAAGAGGCCTTCTTTACTAGAGGAATTAACGTCACTTGCTGCAACTCATACATTCTGGAGTCTTCTTGGCCTCCAACAGTGAGGTGTTATTTCTCCCGCAAGTCCATCCAGTGTAACCAGGTAGCTCTCTTCCACGTCACGGTCAGGTCCCTGTAGCCCTGGAGGGCGGATGAGAAGAGAAGCCGTGGTCCCTGGACACCACCTCCCATTTCAGGCATCCCTGGGAACTCACTGGAGGTCACATGAACCAGCAGGCGGCACCGGCCCTGGCTCAGCAGAAGGGGGACTTGTCAGGAGCGGGGGTGACGTGGAGAAGCCGGTATTGATCCCGATGCAGTGTCTTTACCAAGAGCCCATGCCCCCCAGTTCCCACGGGCCTGGACCTGCCCTCCCCGGTGCTGTCCACATGGTCCCAAGGGGCATCTGAATTCAGGATGCCTGGAACGTTTGTGAAAAGTGTACATTTTTTTCTGTCTTGGTGTGTGTATTCGTGAACGTTGGTGTCCGATTCTTAGAATGGCTTTTTTCCAGTCTGAGGGTTGAGTGTGAATATTCTTGGAGAAAGAACAGACGGAAGCGAAAGGCACCACTCACCATGCTCCTTGCAGCGCGGCTGGGCAGGCTAATGCTCTGACAGTCCAGAGAAGACACAGTGCTTTGGGCACGACCCTGCTGTCCAGCAAATCCTGACTCCAAGGTTGACTTCTGGTGGGAGAGGGGGCACCCTCGACTTGGACGTTCTGGAACTCAAGCCTACCTCCCATCACAGGAAGTTAGGAAGACCACAGCTATGGGTCATGTGACAGCAGGAAGGTGAACCTACTCTAAATACTGCTGTACGTGATGTAGGATTTGCGACAGAGGCCGGTCAGCTGCTCACAGCACAAAGGGTGAGCCATTTCGGAGGAAGAATAAAGAGCTGGTGCAAGATCGCACCACGGACAGCCCTCTCCTTACAACCCCATAATATTTACAAATGTGTCTAAGTGCGCAGACCGTAAAGGAAGGTTCCCAAGAACCAGCCTCAACGAGGGAAATTAGATTAGAATCAGTTCATTGATAAATCCCTATGCTGTCCCTGCTTCTGGGAAGCAGAGGACTTACTAAATCCTGACCTAAAACTGCTAAGAGCTGGCATATTTAATTTGGCCGTTTTTATTAATATAAATGATTACTAATAAATGAGATTTTTGTAACTTAGTAATAACGTGGGGAACTTTTTTTTTTTTTTTTGGTACTGTGGACAATTAACCATGAAGGGAATAATTCTAGACCTCATAAGTAAAAATCAAATTAAATAATTTTATATGCTTAGGGGAAGATAAAATGTTCTACTCATTAGTTTTCATAATTAAGGACAAACAAAAGTGTTCGATAATATAATGGTAAATAATTTAATCTTTATTTTGAGTCTACATTATGGTAAATGAGAAAGAAAATGAGGTTAGAGGAGACACTTGGAATATCAGGAAGGGTTTATGGAATAGCTGGGAGTCCAGAGACCTGGGGTCTAAGGATTCTGCCGTCTACCACAAGAGATCAGTGTGGGTTGTTCCTGCCGCAAAGCCATAGTCTAAAACTCTGGTCTCTTTGGTGTTATTTAGAGCTATCTGTGAACTGGAGTCAGAAGGAAAGGAGAGAAAGAGAGAGATAAAGAGACAGAGAGAGAGGGACAGAGACAGAGATTCCAGTTAACTCTCTTCCGATGATGGGTACAAAGAGAAAACATATTCTTTTCAAGTACTCACGGAACATTTACCAATATAGACCATACTCTGGGTCACAGGAAAAGCTTAAAGTAATTTAAAAGGATTGAAATAATATGAATTCTATTCTCTGACCAAAATGGCACTGAATTAGAAATCAATAAGATCTATGAAAGATTTATGAAAAGTTCCTAGATATTTAGAAATTAAATAACACAATTCTAAAGAATCACCCAAACCAGAAATTAGAAAGAATTTTAAGCCGAATAGAAATGAAAAGTGAGATGTGGAAATCGGTTTGACATTGGGAAGATCATTAATTTGGGGCAAGTTGGTTGCGATAATGCCTATATTAGAAAAGAAGGAAGTCCTTAAACTAATGAGCTCAGCTTTTGCCCTAAGAAACAGAGACAAAATATGAGGAAGAAGGATAAAATGAAACCCAAAGATCATATAATATATAATATAGTATATATAATATAATATATATAATAAAGATCAGAATAGGATCCAATAAAATTGTGAAGGAAAGGCAAACAGAGAAAAAAATCAATGAAACAAAAGGCTTTTTGAGAAGATAAACAAAATGGAAAGTCCTTAGTTGGATGGATGAGGACAAAAGAGGAAAGAGGGGAGTTTTGTTGAAATCTCTTTTAATTCCAGTGTGTTGAATTCCAGTGTTGAATTCTCTTTAAATTGCCAGTGTGAGCAAGTAGAGAGATGATCTTACTGCAGTTTCCACAGACAGTAAGGGAATCAGAAGGAAGCGCTACCAAGAACCTGAAGTCTGTATGTTTAATAACTTAGTTGGAATAAGTTCCTTGAAAGGCAAACTATCAAAGCACAGTCAAAAAGACACAGAGACACTAAATATCCCTGTGTTTATTGAAGAAATGGGATACGTACTTAAAGCCATCCCACAAAGTGAATTCCAGGCTCAGATAGCTTCACTGGTGAATTCTACCAAATATTTAAAAAAGAAATGATAGCGATTCTATTCAACCTCTTCTAGAAGATTGAAGAGACTACTTCCTTTCCAACTCATGAGATGAGGGTGGCATTACCCTCATACCAAACCCTGCCACACACATTATAAAAACAAAAAATGTATCCTAAGGGTTCATGAAAATAGACGGAAAGGTTTAAACAAATTTAGCAAATCTAATCCAACACTACACATCCACGATAATTCATCATCACCAACTCAGGTTTCTTCCAGGAATGCAAAGTTGTCTTAACTTTTGAAAATTAATCAGTGCGATCAACTTATTAACAGACTGAAAAATAAAAATAAACACCAGGGGTTATGTCTTCCTTGTTGCATTTGGTGGTAAGGGACAGAAACCTACTTAGAGGAGCTTAACATATGAAGTCATTCGTCGTGATGTAATGAAATGTCCAGCAGCGGCAATCACAGGTTGGTTTAGTGGTCGCTAAACGATGCTACCAGGCATGTAGGCTCCTCCCATTCTTTCTTTCTAATATATTCAATTTGCTATCTCCCCTCCTCATGCTTGATGCCTCATGGTCCCAAAACGGTTGCCTGAGAGCCAGGCATCACATTCTCACAACCCTCATACAAAGCAGTACTGAATATAAGATAGGTGAAAAAGATCTCTTTGGGTACCATTTTTTTTTTTAATCACGTAGAGAGTTCTTGCCCTGAGCTCACCACCGGTTCTGACTTATATGCCGCATTGTCCAGAAATGAATCTCGCGTGACCCAAGGCCAATCCCCGCCTGGAGGACAACAGCATTAGAGTAACTGGATTAGACTAGTCGTGATTGATCCCCTGGCTTGGGAACATGTGCAGCTTAACATTGGAAGGTTTGGTAAGTTGGGAGAAGATCAGAATGCCTGCTGGGTGTTGGCCACAGGAGACAATAATCTTGAGTAATTTTAAACACAGTTAGGTTTCCTACTAGGGGAGGAGATGAGGAAGAAAGTTTGTGTGGGAGAGCTGACTATGAGAAGGGCTTATTAATGAGCACCAGTTAAGGTAAAAAATTACCCGCAGTCACTCTTTGCCCTCAGTTAAACAACACAGGTGGAGATTGGCTGCTTTCTTAATTTAAGCCTGCATTTTGGGGAAGCTCCCCTTCTGCTCATGTCTCACCTAAAAAACCGAGCTCTTTGTCCACATTAAGTGCGATCACCATAAAGCCACATCTATCCATTAGCATCTGTCTTTGTTTCCTCGGGCTCCTGTAACCGGAGAGCACAGACTGAGTGCCTTACAAAACACAGACACTCATTTCTCTCAATTCTGGAGGCTGGAAATCCAAGATCAGGGGCCCACAAATTCGGTGTTTGTTGAAGTCGCTTCCTGGCTCATGAGTGTTAACCCCTCCCTGTGTCCTCTCGAGGCAGGAGGGGTGAGGGGACTCCCTGGGATCTCCCTTACTAGGGCTCTAATCCCATTCACAAGGCTCCACCTCAGGAACCTCATCACCTCACAGAGACCCCTGCCTCCTCCCACCATCATCTTGGGAAACGTGGCTTAAACATGAGAATTTGGCTGGGGGGCACAGATATGTGGTCAATAGCGACAGCCAAAGAGACATTTGGGGGCATGACATGATAAGAATTCTTTTTTTTTTTTTTAAGATTTTATTTATTTGAGAGAGAGAGAATGAGTGAGAGAGAGCACACACATGAGAGAGGGGAGGGTCAGAGGGAGAAGCAGACTCCCTGCTCAGCAGGGAGCCCGATGGGGGACTCGATCCCAGGACTCCAGGATCATAACCTGAGCCGAAGGCAGTCGCTTAACCAACAGCCACCCAGGCGTCCCAATGATAAGAATTCTTTAACTGGAGTTGATTTTGAGTTGTGGGACAGATAGAATTATTTCAGGACACCCTGAGCAAATCAAAACCTGCAAAGCACATTTAGGCAGAAAGGGGACATTTTCTTTCATACTAAAGACAAATAAACAACCAAACAGGCATGATAACTTCTGTTGAGTTTTCCAGATGAAATCTGATCATTTCATGACAAATCACCTCCCTCCCAGTCACTGAAAGAGCTTGGGGTGGTTCGCTGTGAGCTGCAAGCATGGCCACAATTATAAATTTGATAATTCCGTCAAATATATCCTTAGCATAATATGAGAAATGCATGTATTGTGGTGTCACTAGTTTTGAGAAAACGTGATCTGCTTATCACGGAGGGCTCAGACGTGGTGTGGGATTCGCCCACGTAGAACTGAGCCTCCGTGAGCTTATTTTGGTCACGATGAGAGCTGACTCTCTGACAGAGACCTCAGGAAATAACAGTCACACTCATTCAGATGTTTCTGCTGTAGTTGTGATCTCTCAGCAACCACTCACACGTCTGCCATCAGTAAGGGGACAAAACGCGAGGTCAAGTGAGGCACGAGCTGGTGTGAGGGACAGAGAAGTTCACAGGAACAAGCCACAGTGATGTGGTTTCTGTTTCCACCAGGCTCCGGTCCAGCAAGCGAGAAGCCAGATGCGTGACCACCTCCATGCGTGGAGACAGGCTCCAATCTCCCCCTTGCAGACTGGTGACCCCTGTCCTTCTTTTGAAAACCATTTTTACTTATTTTATTTTTAAAATAGCTAATACATCAGGGGCACCTGGGTGGCTCAGTTGGTTAAGCGTCTGCCTTTGGCTCAGGTCATGATCTCGGGGTCCTGGGATCGAGCCCCACATCGGGCTCCCCGCTCGGCAGGAAACCTGCTTCTCCCTCTCCCACTCCCCCTGCTTGAGTTCCCTCTCTCTCTCTCTCTCTCTCTGACAAATAAATAAATAAAATCTTAAAAAAATAAAAAATTAGCTAATACATCAATACACATTTACGTAGGAGGAAAAAACAAACCTAGAAAGTACAGATTAGGAAAGAAAAGGAAAATCATTAAAGTCCTACCAGCCAGGGCAAAGATATTTTGAGGTCAGTGATCTTTCCAACACAGTGCCCTCAGTTACTAAACTCAGAATGTGTACAAATGGCATTTTGAGCATAACATCACAACTCTGGGAAAACCAGAGAAGCTTTCTTTGTGCCCCGACCAATGATGTGAGAACTGTGTGTTTTGCAGACTGACTCTGGGCCGGCGGCAGAACACCTGTCATGGGTAAGCTTCCTCGTACCCCCCGGAAGCCGTCTTCGAGCCCAGGACTCAGGTCTCTACGCCCCCCTCCACTCAGCTGCACAAGACAGCTGTAATTAGTCACAGCAGAACCTTACCAATAAGTCCCCTGGATGGAAATCAATAATCCATTAGTACAGTGGATTCTCCAAGCCCTCTACGTCGGGGTGACGTGTCGTTGTTTTAGATGGTCTCAGTCGGACACCTTTAGACCCTGAAAACTGACCGCGTCTAGGAGGCCACTTGCCGTGGACACAGCGACGCGAGCTGGGCCAGTTTGGAGGTAAGGAGGTAAGGGACATTGGTTACAGCTCAAACAGCCAATGTGTCTACCACATTTTTTCAAAGAAACGGACTCACAAAATCACCTCCTTTACAAATGGGTAAGCAGGGGGCTGCAATTTCTCTCACCCCGATGTTTTCACTTTTTCTTCCTTTCTGGCAGCTTTTTAACAAAACTGCTAATGCACAAATATTTATGCTGCTCGCTTTCCCACACCCATTTTCTCCATTGTCTCCATCAGAGAAAGTTCTAATCAGAAATGTAAGCACTATCTACCAGAAACCCAATAAGCAAAATAACGAATGCGTTTCATTTTTTTTTTTTAAAGAAAAAAATGTATATCTAAAGAGATCACTTGTGGAAAATTATGAGCAAGGACAGATTATGATTCACATTGTGGAATTGTGCAATTTTCTCCTGCCAGGCCCTGAGCTATCATTATAATCAGAATTCTTCTTCTTGAAAAACCGAGATGAAATTTCCAAGTTTCTAAATGGTGCAAGATGGAGGCAGATAAGCAGCTAATGGGACAAGTTAATGGGAATTTGGTGAGTGGATAACACTGAGTAATTACAAAAGGAGATGAGATCTGCCATCACCCAGTAACTTTTCCTCTTGCAGAGATATAGAGGGATCTGAGCTGGTGTTTGCAGAAATTGTTTCCATGGCAGGAATGAGCACCTCCCCAGCCCCCACGAGCTACTTGAGCAGCTTAAATTTTCCGGGCGGGACCATGAGCCAACACCCACATGGCCCTGCCCAAGGCCACCCACTCTGCACCCCTGTCCTGGCTGCACCAAGCCTCCTCCCTCCAGGCCACCCAGGGCTGGGGCAGCCCACTCTCACCTATGGGGTATGACCCTCCTCTTTAGGCAAAAGACATCCCCGACCCCCACCAACAAGACTTCCCTGCCCTGGCCCCTGGATTCCAACACCCCAGGGACAGCTCAACTTTGAGTCACCTTCTTCTGGCCCCAGGACAGATGAGCAAGGGCATTCACATAGAATTTTCTCCTATTCTGAAGACTGGGATGGCATTGACGCCGTTCACAGCATTTACATTATAGCTGATATTCCCAAATATGCATATTTTGAGAAGTTAATGAAGGATTTCTTCTCTTAGACTCATTGATAACCCTAACAGTAATAGTCTCAATGTAATTGCATTTTTATTCATATATGAAAATCTTACTCCCGGGTAACTAATTGGAAAGCTTAAACTTGTCAATCCAAACCTAAGCTGAAAATTATGTGGGAAAAAAATCGCACAGATAATTGAACGTCGGCCTCTTGGATTTGGCTCAAGTCGTGATCTCAGGGTTGTGAGATCGAGTCCCACGTTGGGTCTGAGCTCAGCAGGGACTCTGCTAGAGATTCTCTCCCTCTGCCCCTCCCCCTGCTCTCTCCCTCTAAAATAAATAAATAAATCTTTAAAAAAAAAAAGGAAATTATTTGATTGTTTCCTTTTAAGAAACAAACAACCCATCAAAATTATTAATCTGATAAACTACAAAGTAAGTTAGATGAAGCAAAGTAGTTTTTTTAAATTTTAAATGCAGTTACATGTGTTTGTTGGAGAAGTAATTCCCATAAAGTGATTTATTTCCACACTCCCAGGAGGCTAAGTAATCTTTAAAAATATCTTTTTCATCTCATAGATATTAAATTTATAGAAATAAACGTATAATTTGGCACACAAGTTAAATTTTGCATTTATACTCAAAGGTTAAAAGGATCATTGTATAGGAATACACAAACGTTGACGGAAATGGACTTTTTTTTAAAGCAGTCTCTGTGCCCAGCATGGAGCCCAATGGGGGACTGAACCCACAACACTGAGATCAAGACCCTGGCCGAAATCCAGAGTCGGACGCTTAACCGACTGAGCGACCCAGACACCCCAGAAATGGATTTTGCGGGGGGTCTCTTTTTAAGATGGGAGAATTGAAACAAGAGTCTTATATCTAAATATAAGTTCAGGAAGCACACATCTGGCCCATTTGTTCTCTTGTGCATCATCTTCCCTGTTTAGTTTTATGCATTCTTGCAATTTCCCAGCTTGAAAAAAGCATTCCTAATCAAGAGGTTCAGTAGGACTCAGCTGGCTCCCTAGACTATTACTTTTTGAATGGCAGAGAGTTGCTTTTGCAAGTGTAGGGAAATCATGGAGAAAAGGGTTGTTCTGAAATTTGGTGTCATCTTCCCTCACGTTGAAGCTTCCTGACTTCCATCAGCCATGATCTGGAAAACTCTTTAATCTCTGCCAACCACCGGCGAAGTCTGAAAGAAATCCTCTAGAAACTAGTGGTTTTCTCGGTATATGGAAATGGACTTCCTATACAGTGAAATTCACTTTTGCAGATGTACAACAGATATCAGTGGCCTTCGTGGGTGATTTGAAGAGGGTTTCCTATTGGTTGAAGATCAGAGAATATCTGCCCAGATCCAGTAATAATGACATTAACAAAATAATATTAATAATGGTTTATTTCATTCAGTGTATACTTATCCAGCACTCAGTGATGTTCCGGACTCTGATGCATCGTCGTGATGGGCAGCTAGTTGCCGTCACATACGTGCATTCTTAATCTTCTCTTTTTCACTAATAAAATCCCCAATTTTAGCTGGCTGGGCAGAATCAACACTGCACTTCCTGCATCCCTTGCAACTATATGTGGTCTTGTGATTAAATTCTGGACCATAGGATATGGAAAACAATGCATGCATCTTTGGGATCAAAGTTTAAAAGTATAACCCTCTGCCATGGGCTGGAATAGGACGCAGAGATGCATCATCCTGAACCATTGAAATAATGACAATACCCAAGGGATGAGTGTGCAGGAAAACAGAAAGTGCCCTCACTCACATGCACATTTATTAAGGAATGCCTAATGTTTCCAGAAACCCAGATAAGTATGGAGTAATCATCAGTCTACAAAGCTGCAGAGCCCAGCCATCAGACAGACACGCTGCGTTAGCTCTTGGAAGTCCGATTTCTCAGCCAGGGCTCCCGATAGGGTGGTGACGGGGAGAGATAAGAGTTTTAAAAGCTAACAAAAGCAAATTTCCTGTGAGAGCTGGTATTTCATTTTAACTGGTAAAGGATTTAATGCCGGAGGTGGCGAGATAATCCATCAGTGCTGAAAAAAACTTTAAATTCCTGAGTAGCAAGTATAGATCTCTGACTCAAACAGTATTACTGGTCATAAAACACCTTGCCTCCTCTTATTCCTCCTAATAAGGCCTCTTGCATGGCAGGCAGAATTATGGCTCACCCCTTGCAATTAGGGGATACCTAGATGTTGGAAGCCTTCGGCCCAAGGCCCTATGTGACAAAATAGAAGTAGAGAGAACCAATGTTTCTTATTTTTGCTTTGTCCAAGGACACAGGCATGCCTTCAAAGTTCCCTACTGTAAAGTCCTTGCTTGTTCATGGTTGGGGACTAAGCATGGATCCATCCACGTTTGGCTCCAATCCAGGTGGAGGGCAATCTGACAGAGGGGAATAAAAAATGGGTTTCCTTTCTGCAAGCTTGAAGCTGAGAAAAACACCCACTGCCATGTCGTACTAATACACGCCCTGCATCATCTTGGCAGCTCAGGCTCTTAATTAGACTGCATGTCTGCTATGGGTTGAATTATTACTTCTTCTTTTTTTTTTTTTAAGTGAACAAGAGAAGGATTTCTAGAATGGTTAAGATTGGCAGGTGCCCAGGTAGTTGGTCTCAAGGGTACACATAGAGAGCCTAATGGGAGAAAATCCCCGATGTTGCATGCAAACAAATCTCTGAACGTTTATGCGTAGCTGTTCATGCAGATAAAATGTGGCATCGTACATTGATGTAGGTGAGATTTCTGGTAAGGTTTGATTATTCACCATCAGAGTTTTGTCTCCTGGTACTTTTAGTTTAAGAAGATGCTTCTGCTGGCCTTTTACAAAATGAAATGGGCAAACATTTGTAGCCCATGTCTGCCTGTAAGGGCCGAGTAAATGGTTTAATGAAATACCAAGAGCAAATACTCAGAACACCATGAATTTTCCTGAAAAGAGACCTGAACTTTACACTTGGCCCCTAACGCCTGACCCTAAAGTGCAGGAGTAGTTTCTCCACCAACTATTGCTAATATAATTATGGATGTATTTATGTTGTTAAGTGTGTATATGTATGTATATTTTGACCATACAAATCTGAACTGGAGACATGGCTAATGATACTGTTTTTTGAGTACAATTTCAAAAGAGCTGTACTCAATTCCTATCTTCAGTACTTTGTATGGAATCCATCCTCAAATCAATAGCTTTGTTAAGACAGAGACCAAGACTCTGGGAATTCAGATATTCTTTAATTAGAATATGAAAGAGCTAAATTAAAAATGTACTCTAAGAGAAACGCACCACTAGGGATTTAAATAGGCATTTCTCTAAAGAACATACACAAATAGGGGCGCCTGGGTGGCTCAGTTGGTTAAGTGACTGCCTTCGGCTCAGGTCATGATCCTGGAGTCCCGGGATCGAGTCCCATGTCGGGCTCCCTGCTCGGCAGGGAGTCTGCTTCGTCCTCTGACCCTATCCCCTCTCATGTGTTCTCTCTCTCATTCTCTCTCTCTCAAATAAATAAATAAAATCTTTAAAAAAAAAAAAAAAAAGAACATACACAAATAGCCAATAAGTACATGAAAAGATGCTTAATATCATTAGTCGTCAGGGAAACACAAATCAAATCCACAATGAGATAGCACCTTCCATCCATCTGGATGGTTATAATACAGAAGATGGGCAATAAAAAATGGAAGTGATGATGTGGGATCATTGGTGGTGGGAATAGAAAATGGTACAGCCACTTTGGGGAAAAAAAATGGCAGTTCCTCGAAAAGTTAAACATACATTTACCATATTATCCAGCAATTTCAATCGTAGGTATTTTTTAATCCAAGATAATTAGAAATATATGTCCACAGAAAGAATGGAGCAAATGTGTATGGCGCATTACTCATCACTGCCAAGAAGTAGGCACGGCCAGATGTTCATCAACTGATGAATAGATAAACAAAAGGTTGTATATCCCTGCAATGGAATCTTATTCAGTCATAAAAATGAATTAGTGATTCATTGAATGTGGATGAACATAAAATATTATGTTAAGTGAAAGATGCCAGTCATCAAAAGCCACATGCTGTATGGTTCCATGTTTATGAAATGAGCAGAACAGGCAAATCCATAGAGACAGAACACCGATTAGTGGTTTCCAGAAGTGGTGGGGAGGGGGGGGAGGCTGCTAATGAGTATGCATTTCTTTTCGGGGTGATGAAATGCTCTGGAATTACACGACGATGATGGCCTTATGAATATACTAAAGGCATTGAATTGTACACTTTACAAGAGTGGATTTCATAATATGTTGATTTTATTTCCATTAAAAGAAAATTATGAGAGCATCCTTTATTGGCTGCTTTGCCTTCCCTGCCCCACGCTCCTCTCTGCTACAGTTTCCTGGGAACACTTCCTACATAAACTACTTGTATTTCCCTAATTCTCTCAGGGTTTGATTTGGAAGGAATGCAAATGAAGACAAAATCCACCTCACTTCCAGCTTAAGGTAAAAGGGAGGAGCAGGGATCATGATGCTCCAACACTCTCCAAAGAAACGTGCTCTAGTGTGCAGTCTCTGGGACCCTCCATCTGTGCGTCCTCAAGATTTGTAGACACCGTCTTTACAATGGTGGCCTCTCACCTCCCTTTGGAGAGTGGAGATTCTTACCTCCCCATTGCTTTGGTGAACCCTGAAAGCAACCCTTGACACTTCATTGACCATGTCTCCAATTTGTATGGTCGAAATATACATAAATATATATACACTTAATGATATAAGTACATAATATAAAATTACAGCTACAGGGGCGCCTGGGTGGCTCAGTTGGTTAAGCGACTGCCTTCGGCTCAGGTCGTGATCCTGGAGTCCCGGGATCGAGTCCCGCATCGGGCTCCCTGCTCTGCAAGGAGTCTGCTTCTCCCTCTGACCCTCCCCCCTCTCATGTGCTCTCTCTCATTCTCTCTCTCTCAAATAAATAAATAAAATCTTTAAAAAAAAATAAAATAAAATAAAATTACAGCTACATTATTTTTACATGTTTACAAATAATAATATTATTTACAAATACAAATTTTAAAAATAATGTAGCACCATTCCATCGTGACTTTGGGAATACAGTACTATAAACACATTTGAGTCACTTAGATATGCCTTGTCTCTCTCCCTTTCTGAGATCTTCACGGTCGCAGAATTGGTGCTAGTCATTTTTAGGAGTCCTGTGGCATGAGAGTTTAAACACATCATTCACAATTTGAAATAAAAGTATCTATAAAGTAGAGATTTCAAATTCAGACTTACAATGACCAGATCTCATGCATTTTAATTTTTCATAAAGAAACAATTTATTTCATTATGATTTAATTCATTTGACCTAACAAATACTTATTCACAGGTTGTGCTGACACATTCAGAAGGACTTCATAAATCATTCAATAGTTAGTTTGTCATAAATTCACTCCAGCTTTAGAAACAGGCCTAAGAGCTAATTTTGTATTGCTTCTTGCAAATGAACTGTTTTCTTCAAATGTGACAGGTATTTGATTCTGTAAAATGCAAAGTTTGCTGACCACCACACACACACACACACACACATTCCCCTAAGAAAAAAAGACCAGGAACTCTCCAAAGGCAGGACACAGCTAGCCACCTATTTAAAAATACTCTAGGGGAAATCAAAGCAATTTCTAGAGAAAACAAAACAAAACACAGGAACCTGCGAGCAGAATTCCCATTGCTGATTTCAGCAAAAGGATGTTAGTTTAACTTTTATGATTGCTGGTGGTATTTGACCTAGAATAACTTTTTGTGTGTCGGAAACAGAAATTTATTTCAGCTGTTCGGATAGGTAAATTGAAAGCCCTGGGAATTTTAGCACCATAAATTTCTGGTGTGGCTTTGGAATAAATGGGGTATATTGACTTCATCCTTCCTTTCCGACTCAAAAAGTTATTTATTGAGCACTGGTGTGGTTAGTAGCAATATTGGGATGTGTTCAATGCTGAGACGCCGTATATGTTAACCTACTTGGAACACTTAACCTCTTTGCAAGTATGTGAAAAATAGCTGTAAAGATATTTTTCTGCCTTGTGAACTCAAAGGAAACAACTTATTTAAGCCTCAGAGACCATAACAAGTTCTTCCTTATTAAAAATGTGACAGTAAAACCAATATCCCTCTTTAGAGGTGGGATGTGACTGCTAGGATGTTTACTCTCCAGAAACCCCGTCACACAATAATTGAGAGCAATATAGAAACAGACAGGAAAGGGCTGACAGGAGCAATTTCTGAATCTGACAATTCCACGCTTTCAAGATTCTGTTCATATCCAGAGGCAACTGGATAAACTCCCAATTAATTCTTCAGACCTTGGAAATAATATTCTTTCGAAACAAAACAAAAACCTAAGAGTGTTACCAGCGCTCAGAAATCAATGTCCAACCTGCTCATCCTCATCCAGGCTGAAAGTTGACACTTAAAAGCTGCTGTGGTCAATTTCTTATCATTTGAAATGGTCAACATTTCCAAGATAAGCACGGGTTTACTTCTAATGGAAACAGAGCTCACAGCGTGTATTGATTCCTGAGTGAGAGGTATCACAGGGACCAATGAGTAAATATGGTAAGGGGACCAGATTGGGACCGGTGGCTTCTGATGAGAGCTGCCTGTACCTACGGCCTGTTTAAAAAAAAAAAAAAGGTCAAAAGAATAAATTTGAACATCTAATTGGCTTTATTAAGTGATTCACGAATCAGGCAGCATCCTCAGCAAGATGCTCGGGGGTTGTACAAAATGGAAAGTTTTCATAGCAGGTGGGCGGTGGGAAAGGAGTTATTAGCAAAAGAAAAGAAAGAATTGTTTCAGGCAAGGTCACCTTCCCTCATGGGGCAGTAGGAGTTTTATTAGGTGGACTACCTCATCTTCCTTTGGAGGATGGAGAGGGTGACAGATGATCTCACCGGTGCTGATCAGAAAATTCCTGATGACAGGTTAAGACTGCATTTCTGGGGAGGCTGAAACTGCAGTTAGATTAGGCATTAGCCCTGGTTTGGTGACTTGGCCTAAAAAAAATAGTTTAACTTTTCAATGAAGAAATGACAATGTATGGTTTAAGAAACTATAGCTTTTTAAAGATTTTATTTATTTATTTGAGAGAGAAAGAGAGAGCACACAAGCAGAGGGGAGGAGCAGAGGGAGAGGGAGAAGCAGACTCCCCGCTGAACAGGGAGCCCGACACGGGACTTGATCCCAGGACCCTGAGACCATGACCTGAGCCGAAGGCAGACGCTGAACCGACTGAGCCACCCAGGCACCCCTGATATATTTTAAATATATACATTTCTGAAATTAATTCCTTTAACACATGAAGATATTTCCCTTGTAAATATGGTCCTCCCAAGATAGTTATGGCTCTGAAAATGAGAATTCAGGCCACCCGGTAGATATGTTAGCTTGGTGATGGCACCTGATTTTAGGAGATTTAAATATCATCATCACTGGTCTGCACTCTCCTTCTTCACTCTGCTCATGCTTGTGTAACATCAACCACTTGAAGAGAATGAATGGCTCAGTTTGTGGCCTTCGTGAAGCCTGTCCATGCAAACGGTCCCTTCTGGTGCATGCTACTCAGCCCCACCCCACAGAAGGACTTGTGGGAAAGCATCTCCATCAGCGGTTGAAAGAACAGGTCCAGAGAAAAAGGAAAATTTCCCAGAGCTAGATCCTTTATTCTAAAACCCAAACCCTGTTGAATGAAATGACGTCCAATTTTTCCCAGCTCAGACCCTCAGCTCGATGTGTCAACGTAACGCCGGCTGGACTGAATGCCCGTTTTCCAAGCATGCAACCTCCCCCTTGTCTCCAGGGCCTTGTTCTTAGCAGAAAATATTTGGGCTGGGAATGGATATTCTGAAGGAGAGCATAATGAAGTCTTAACTCAGTTTCGAATTTTTCAGGCTGTTGCTAGTAAGAAAGCAAGAGGGTTCAGTCTCTTCGGAGGAATTTGAATTGGTGCGACTGGCCGAAAATAAGACAAGGTAAAACTGGAAAATTGTAATTAGGGGAATGGCTACTAAAGGAAAGTTTTGTAAACTAAAAAAAGGCATCAAGTTCTGGTGATTCTATTTCTATACAGGTTTCTGCCTTGTCCACCTATGATACAAGGCAGGAAAGCGTAAAATCTGTCTGGGGATCACCTGGATATTGACACCAAAGATCTGGATAGAGCTGCAGAGACGGGGAGGGGAAGAGGATTTCCCAAGAGGAGAATGCAGTAAAGTCATAGTGTCTGTGATGAGCACTATTGCACTCCCAAGAAACGAGCCAAAAATGAGGAGATCATTTTTATAGCTCTTAAAAGCCTTAAATGCCCACTGAGTGTATGCCTTAAAGTCTCGAACTTAGAACAGAGGAAATTCCTTTGGATCTGTGGGATCTCTTACTTTACACACAACTGCAGGACATCTGACGAGTCATTCAAAACACATTTACGGGTTAGTTTGAGGGGCCCTGGCGCTGTACTAACAAGGAGCTGGGTGAGCAAGATGCAGAAGCACCGTCCCCTCCCTTCGGGAGCATACAGTCTGGAGACCTGTGGTCTCCTGGGCACGGGGGGTTTACAAGAGTCAGATGAGAAGATAGAATGCCCGACACAGGGGAAAATAGGAGAGCAGGAAGAAGCGGAAGGCGGGTAGCAGGAACACCAGGAAAATCAAAGGGGAGTCTTCCACGAGCTTGTTTCTAGGATATCTGAAAAGGGGACACGCAGACTTATGTCATAGAATCAGTGAGGATCACCGCATTGCACACTGCTCACAACAATGGCAGGGTGCTTGTCACCCTGCACCCCAAATGGCCCCCATTCTCCCTACTTTAAGACAGCAAGAAAGCAGAAGGCTTTTAGGTCGGTAGACTCTCCATGAAAACATGGTTGTTAGGAAGTTTTGATATTTAAAAGTATACTGTTGCAAGCCAGGATCACTCACCTTTATCCTTGCTGGACACACGGGATTGCTCATCATCTTCTGACAACACTTTTGCCCTTTTAATCAGCCCAGCGTCCCGTGGGGATGGTGATTCTACCTGGACCTCTTGTAATTCCCCAGTCCAGCTCGGCCAGTGACCCTGGTGCACAGTCACATCCAACTGACTCAGCAGCCAAGGACAGCGGGTTGAGCAGGCAAGGGCCAGACCACCAGCCCCGTCCTCGAGCCCCATGTTCTGAGAGGCCCACACTTGCAGCCCTGCCTTCAGAGGCCAGAGTGGACCCAGCCCTGCTGACCGGAGGAGCTTGCCTGAGAAGGTAGGGACCCCTGGCCCCAGCCAGTGCTGCAGATGATAGTGAGATACAATGGCATTTCAGAGCAGGTTGGTAAGTGGAAAACAGTCTAGAAACGGAGCCCTTATTTCCACGAATAGGCTTATAACTGAAGGCGGATTGAAATTCAAGGAGGTGGTGACAGGCATATTCCAAATTGGAATTAAATTCCCCGAAATTATTTCTCTAAGAGCAGACTGTCTCTGAATTACAGCTTTGGGGCAGACCTTCAGCCCGGGGTAAACTAAATGCTAATAGTACTATCCAGGCACGAGTTCTGAAATGATAAGCTACGCATAGCTATCGGGGGTGGCGGTGGGGGCGGGGAGGGGGGACGAGGCTTGCCATTGCAGTATGTAAAGCATCGCTCAATTCTCTGAATAATTTATTGCTACGGCCCTAAACCAGAAATGTGAGCATAGCTCTAATCTATTTCCGTAACACTTTCAACATCCATGTGAAATGCACCAATTTTAGCCCGATATTCAAATGACCGGTCTACCCATTCCCAGTCCCGGGGCGAGGATGTTTAAAAGACCAGATACACTGCAAACTGCACTCGGGAGGGCGGCTCGTCTCGAATTTACCCCCGTCCTCGCAAGTGGTAATGATGAGTCTTCTCTGCGTGAGATTTCATTAGCTCCTCCAGGATCCAGCGTTGTCCTGAAGTCACGTTCTTTAGGGAAGCGGACCGCAGTCGTGGCAGAAATGAGTGGAAGTTCTGATTTTCCAGTTGAGGAGAGAAGGTGGCACATGGACAAGAAATGTCAGATAGGCGGAGGGTGGTGTAGATGGAGCAGGACAGTGTGTGACCTGCTAAAATTCAGGCAGTGAGGTTGAGATGAAAGGGGTGGTTGGTGTACAATGCGGGAGGGCCCGGCACCTAGAGAGCAGAAGCGATCTGGGATCCACAGGCCCTTCCTTATGTGCGGACACCAAATCCTGAAGCATCAGGCAAGCAGGGAAGAGGAGGGAGGGAGACCTCCATACCTCTTTTACTATGCTTCGCTTTTAATCTGCTCAATAGAAAGTCTGTAATCTTCTGAATTGAAATACTTGAGCATTAAACTGGTAAATCGCACCCAAATCCACCACCTTGCAGGGAATGCATCATTTTTTCACGGATCGAGCACACTAACCAAGCAGGAACAATGGAATAACACATTTTAATAAGATGCCAAGAGAAGTAATCATTTGAATCGTCGACGTAAAACGTAAAACGTAAAATGAGCAGCTGATTTTCCCTGGATAACTTACATGTTCAAGTGTGAGCTTATTTCCCTGTTACAGAGAATCCCTACAGGCAAGGCAAATACGAGGTCATTCATCATTCTGTGTGGTTAGCAAGTTAAGACCCTGGGATTGATTGTTACTTGGCACAGAAATGTATCCAGCAAACTTAGCTAGAGGTGGGAAATGCATAGTGTGCATATGCAGGGACCCCTCGCCTCTGCTCTGGGGCCTGTAGGGAGTGGAGTCACTGAGCCTCTTGATGGAGATGAAGGAGTTTGTCCACTTGGCAGAACCAAGGGTGCAGGGAGCACACATCTCCAGCAGGCCTAGGCTGAAAATTAATAACCACGTGATGCTTTATTTCCTTATTCATTCTGTTCTGCCTTCTCTTCCTATTTCCTCCTTAGCCATGGCTTGTATTTTCCTTTATTCTTTTCTTCTTATTTAAAAAAAAATTAGATTTTATTTATTTATTTGAGACAGACAGAGAGAGAGAGCACAAGCAAGGGGAAGGGCAGAGGGAAAGGAAGAAGCAGACTCCCCGCTGAGCAAGGAGCCGGACTCAGGGCTCGATCCCAGGACCCCTGTGATCACGACCTGAGCCGAAGGCAGACGCTTCACCGACTGAGCCACCATGTGCCCCCAAAATTTTTTAAAAACAGATTACTAGAGAATTTCACGTAAGAAAAGGAGAGGCCAGAACTAGCTGTGAATTGAATTGCGATATTTCCAGGACATTTTAATGTCCTCTAGACAAGTGACATCCTTTAAAGAAAAATGTGAAGAATTTAAGGAATCAGAATTTTCACTCTCTCCCAGAATGAAAAGAAAAAATAAGGGAAAAGACACATTAATTTTATTTCTCTTTTAGATCCAAACAGGGAAGGAAGGACAGAGGGAGCAAAGGAGAAAGAGGGATGCACATTTTGGAAGCTAAATCAAATGCCAAGGGTAAGGCAAGCCAAGAGGAAATCCAATTTATCCCATGGCGCTTCTAAAGGTTCAGGAATGGATGAATAAACAAACAGACCAGGTACCTGGGGCGCCATGCTGAGCAAGTCTCTCCGGGCCCGGCTTGCTAACCTGAGTGTCCGACCGAGGAGAACTGAGGCAGGTAAGTCAGCCCATACTCCATCCCTAGAGTGGGAGGTGGCTGAGTATCCCCTGGACCAGATAAGGCCTGTCTTCTGCCACTGCTTCTAAACTCACCCCCTCCACTCTGTCTCGGGAAGGACGGTGCCCCCTTGGCCAGGATCTCGTTTGAAACACCCCCAGGCCAGTATTCCCACCGCTGTGTGGGATCTGTTATGGCCCCAGCATTCATACAATTTAGTACCCACCAGAGGGGCATGTTGTGTCCCCTGCTCCCCCAGACACAGCCCTCGAGCTGCCAGCAGAGGCTGCTTTAGTTCCTCAGTGTGTTGGGCACCTGCCCACTGTGCCCACCTCATAGCATAGGACACACATCCAGCTCCACGGGTGTCCTGGTGAAGCTGCTGTCACCAGACCAGTGTTGGGGGCTAAGGCCCCCACTTCCTGCTTGTGGTGGGATGGGACTTACAGTCCAGCTTTGCCCAAATGAACCCTCCTCTCCATCCCTTCACCGCCCCACTCTGGCCCAATACCACATCCGATGAGGGAGACTCATCTCACTGGTCATCAGTAAGTGATTTTGGAATATCCACATGGTGGCCTTTCTTGAAGTTCAAGGAGGACTCTGCTATCTTTCCCTTCTTGCTTCCTGAGCCTGAGCTTGCAATGTACCATTCTGTTGCCATAATTTGTAGAAAATTCCTGTTTACTACTCCACCTCTCCCAACAGACTGGGCATCTTTGAAAATCAGAGACAGAGTTGTATTCATGGCTGTGTTACTAAGTCCTAGCCCAGGGACGACTGCAAGGCAAGTTCTCAGCAACCACTTGTGAATTAGATCTCTGAGGTCCTTATAATTGAGGAAATAACAAGAGTGTGATGAGGAAGGGCCTTAAACGGAAGTGTTGGAAAGGCTACCACATACAGTTGAACAGGTTGTGCACTGCTCAAATAAGGCACTATTCACATACATGATCATATAAAAGATGTTCCCTAGTGTTGATGGGATATAATGTGAAGAGTTTCCCATGGGAGCTTTGTATGGGTCAGGGGACTGCAGTTAAAGTTATCTGTCTCTCTTAATCTCTTGCCCTTCTCAGGCTAATCTTGGCCAATCTTCTCAGGTGGAATCTCTGGCTAATCTCAGCAACTGAAGGTCTATCAGAACACAGATGGTTCAAAGGTGAGAAAGTGAATCATAAAACTGAATCCTAAAGCCAACTGGTGTGTTTCGTACCTTGGACTCTATTCAACAAGATCAATTTCAAAACTATCTCAAGTAATAAAACATTGTTGTTTCATATGAAGATATAAAATTCATTGCATGAAAACTCTAACATTAAGGCTGGATCTCAAAAGAGCTGGTAATACAAACACGAAGGTTATTAAGAACGAGACCATTGTTACGGATTCCGCATAGGAATTGTAAAGCAGGCAGCACAATCATAAAAGAAATCTCTACTAGGAATGATGAAGGAAACAGGTAGGCAAAAGGGTGGAATTCTTCTCTGCCTCAGCGCTGGAAAGTGCAGAGAAGTCATTACGAGGAGTATTTCTATAAACAGCTTATTTTGATGTTTTCCACAGTGGATGTAAACTCAGAAATTGAATTTGTATGTTTCAAAGGAAGAGTCTACACAGAGGTGTTTTTCTGTTTTGTTTTTCAAGAGTGTCTGTGAAGCCCTCAGTCCACAGTCGGTGGTGTGGTTGCTGACGTCTTTCTGGATGACGGTTGCAGTGCTGGGTGGAGCCCTGGGCTGATCAAGAAGCAGAACACACATGAATGAATGAAATACTGAGAACATCCCTGGGAATACAAGGCTCGAGCACTGAACACAACAGAAACCACACGCACACACACACACACACACACATCTTCAGTGAGCACGAAATGGGTCTTATCAGAGGAGTGCTAATTCATAAATCACACTCATGGATAGATGAACAATTAGACATAACAAAGCATAATCACTGCCATTTGAAGATGGAAATAGAATCCCACAAGTGGATGGGAAGAAAACAAAAACATCAGATAAATATGTAACTCCAAAGGAGGCAGGAACGGAGGGGCATAAGCATAGGAAAAAAGAAATAGGGGCGCCTGGGTGGCTCAGTCGTTAAGCGTCTGCCTTCGGCTCAGGTCATGATCCCAGGGTCCTGGGATCAAGCCCCGCATCGGGCTCCCTGCTCCGTGGGGAGTCTGCTTCTCCCTCTGCGCTTCCCCTCCCCCCCCTTGTGCTCTCTCACCCTCACTGTCTCCCAAATAAATAAATAAAATTTAAAAAAAAGATAGAGAGGAGTCCCTGTCTCACAAACCGTCTTCACATCTCTACATGGTCACTCGGAGTGATCAGTGGGGGTCCTTTTAGTCCCCACCCCACCTGGGAGGCCTTTCTGACATTGGCAGCGTGACTTGATCTCTCTCTGGCGATCCTGAAGGACATGCATGCCTGTAGGACACCATGTGCAATAGTCCAGTAACTTAATATCCAACTGTTTTGGACACTCAGCATCCGTTGCCCCTCCTTCAGACCATGCTTCCTGAGTGGATGTAGGGGAAACAGCCCTTGCTGATTCATGCTTCACATATGGTACCACTCAAGAATAGCCAATGAGTGCACAGAGTCTCCTTGAGGTCACTTAGCGGTCACTGTTCCTGGGTCAGGGACAAACACAGGTCTGTAGAAAGCCCACAGAGGACAGCGTTGCCAGCTTCAGAGGGGGTAAGGAGCCCCCTGAAAATCTGAAAGCATTTACAATTTAGTGCAGTGAACACAAGTGCACATCTTTTAAGAGGCAGTGGGTTGGAGTTAGATGAGTGGCTTCTTGACTCTAACTCCACGTAGAATTGGAATAATGACATTCTGAGGTTCAAGTTGGGGTCCCGTGAGCTCTTAGAAAGTCCTGAGTGGGAGGCTCACCAAGCTTCTCATTTCCCCAACCAACCCACCCTAAAATGTTGACCTGATTCATTATGGATTTGCAAGAGCTGACCTTGGCCAGCCAGCTTGTTAGAACCTAACACTCAAGTTCAGCTTCAGCTTCTTGCTACCCTTCCTGTACTCCCTTGCTGAATGGCTCTCATGTGATAGACACCTAGCCACTGATCACACATCTTCCCAGTGGATTTGCAATCAATGCCAATCCCCAGTCTGTGGACAGAGGCCAGCATGTCAAGACTGAAGAAGGACTGATCCATACTGCAGTCAAGGTGTAAGCCATACCTGGTGGGTGCTGCTGGAAAGGATGAAGGGCAGCTTCTCTTCCACGGAATGAGAACCCAGAGAAAGGTTGTCCTGGACCTGTAGACAGCCCATCGGAGATACAGCAAGAGAAACTATGTCTGATGACCCCCTGGGGACAGCTGTGCCTCAAACCAGACAGATGTTCAGGCACAACAGCTAAAAATGTCCTCGTGTTGTGTAAGCCAGATCCGTGTGTGTGTGTGTGTGTGTGACTTGCAAAAAAAAAACAGAGCCACTTGATTTATTCCATAAAGTCAGGACCATATATTTATCTTGGTCTCTCTGGCTTTTCAAATGGGAGAAAATATTGACACAAAATGTCTAAAAAAAGAAAGGAAGGAAGGATGGGAGAGACGAAGAGCAGAAAAAAGGGAAAAGGGGTAGCAAGAGTGATATTTAGGTTTTAATTGAACAGCCGATCTAAGACACAGAAAGGATAATAAACTGGCGGCCTGACAATTACCATAAATACTACCACCCATGAGACAAAACGCACTCACGGCTCATGGTAGACTTGATATCACAGTCCCATGGGTGCTTGGCAAACTACACTTCTCCCTTTAAGACCTCATTTCAGAAAGTAATTTCGGCTGGGTTGTAAATTATTTGGATCAGCAGGTTTTGATAAACAAGCTTGTTCTAAACTGATACACCAGAAAAACCATTTTTAAAGACAATTAAAAATGAATTGCTTTTCGTGCATCAAGAGAGGCATTGATGGAGGTCTATCGGGGATCCAGGTGAGTGGTATATATAACCAGAGCTCAGATGACCCCCTCCTAAGACTCCCATCGTGAAATGTTGGTCCTTTGTGGCCACACAGAGAAAAATGAAATGAAAGATTCTGGGTCTGTATCAAAACAAATCTTTTTTTTTTTTTTTCTTTTTAGAAAATTAAGAATGTTTGGGCATGCTTTGCTTTCAAAGAGGCAACACAAATGCAAAAAAGAGGAGAATAAAGACCAGTTTCATAAATTGGAGATTTATTTTGTACCCCCCCTTTTTAAAACATTTTATTTATTTGCCAGAGGGAGAGAGAGAGCACAAGCAGGGGGAAGAGTAGAAGGAGAGGGAGAAGCAGGCTCCCCGCTGAGCTGGGAGCACAAGGTGGGACTCGATCCCAGGGCCCCGGGATCATGACCTGAGCCGAAGGCAGATACTTCACCGACTGAGCCACCCAGGCATCCCTGTAACCCTTTTATTAGCTGGGAAAAAGTGGAGGTCCAAGATTATTGTTATGATGGCTGGTTTGGGAACCCTGAATGAACAGTTAGGGACTCCAAGCCATTGTTGGGCGGGTCTGGGCGGGTGGGGGGAGGGGGTGCCACTGACTCAGAAGAGCTGGCTGGTAGCATGGGTGACCAGGACAGCTGGGGAAAGTGGCCACCTGGAGAGCTCACTTACCCTAAGTCAGACACTCTTCCGCTCCTGTGCTTTCCAGGTGCGTCAGATTTTCTCACAAATGTGTTAATTTTCTATGGCTGCATCACAGGTTGCCATGAACTTGGTGAGTTAAAATCCCCGTTTTGTTATCTCCCACTTCCCTGGGCCAGAAGCATAGATGGGCTCCACTGGGTTCTCTGCTGTGGGTCTCACGAGGCAGAAGTCAAGGTGTTTGCAGAGTGACTTTCCTTCCTGGAGTCGGCTTCCCACCTCGTCCAGAATGTTGGTGGAATTAGTCTTCTTCTCCCGTGTTTCCAGCGAGCCCTGCATCTTTATGTCAGCAACCACACATCAAATCCTTGTTTCACATCTCCCTGACTTTGTCTTCCTTGCTGGGCCAGGAGAAAGCTCTGCTTTTAAGGGCTCAGTGATTAGTTGGGGCCCCCTCTGGAGAAACCAGGATCATCTCCCTGTTTTAAGAACAACTAACTAGTAACCTGAATCTTATCTGCAAGATCTCTCTTGCCATATAAGGTAACATATTCCCACGTGAGACATCAGGAGTAAAGGACCTAGGGACTGAAATTCTGCCTACCATAATGAGATATTAGATATCTACATTTTATATAAAATTTCTGGATTTTTAATTATCAACGTTTATTCAACATTTGTTTTCCTATTTTTTTTGTTGTTGTTAGCCAAGGACTGTACTTCTTGGGTCCGTCCACATGCTTCTCAAATACAGCCTTTGCTTCAAAATATCATGGACACCAGGAGAAAACTAAATACAAATACCAATTTGGCCACTGAAATCAGATGTCTGTACTCAGTGCTATGAGGCTATGTTGCCTCCAGGGACATAGACAGAACAGCTCTGTTTCTCAGCAGTGGGGCTTATGGTTCCATAGAGTCATTCAGGGACCCAGGCACTTTTCAGTTTGGGGATCTGCTGTGTTCTTAGGAATCATCGTCTTTGATAAGCAGCCAATGGATGAGACAGAGGCAGTGTGGAGAAGTCAGACCAGCTCTTAAATGCTTCAGCCCAAAGGCATCAGACATTACCATTGCTCATGTCCATTGGCGAGAACTAGTTCTCTGGCTTCCGTGGGGGCCAGTGGTCTGGGGAAATGTGATCTGCAGTGTACTCAAGAGGAGGGAAATGCAGATATTCATGGGCCCCGAAAGAATCTGCCACAGAGATAAATGAGGCGATCTGAAATGTGCTTTCACTACTATAAAAAAAAATGTATATCATCAGCATGATTAAAAATCCTCGTGGAAATAATGGACTGTGGGAAATACATCCAGGGATTTCAAAATCCAGTTTGAGAAACACTTTGGATTAAAAGATATTTGGCCAAATATTCTTACTTACAAAGGCCTTTTGCATGTCTGTAACATTAACTTGATTAACACAATGATTGATGGAAACACGACTTCTCCGAAGCCTGGAAGCACCACAGAAAAGGTGGCTGCGGTCACAGACAGAACATTCCAGGGAAAGAGCAGAGGAAGCAGGTCCTATCACAGCCTGCTGGCTCTCCACACGACTTCCCTTCTCCTTTTCCACTTCTGCAACTGCAATTAAAGGTATTTGGTGAGACGAGAAATGTGCTCAGCTAATAGACTTCACTCCCTAGCCTCCGATACAGCCAGGTTTGGACGTGTGGCTGAGAGCCAGTCAAGGGAATATAAGTGGACTTAATTCAGTGGGATTTTGAGGAAAGCTTCCGAGACCAAGTGACTCAGCCAGAGGATGTGCTTACGGACAGCCAAGCCACAGGGCAGAGAGGGAGATTATAAAACAACCTGGCTGCCCATGCTGTTGTTTGTGGTAGTGGTATCTATTCTACCCGTCTATCCATCCATCTCCTTATCTATCTATCTATCTATCTATCTATCTATCTATCTATCATCTATCTATCATCTATCTATTATCTGTCTATATCTATCTTCCAGCCAGCCAGCCAGCCAGCCATCCAACCAGCCATCCCTTCTATCTATCTATCATCTGTCTATATTGATCTATCTTCATCCATTCATCCATCCGTCCATCCATCCATCCACATCTATTCTATTTATCTATCACCCATCCATTCTATTATCTATCTATCTATCTATTTATCTATCATCTATCTATATCTATCTTCCAGCCAGCCAGCCATCCAGCCAGACATCCCTTCTGTCTATCTATCTATCTATCTATCTATCTATCTATCTATCTATCTATCATCTGTTTATATTGATCTATCTATCTTCATCCATTCATCCACCCATCTACCCATCCATCCATCCATCCATCCACATCTATTCTATTTATCTATCATCCATCCATTCTAT
>NW_023270436.1:3917836-3946558 GCF_011800145.1 Mirounga leonina | reverse complement strand
CAGCCATCTACATCTATTCTGTTTACCTATCTATCTATGCATCTAATATTTAACTAAACTTCTATTTTGAGACATTTATGTTGCTTCAAAAATTTTACTGTTGTGGTTATAAAAAAGCACTGCAAAGAACCTTCCTCCCCATGTATCTACACACATGTTTATTTTCTTAGCCTAATTCCAAAGAAACAAAATTACTTGATTGACAGGCATACTCGGTTGTAAGCACACAGATTGCCCCAATTCTTTCCCGAAATGTTCACTTCCAACAGAGAGATCTGAAATGCACTTTTCCATTTTGTGAAGTTATTGACAATCTTGTTAGCATAAAGGGATATCTAGCCATTGCTTTAATTTATATTTTCTTAATTACTATTGAATTTGAACCTTAAATAATGCAGCCTTTGGCCATTTGCAGCTCATGCTTCATAGATTTCCTATTCGCTGTAGCTTGTGATTTATATTTCATTTTTTGAAATTGTGGGACATATTTTAAATTGCGGAGTTCATCTCCTGGTTGTGTTCAGATCCCCATCAACAGGGCTATGAGCCGGGTATGGTCTTCACAATCTACTACTCTAGGAGAGGAAATTAGTGCTCAGGATGGTTAACTGTCTCATCCAAGGTTGTATGTGGAGGGTGAAGATGTGAACCTAAAATCCTAAATCCCACAGTCTTCACCAGAAGAATAAATGATGTTCTCCCCGCCGCTCTTCCTCTGCAACATGCATCACAGAAAGATGTGTGGTCAGCTCGTAAGAGGGAGGAGGGAACAAGAAATACAGCAATCCTTGGCCATGTCCTTGTGGTGTAGGGTCAGAAATCTTCATGAAAATGGCACAGGGTGGGGGAACAGGAAACAGCTTCCATCCCTGCTGGACTCTGACCTGAGCAAGTCACCCTGTGAGCCCTGCTTCCCGCATCTGAAACAGGGGTGATTAAACCTCTCCTGCTTCATTCACCACAGTTACAACCAGGTAATGAAATCGGAAAGCCAGTGTGGATAACAAAACATCCAAGATAGCACTGTCTTACAATAAGGAGTCATCATGAGAAATTAAAGATCCTTAAGGTTCTAGCAAATAAGATAATGCATATAAAATGGTTTTGAAGGTATGAGCTGTTTAAGATAAATGTACGGGATTGTGATTGAGTTTTTACCTCTCCTAAGGGACTCTCTTAAGTGTCAAGCTGAAAGACCCCAACACATTTGCAAATCTTAAATTTTTTACATCTGATGGGTTCATCTTTAGACGCAAAATTTCTCCAAAGATTGAGTGTCTGCATGACTTTGAAACAGTTATGCAGTGAGATTTCTTGTTTGTGGCAGAGTCCTCTCTCAACCCAGGGGAAATCCTTTTTGAAGGGCAGAATGAGGTTCCAGAGTTTCACAGTGACCTCTGCATGACCTGGCATCCCCCATCATAAAGACATTTGAATCCCAGAGATTTCTCAAAGGCCGGAGTGCGCCAACTGTCATAGACTAATTCTCCTTGGATCCATAATGTAGTTTTAAAAACAAACACCCATTAGATAGAACCTACTTAGGCTGCTTGGTCTTCCCCATAGCATGGTGTTCCAAGGTCAAGTGCTCTAAATGAGAAGAATTGGGAGGAGCCAGACTCCTAACACCTGATCCTGGAAACTAGTGTAGTTTCACCGTTAGTAAATTCTCTTTGCCTGGCAAGCCCAGAACATGCCAACATTCAAGGGAAGGAGACATAGACTGTACCTCTCAGGGAAAGAAATGCCAAGGAATTTATGGTCACCTTTAATTTACTATGCAGAGAGACGGCTAAATTTTATTCTTCATTTACTCCCTCAACTATGTGCACTTATTCAGTGAACAACCTGAACAGCTGTGCATGGCAGCCTGGACCAGGAAAGTTCCCCAAATGTGCATTCTTTGCAAATTATTTCTCACAGACAGATTAGGAACTTCTTTCAAAACACAGTTTGTCGATTCCCCAGCTGACACATTTTAGAGATATTTAGTGTTATTGAAATTGTTGCCCAAATGCGTGACTGTACATTTCATACATAATCGATGGCCCATGGCCATCCAGGAAATTATTTCAGGTAATGTCATCTGATGGCATAATTAAGTACTAGCCACTCGCCTTACCTAACCTCGTGAGTAATGACAATTTTCAAACTTTAGGGAAACCAGTGACGAAATGTCTTTGATGATATTGTGCAATGGGAACTTTTCCGGACTTTGCTGGACGGTTCAGCCATTTACATCCAGCAGCAGGAGTCAGGCACAGAGCAGATCGGAGCCTTCCTCCTGACCAGAAAGGAACCGCCCAGGGTCCCGGCTCCCTCGTTCCAAACCCCTGAAGATGACAATTCATCAGATCATCCTATACAACTTGATTTTCTCTCTTCACCTAAAATGAGAGCAAATGGCCCCGCCACAGGTGATACTGGACTAAACTAGTCTGAACCACTGAGCTGAGAGCATTCTAAAATTACAGTGAATTAGGACCTTTGTATGGAAGGCCTGGGGTGAAGATGAGGGTAGAATTCATTGACTTGATTTGATGTATACTTTGTTCATCTAATCTCTGAATGTAAGGATGAAATCTAGGAGCAGATTATTGCCAAATTGTATTAAAAAGCTCTAAAGAGAACTTGATCCAAATTACTCTGGGAAGAATGGCCCCTTCAAAGTTTCCTGCAGCCTGAGCCCACCCCCCCGCCCCGGCATCCCCCTCCTCGCTCACACCTGGCGCCATCCTCCAAGGACGGGGGGCAACACGGTTTAGGAGGACTGACCGTGGCCCTAATCATCAGTCATTGCCGGCACTGTTCATGCCTGCAGGATAAGTTAGGGTATAGGGACGAGCCTAGGGGCATTCACGCGACCAAACCGGGTCAGTTGGAGAAGCCCCCTGGATGTTTCCCGTGGTGTGGGAAAGGAAAGCGTTCGCCGTGCAGAGTGTGGAATACGGAGGCTGGGGATTTCGGCAGGATGTTGCCCTGCAGGATGAGGACTATGTGGTGGGACAGAGCTCAGGAGAGATCAGCTGAGGATCACACAGGAATTGAACTTGCCCCATCCGAAAGCCATTTTGGTGTGGCTCCTGGCACTCACGAGAACTATTAAATTCTTCTCTTAAAACGGATTGAGAAGGGAGTTTTCTACTCAACACCCCAAGCCTCCTAAGTGAATCAAGTCTATGCTGGTAATGGTTGTTTACTCTTTTATGTGGTCATGGGCCTTCCTCATTAATTGATGATCAATATTCTGTCCCCACAGAATGCTGAGCTCCAGCCTTCGAGTATTTCTTTCAAATAGAAGAGAAAGCCAAAGAAAAGAGATGTTAGAACAGGGTAAGAGCTTTGCCGGAAGAAAAAAGTGTGCACCTGTTACGGGTGGGGTTTCGTGGGGCTGGCTCTCAGGGGGAGATTAGCACATGGGAAGTTCCCCCAGGGAGGGGGTTGCGGGCAGGACGGACATCTGCAGAAAGCAAGGAAGGGCGACAGCATCTGGAAGGGGCAGCAGATGTGCTGCAAGGTGGCATCATCCACACGGGCC
The DNA here is from genome assembly GCF_011800145.1 of Mirounga leonina. NCBI lineage: Eukaryota > Metazoa > Chordata > Mammalia > Carnivora > Phocidae > Mirounga > Mirounga leonina. The sequence continues at coordinate 3,943,020 of NW_023270436.1, read as the reverse complement.
TCAGCGACCCCCATGGGGAGCTCCGACACAGGCCGCCCAGGAGGACGAGTAGCCTTGCAAGGGTGGCTCTCTCCAGCCAGGCACCATGCCTGGAGGGGGCTGCTGGCTGGGGGCTCTCATGGAGAAGCAGCTGGGAAATAATTCCTTCCATCATTAAGCGGGTCTGCCTCCCCGTGTGTCCCCCCACCCCGAGTCCGCTGCTTCATTTCTGCCCAGAGACACCCTTCCCACGCTCACACGCTGCCTGAGTCCTCTTTGCTGGGGGGTGTGAGGGTGTGTTAAGCCGGGGTGGGGAACAGCCTCTCCGCTCCCTCCAGGATCCCACTGGACACCATGGGCCGCTCGGTTTTCACTTCTTAAAATCCAAGGATCTAAAACTTTTCTTATAATTCTTTGATTCACTCATTACCTCAAATACCTTCTGTTTCATTTGCTTAATGTTTCAAATGGATTCACTGTCTTCAGGGAAACCATCCTTGCCTTCACAGCTGCAGTTACCCCGAAGCGGATGTCGTGCCGGGGCAGGAAGGGGATTTTAGCATGCATCTGCACGTTCCATTGCAACCTGGTACATGACGTTGCAAAGGCAATCTATATGAGCAAACACCAGAGATCGTGGGTCTGTGTGTCCTTCTTACTAGACTCTAAATCCTAGAACAAGCTCACCCTCCCCAGAGGGAAAGAACACCTGTCCTGTGTGTTTGTGCATTTTTGTGGGCTTTTCCCTCTGGAACTTGCTCTGTGATTGGAGGAGGGCTCTGTGGTCTTAGAGAGTTAACCCTGGCCTTCCTGGGCTCATTTGGTGTAGCTGTAGCCTTTTTTGCAAGGATGGGGGGTGTGCAAGGAGTGATGGAGTAAAGGTGAAGCTGATGGCCTGGAGGGGCCATGCACAGGGGAGAAGGAGAGTGCATGCTCACATTTGCTCTGTGATTCCACCACCCCCTGCAGAGAGAAACCCCTCCTCCATCCCCTACCCTGGGGTAAGACTCAAGGAAGGAAGGAAGGCACATTCCTGAGGACAGCTTCTCAGGGAAAGGCAGAGCTGGAAATGTAAGGAACCAAGAGGAATAATCAGCTGCTGATGAGAATGCCAATTCCATCCCTAACCCCAGGCCAATGAGCCTGGTGGAGAGCAACGCAGACTGACTCACTCTCTGTACGATAAAAAGCAAGGCAAATGTGTACACACGGCAATGATCTGCGTGTTCTGCAGGCCCATGTATGTGGGGAAATGCCCGGATGAAGGTCTGGAATAATCCACGCTAACATGCTGATGACAGGTTATATATGAGTTGGATGCTAGGATAAGGTTGGGACACATACGTTTTCATTACTTATATTAGATTGCAGTTTAATTTTAATACGTTTTATATTTTTAGAATTTTTTATTGAAACCACTTCCATTAAAATTTTCAATTTCAATTTTTATGTGTGGGTGTGTGCATTACATATATAACAAAAATTCATTTAAACAGATTTTAAAATGAAAACCATGCTCTTTTCTACCCAGGAATGATGAACTGATCTTACAGCGTCTACCAGACAGATTGCAGGGGCTGCCAATCCCCCCATCCGCCCAAACCTCACATCACCCATTATCATGCATCGTTAAAGACGACTGCAGGAGGGAAAATGATCCCAAGCCCGAATGTTAGATGAACACATTTCCTCCTCAGCAAATGCTGATCACATATCAGCTGGGAGATGCTATTCATCTACTGACTTGGGGCGGGAAGTTCCCACAATCGCTAACAGACAGGAAATCATCATTAGCCCCAGCGCCATCATCATGGATTTCCAGGGGTCATGGCTCATTGGGGTTCCTCTGGGAAACTTGGGTTGCAGTCCCTGGGTCAGGGTGCCTGATAAGCCTTCCCTCTCGCCATCACCCATCCCCATGAGCGCCCATCTGCGGTGTCACACATTCTCCAAGATAATAGTGTGCGCAGTCTCTGGGCGATATATATCAGACGTGTGTGTACATGCATGTGTGTATATACATATATATTCCTGTGTATATGTGTTCCTGTATGTGTGTATACATATATATATTTCCAGCAAACCAAACAGAATGGCTGCTTTGCCAGCAACAGGGACCGTTTCCTTCCCTGACAGCACCGGTGTTTCTGTTCCATGCTAGTAAACATTTTCATTAATAATTAGCCACACAGGGATAATTTGTTCGATTCATGAGGACAGAACCTTTCCCATGATGGGACCACCACGCTGGGCATCTGCCTCCTCTTGGTCTCCAGGGCTATCACCCCACAGCTCAGCCAACCAGATGCACCGGCTGGGAGGCCCCCCAGAGTGCATGGTACTACAGGGAAAGGTGCAGATCCCGGGACCCAGCTCATCCCCGGGTGGGAGTCATGGCACTGTGGGTTCAGCGTCCCGGACTTCTTACTCCGCCACGGTCCCTGGAAGCTCCGTACATAATGCCGAGCAGTGACATCACGGGGCTTTCCATGATGCGCTAGCCAGGGGGAGGCTTTCCTTCTGTGCGGACTTCTGTGCTGAGGTCTCTCTTCCAGAAACGAGCTGCAAAGCCCGCTCACTCAGCTCAGAGGCTGGAGGGGCGAGAGCAGACGGCGGAGGAGGACGAGGAGGGTGGGAAAAGCACCCGGAAAGTGTCAGAACGTGGAGGGCAGCCCGGGAGTCGGGGTCTGGTCCTGAGTGGGCAGGCTATAGGACCTAATAGAGGCTGGCATCGCCACAACATCGAGGGTCCCTTTCCCTCCCACTGAACACAAATATGTCTCCAGGGGACCCAGGCCCTGCCTGATATCCGAGACACGGTCACAGGCTCATGACTCTAGCACGCCCTCCCACCCCCGACCTTGGACCTGAGCAGGGCAGGATGGAGAAGAGCGGACGGGAGGCACCAGGAGAGGGGGGTAGGAGCACATGGCCATGTTGACCGAGGCAGGGAGGCTCGCGGGCCTCCTCTGGCTCATTCCAAGATTTCTCTGCATTACGCAGAAGCAGTTCCAGAATATCAGCTCTTAATTGGAGATGCCAAAGACAGAAAGGAACAAAAGAGCTAATTCATATTGAAATCACAGTGGTGCTGATGGGAAGAAATGCTGGGAAGGTGGCCGTACCCATCCCTCGGCCAACAGGAAATGCATGCTCCGTCCCCAATTAGGAAGGAACAATAAAAGTCCAAATCGCCAGCACAGAGAAGGACAAAACTGGGCAATAACAGCCAAGCTGCCTGACAACTTATTCTTAGCCGCCTGGCTCCTGGTGGTGGGCAAAGGGAAGGAAATTCATGCCCAGAAATAGAGTAACAGTGTTCTCTGTAGGAATTTCTGCCAAGCATTGCTAAGAGAGAAAGAAATCGCCTTAAGCCTCCTTTGGATTTCTCTCTGTCTCCTTCTAAATAAAATTAGGATCAGTCTGAGAGCTTCTTGGAAGCCTGTCGTAGCCCAGCGCCGACAAGGACCCTTTCGAGAGAAGTCAGGGCAGAGACCCTTGTGAGCCCCCTCCCCTGCCTCCTCTTCATCGACACCTGTGGGGTCCTGACCACATCCCCTGTCCCACCTCCACCGGCCCCCCGGGGAGCATCTTCTGTTTCATGTCCTGTTTCCCAGGACGGGAAGGTCAGACCGGCAGCCCCAGGCAAGATGTGCTTGCAGAGCTCTTTCAACCGAAGGACTTGCCACCATTTAACAGTCAAAACTCTTACACAAAATTCTGGATTTCCAGAAACATCTGTCTTTATAAAGTCTGTCTATAAAATGAGCGAAGAAATAGGAAGAACTGCACTTTCTGGTGCGATGAATTTGGACATGCAGTGGACTCATGTTTACTCAAAACACACTGAGCACAGCGACTCGGGTTCCTGAGCCGTAGGACGCGGTGACACTCACGCCCACCTCATGGGGCCGCGCGGGCCGGTGGCTGTGCCGGGTCCGAAACCAGCAGAACGGAGTCTGACGTGGTGTCGCTGGGTGTGTTAGCTGCGTGCTGCTGAGACTGCTCACTCGGAGAGACCCTGGGGACAGGACCACCCGTGGGACATGGGCCCTGCCCTCATGGGGCAGATGTGCCACGTGACGAGTCCCTAATACGTGTACCTACCTAGGGACCCACGGAGGGGAGGACCTGCGGGGTGCACAATGGCAGGAACAAGGTGACTACACAGAGGGGGTGCCCTGAGCAAAGACCAGAGGACAGCAGGATGTCCACAGGTGCGGGGGACAGGGGAGGGGTGCTGGGCACAGGAAACAGCATGAACGCGGGAAGATATGTAGAAGTTCCACCTATCTGGGGACCCATGTCCTACAGGGAGACGGAAATTTCCTTGAGAATCAGCCCTCCCTTACTCCCCGACTCCTACACTATGTGTTTTGGGCTAAACTCATCCCACCTCCAGCCCCAGAGGTAGGCACGTGACCCAGGCAAGACCAATGCTCATATTCCATTCTTTGGTCCCACAACCACTGGATCCAGAACAGACACTAGACCCAGTTCCATTCAAACCTTTGATTCTTCTAGACAACATTAGGGAAGAGAAGTTTCATTTTCCTGGCTTGAAAATGAAGTGACCGAAATCTCTGAATGGTTGGGGGATGCTATCTAGAAGAATACTGCATATTCTTGTATAGAGTAAACACAAGACAGAGGAGATCACAACTAAGGGACGGAGAGAAACCAAATCCTGATGAGCTTCTCATGCAATCCGGCTTGAAGTCATCTTGGACACCTTTAGTTACTTGAGCCAATACATTTTCTTTAGGGGCTTAAGAAGGGAGATTTGGGTTTCTGTGACTTGCAAACAAAGAAATAAAATGCCCCAAAAATAACTAATGGGAGAATTCAAGTCATCATACCTGCCCGATCCGACTAGCTGCCACATCTGTCCAAACCCCATCCACCAGAATGATGGTATCCTTAGCTCGATGACTGCAGTTCGATCCTGTCTCCCTAGAGAATTGATTCCAAGAAGTACGTTCCCTTCTATTACACTCTGGGAGGTTCGAACTTGAGGAAAATGTAGTCACAGAGCCCTTTTGTAGCTGCTGACCGTTAACCCTGGAAATGCAGCCGATCTCTCAAAGCTGATGATTTTCTCCAGGGGTGACACAGGGCTCTACGTAGTGGCCACCCATCGCTCAGAAGATGCTCTGCCTTCAACACTGGCAGACCAAATTTGAAAGTGCGATGCTTCCTTTGGGGATGGGAAGGCTTTAGCATGTTAATGTCCTTTCATTAGCCCTTTGGCCTCCCATTATTGCAAGTCTGGCAGATTCTGGAGCTGAGAAACTGAATCATTGCAGGGATAAGGTAGTGGGCACCACCTCTGAGGTCAGCATGGTTCTACCTTTATGCCTCTCCAAGGGCACAGAGTTCCTCCCCTGTTGAAGACCCATGCGGGGCTTCTGGGGTTCTGGGGACCTCAATTAATTGACCAACAACATAATTATTAATCAAATTAAGACCATGAGTCCACAGTATGAGCTGACTAGCAAGACAGGCAAAGAGGACAACGTACAGTCATCACTCTAAAATCCTATTTTCAGTCCTGTGAAGACTTTCAGAGACTCTTGACAAAAAGAGCAGACTGTATCTTCCTGGAGGTGTGGTGTTTTAAAAAATTGGAAAAGTGCACAACTAGCTGATTTCTCTGATGGGTAAAGTGTAGGAATAGCCTTTTACTACTAGCTTGTAAGAATTCCCCCTAACTGGGGTCCCTGGGTGGTTCAGTTGGTTAAGCGTCTAACTCTTGGTTTCGGCTCAGGTCATGATCTCAGGATCATGGGATCGAGCCCCACTTTGGGCTCCACACTCAGGAGAGTCTGCTTGACATTCTCTCTCTCCCTCTACCCCTCCCCCCATGTTCTCTGTCTCTCTCTCTTTCTCAAATAAATACATAAATCTTAAAAAAAAAAAAAAGAATCCCCCCTAACTATGTCCTGGGCCTCTACACAGGATAGAGATTCAGTAACACCCAATGGTTAAGCTCATAGGTTCTGATGCCAGCCGGTCACATAGCAAGTCAGGTCCCTGCAGTTACCAGCCAGATGACCTCAGGGAGACATTTAACCCCTCTGTGCCTCCATTCCCTTGTCTGGAGAGTGTGACTGGTAGTATTACCCACTTTGAGGGCTTGTGAGCATTGCATGGGTCAACTCTTGGGATGTGCTTATTGCAAGAGTACCTGTCACATAATAAACACCCCGTAAATGTTAGCTATGAATATGCATGAAGTCCCATGTAAGCTCCTCCTCGGGAAGCGACTTCCACCCCATCTCGGCATGTTCCACAGCTCTGCACGTTTCCCTCCACACTGTATGTGCACACTGAGCACTCCTAGAATAACAGCATTCTGCATGAAAGAAAGAAGACTTCCATCCGGGATCTAAGGACTCAGGTCCAGGGCTCTCCCAAGGTCCATCCTTTTGATCCAGGCCCTTCATCTCTCTTTGAGGATTTCACTAGAGATAGTCCAATAAACTGGGTGGTGCTCTAAGCGGCTTATGTCATCTCTGAATCACTATATCATTCATTCATTCAAATGTTCAACAAATACTCCTTGAGGACCACACGTGTACCACCAGGCACGGTACTGGCTGATAGGACACATTGTTGGTCAGGGAGGGAACCTGGACTCTGTGGGTCCGTCTGTCAGCTAGAGGTTCCACCGCGTAGCTATAAAGATGGAGATGTGCACTCGGTACAGCTAGAGTCGTAACAGTCATGGGCATGACGGAGGTCAAGCACTGTATGACCCATTTATAGACATTATCTTATTTTACCTTCCCCCCAGATTCCTCATTGGGATTGTTACATACACCATTCTAACCATGTAATGATAATCCAAGTATTTATGCTCAGAATAAGTGCAGATTTCCACCCGACAATGCATCCATCACAAGATACAAAAGAGACAAGACTAAAATAGAGAGGGGGGAAATTTAACTTCTTTTCAGCTTCTCCCAATCTTACTGATCTGTGATTCCTCTCAACACCATCTGTAAATCCAGACCTGACCATATATTGCCATGGGAAATTTGCCCATGGCCTGAATGCAAGAAATTAAGGAGAAAAGAAAAATAAAATAAACAAACCAACCGGGTTCTTTTGGACTTCTAAAAGCCAAGGTGCTCTTTAAAGGATTTTCAACTATGATTATTGGTAGTTCTGCCTTCTATTCTGGTGCTGGAACAAATCTCTGCAGAAGGTCCTTTTCCACTGTGCTAGTACCATCCCATTTTACAGATAAGGACCCTGAGTTCAGGGAGGTTAAGTGATTTATCCAAGGTCAAATAGAGACAGAGGCAGAGTCAGGATCTGAGTCGATGTTGACCTTCTGAAATCTTAACCAAAGGGATTCACTACCTCTGCGTTCTCTCTCTTTATAGTGAGCTGGAGGGGCTCCCTTTTAATTTCCACTCTGGGGATTTAAATAGCACAGATCTTCTCTATCTCCTGAGCGATGGCCCCTGAAGGCTTACAGAGAGCTGTCCTGTCTCCCCCTCTTCATCTCACCCCTAGGCCTTTTCTTCTCATCATCACCAGGCTACACGCTCACGTGTCCTCCAACCATCTCTCTGTGACTGACGTCAAGGGCCCTCTGCCCCCCCGGACAGTGTTGCTCCCATGCCTAGAAAGACATAGAATTCTCGGTCAGGGTGGCTGAGGGAGAGCCAGCATGTGTGGCTGATTTTTAACAGAAACCAGGGTACAAGACATGCCTCACTTTCCTCTGAAATCTACTATCAGAAAACCATCAGCAGGAGTGCGACGAGAAGTGACAAATGTCCCACAAGGCTCCGTGGGGGAGCGAGAGGGAGTGGTGGGGAGTGCGGTGCTTGACCCATCAGCCCCAGATGCTGCCCACAGGCAGGATGACCCAGGTTGGCCTAAACATGCAGTTTTTCAAGAGGAGCTAGGAATCCAGATTACAAGGTAAAATTGACGATTTTTACATGGTGGCCGTTGATTCAATTTTTTAAATGCAGAGTACACGCACATCCCCCTCTGGGTTAGATCTGGCCTGCGGTCTGCATGTGTGTGACCTCTGTTCTGGGATCATGCACTGATTAATGCCAGTGAAGATCACCTCAGACTTCTGGCAGCCTCTTCAAACAGTTGACCCATTGGATCTCACCACTCACAAAAATGTCTAAGCTTTTTCACATAGATGTTGCTATTAAGCTGTGTCTCCCAAAATCTGTGCTATGGAAGACTTTTTTTTTTTTTAACACAAAAATAGGACTTTTCCTCATCTTGTTAGATTAGGTTATGTGTCCAGTCTCTGCAAATCACTGTATTCTTTCAGATTCTGGACTCTTAGCAATTGCCCACAATGCCCCTCCATCCCCAACTTGCTCCCAGCCCTGAGATCAAAAGTCAGTTTTGTTTTCCTAGTGTCACGATTTACCTTTTCCCAAATTCACACTTTCTCCCTTCGCTAAACTTCCATGCACAGAACTTCCCCCATATGCACTCTTCCTCTGCAGAATTTCGAGGAGATCCTTGTTATCCTCACACGACTCCCTGGGAACTGGCAGGCCTTCCCTGCATTCGCATGGGACTGAGAATACCACATATCAGGGGCTTCTCCACCTGGTGCTGATGAGTGTCTACTGTTGGAGAGGCCCCCGGAATCTCCCACATTGGCAGAAGAAGCTCACAACTCTGTGGATGGGGCCAGTCCTCTAGGAGCCGTGGCGAAATGCACCACGGCGAGGATAGTCATGATAGTGATGAAAACCTCACTACAGCTAATTCACTAAGCCCTCTGGGTCTACACGGGCGCAAAGATTTGGAGCAGAACCTGGCATGGCCCAGAAAAGTGATCAAGCAGCTGGGTTTGGTGACCAGCAGACTCCGGATATTCCTCTGAAGGTCAGACTGCAATTTTCTGGACAGAAAGCCCCGCCTTCATTCAAGGACAGGAGTGACCATGAAGCACATATCTACTGTTTTCCAAAACAGTTTGTCGGGGACGCCTGGGTGGCTCAGTCGGTTAAGTGACTGCCTTCGGCTCAGGTCGTGATCCCGGGGTCCTGGGATCGAGCCCCGCGTCGGGCTCCCTGCTCCACGGGGAGCCTGCTTCTCCCTCTGCCTCTGCTACTTGTGCTCATTCTCTAACAAATAAATAAATAATATTTTTTAAAAAAATGGTTTGCCATCAAGCCGGGGCGGAGGATATGTTCAGTAGGTTTCGTGGATACAGTGCGGGAATGGAGTCCAGCCCTTCAAGGGCCTGACCTTGCCTCTGAGAGCAGAGTCCTCCCGGGCAGGAGAGTGGGGACCCCACCCCGGGGGGCTCTCGGGAGGGAGTACAGGTTTGGGGGGCTGCACGAGTGAAGATCCCTGGTGGCCTGAGCACATAGATGCAGCCTCTCTAAACACTGCTGTCCTTGTCACCCTTCTGTGACAGTGAGGTGGGGGCGATCTGTGATGTGCATTGTCAAAGGCAACAGAGGGAAATGAATCATCAGCCCTTTTGTTGTTGTTCTTGACGGTCAGCAATGACATGGTGCAGATTTTTCTAAACTGAGTATTCAAGGCCTCGGGTTGGCTGCATCACACCTGCCAGAGGACCAGGCCTGCCGGCAGCCCCGGACTTTCAAGCAACATCATCTTCTGTCTCGAGGGAGAATTAACCATCCGAGACCAGGCATGGGCTGTGCCAGATCTGGGTTTCCCCTAAGGATTCTTCTTATTTTTTAAATATGCTTCATAGAAATCTCGGCGCTTCTCTACCAAAAGCATCTCTGGCTCAAGGCACGGTCTCCTCCAAAGCCTCCAGGAAAGGCTAGAGTACAACATCTCCAAACAGCCCCTCCCAGACCATCAGCAACACCCCCCTCCGGAACACCCTGCGGGCTTTCTGTCGGAAACGGAGTTCTTAAGCCTGAGACCAAGTCTCCTTTAACCTCTAAGCCGGAGGCCATGGAATGTCAGGACAGAGCGCTCAGCAATCTGTTTTTTCTAAAATGAATGAATGGATGGGCCCCGGGGGCTCCCTTAGCTACTTGAGGGAGAAAGGACAGTTCAGAAGCTTCAAGTCCTTTCTCTATGAGGTGTCTCCTGCAAAAGGAAATGGCCAAGCAGTGTGCCAAGAAAACACAGGCAGAAACTCTAAATTAGATGGTTCACAAACCTAATGAAATAAACCAGGGGCTGGTTCCTGGCCGAATGTGATGTCATAAATCCAGCTCATCAGAATGAAGAAACCAACAGAAATGCCCCACGGCCAGATTTCCCAAACTGTGAGCTGGATCCCATTGGTATGACTCCCGGTAGGTGGCCCACCGATAAACACATTGTCAGTAGTCATTGAATGCAAAGCAGATTAAAAAAACAAGGGTCCATCAAGTTCATGATTTTCTTGTCATGTAGTGAGGCTAAAATGGATTTCCAAGTTTAAAAAGCGCATCATTTAAGGAAAGTATGGTAGAAAATAATATGTCACCTGGGGAGTGGGCAAAAGTAGCAAAGATGGTTATTTGGAGAGAGTCAGAAAATTATTTCTGCTTAAGACACCAGGGTTCCCCACTCCGGGGAGGGAAACAGGTCTCCTCTGGAGGGGTCAGTCCCCCACTCCTCAGTGTGGTCACCCTGGGTCCAGCCCCACAAGACCCTGGGACAGAGGGACGGCCCCCCAGAGGACCGGACCCCGGGCAGGATCGGCGGTAAGGCCCCTTGTACCTTCACGACGTCTTCATCCGCAGACCTGCACTCCACAGCCTCCAACACGTCCACCACGGAGCCGTCCTCCTGAATGCCCACGACCTTGACGGGAACCGAGACAGGCTTCCCGGTGAGGACGGCCGTGTTCAGCACCTCCGTATCCTGCACAGGAGAACAGAGGGCGCAGGTCACACACAAGAAAGCCCGCCAGCAGGCAGGGGTCACTGGCCTGACTAGTTACACTTTAGCTCACGTCCTGCCACTAAAATTCCCATCTACGTGTACCAACTCCCCAGGCCTCACAACACAAAAATTCTGGAGTCAGAAGCATTCCATCCCAGACTGAGCTCAGGAAGCCTGACCGCTAGACCTCCTTCTCCACCGCCAGGGGCAGGGGCAGGGCAGGGTCACATCCCCCCAGGGTCCCTCCCATCACCACCCACACCCCAGCCTGCAGAGGGGCTCACACACCTCACGGGGTGCCTTCCAACATTCACCAGATCTCCACTCAAGGTCACTTGGTAAGTGACTGCCTATGCTCAGAGCTTATTAACACAATGAACATGGCCCTCAGTGTTGTTTCACATGAAGAAGACAAATAACAGGGCGCCTAGGTGGCTCCGTCAGTTAAGTGGCCAACTCTGGATTTCAGCTCAGGTCATGATCTCAAGGTCGTGGGATCGAGCCCTGCATGGGATCGAGCCTTGCGTGGGCTCTGCACTCAGCATGGAGTCTGCTTGTCCCTCTCCCTCCACTCCCCCCACCCAACCCCTCCCCCTGCTCACTCGCTCTCTAATAAATAAAATCTTAAAAATAAAAAAAGACAAATAACAGCACAAATAATAGAAGAGAACTAGTCCTAGAATATCAGCCTCTGTACTCCTGAGCCCACCGCCAACACCCTTCCTCTCCCCCAAGCCTCCAAGGGCCCCCAGACCCCCTCCAAGCTCAGGGATCTGTGAGCTCTGGCTTCGTGTTCTTTTCTCACTTCCTCTGCCGATTCCTGGGGTCCTGTAGGGTCCACCTTCATGACTTATGTCCTGCCTGTCACATTCTTGCCATCTCCATGACCACCCCCCACAGAGAGACTGTCCTCACTGGGATAGCCACAACGGCCCCCAACCCATCTCCTGTGTCCACTCTCCCCACGACAGCTGAAGAGAATCTTTTTCATCTCAACAGAATTCAGATCATCTCTCCCCTAGACTGAAACTCTTTGAAAGTGTCTTCCTCTTTATTCTTAAGATAGAGTCCACGCTCCCCACCAGCGGTGATCTGACTCTGGCCCACCCTCTGGCTCTCTTGCCCTTCCCACTGTCCTTCCCCGTGGGGAGCCTCACAGACTTATCCTACTTCTCTCTCACTGCAGTGCACGTTCAGCATGCCTCCTGCTCTTCCCCATGCAGAGCCTCTACCACACCCGCCTCTGCTCCTGCCACCCTCCCATCCCAGCCTCTGGGCCCACTTCTTCAGAGGAACAGGACTTTTCTGCCCTCCACAGTGTGAATGAGCACTACCAAGTTTGCCCTGCATGGGAATAGCCACCGATGCTCCCCTTATGTTTATCTTGTGTTTATGTTTCCATCTCTAACTATTCATCAGACTGTAAACTCCCCAAGGGTCTCACCACCTTTGTTCTGACCTGCCTTGCATCCACAGAACCAGGGACAGTATCTGGTGTGTGAGAAGCAGTGCAGAACAGAGGTCACAGGCACGGATTCTGGACCTGGACTGCCTGGGTTTGAAACTGGCTCAGCCTCTGTTTCAGTGGATCTGCATTCATGGAAAACCCGACTCAAGGGAAATAACCCAACACGGGTTTAATGACGCCTCTCACATAACCAGAGTCTGGAGGATCATGGCGGCTGCCTCTGGTCCAGTGACTCTACGAGGCCAGGGCTACTTCTCTGCAGTTCTCTTGGCCACTCCCTCAAGGAAACAAGATGGCGCCCATCACATCAGCCATATGTCCACTGTCTCACCAGGGAGAAGGTGGGATGGGGAGGAAGTGCACCTGCTGCACCTGCCCCTTTCATCAGGAAGTCCAAAGCTTGTCATATATGGCCAGCCCACCTGCAGAAGAGGCTGGGAAAGTGGGCGTCTATAGCGGAGCTGGAGGGGATAGCGGTGTGTAAATGGCTTTTTATAGTCCATTACCAGGTCCGCCACAAGTACTTACCTCTCCCTGTGCCTGAGTTCCCTGATCTGGAATATGGGGATAATAAAATATGTACCGTGTGGTGACCTCATGAAGGTTTAATGAAACGATCTGCTTAGAACGGAATTGGCATGAAATGCGCAACAAGAGCTCAATACATACAGGTATTGCAGTAGATGCTATGAAAGATTGGCTCCATGAATGAATTAAAGAACCACTGGGTAGGTTCACAAAGGGACTCTGCTGAAGATGCTCATACTTGTCTGAAGAGAAAGAGCTAACTGGAGAAGCCAGTGGGGAACTGAGCAATGTGGCTCAGCAGTGAGATCCTCCAAACACTCAACAGTCGGCTCCACCAGAATCAACCCAACGGATGATTACTTTGGGGATCCCCTGCCCACTTTGAGCCTGTTCTCAGCATAGGCACTAAGTGGGTCCCTGGGCAGCTTTCTCCATCAGTCCTCACTATCCCCAGACACAGAACAAGGAAGAGAAATTCCCACAACAATGGTAGGAACAGCAGGTGTTTACAGAGGGCAACGCCCACCAGCCCCTTATACTTAATTTCTCAGTTGATCTTCTCAGCAAGACTACAGATAACTAGGATAGTTACTAGTCCCATTATACAGACGACTTGTTTTTTGTTGACGATAAACTTACAAACAAAACAGCTTGTCAACAAAATACGGTTTGGGAATAAATATTCGAAAAGCATTATCAATTAAAGCTAGAAAAGATAAATAATTAACTTTTTAAAAACAAGAATTCTCTCCTCTGGATTCATTCATGCATTCATTCACTTGTTCATCCACTCACTCGTTCTTGCATCGTGACCTTGATAAAGGGAATTTTCAACTTTCTGTGTGTGGGGGCCCTGCTCCTGCGCTCCCGGGGAAGTCGTACTTTTAACACTTACCAAGGTCAAGATGACTTCTGAAACCTCAAAGCAGGGGCTGTATTTCCGCCCCAAGCACACATTGTACATCTGCTTTGTTAAAAAAAAAAAAAAGGAGCATTCCAGATATAAAGAAAGAAAAATTTAAAAACCTCCCTGGCTCCAGTAAGATTAACGTCCTACAGCCTTGCACATATTCAAAACGTAAGATAAAGTCTGTAACTTTCTGGAATGTCCTTTGCCTTGATTTGTAGCTCTTTACATAAAAACCATCTATCAGGCACCTGGGTGGCTCAGTCGTTAAGCGCCTGCCTTCGGCTCAGGTCATGATCTCAGGGTCCTGGGATCCAGCCCTGCATCAGGCTCCCTGCTTCGCGGGGAGCCTGCTTCCCCCTCTCCCACTCCCCCTGCTTGTGTTCCCTCTCTCGCTGTGTCTCTCTCTGTCAAATAAATAAGTAAAATCTTTAAAAAAAAAAAAAAAAAACCGTCTATCACCCTGCACCTGATGTTCCTTGACCACTCTCTTTGGGGGAAGATTGTATATCCCAGGCAGCTGTCCTGACGCAGGCTTAACTAAAACTCTTTTCCTTTCTCTTTAAAATTTAAAATAAAGGTTTGTTCCTTTTGCACCGACCACCTGAGTGCACTTTTGGAGAAAGACCCAGTAGTATATAAGATGCAGGCCATGTGCCCAAGCATCCATCCTTCCCAGGGAGGGGACATATACATACAGCGTGAAGCTGTGCAGCATGAAGAAAACTAATTGTGGGAATCGATATCTGAACTTACCAAAGGCAAGATATCCATGTGGATGTAGGAATATTCACATTGTCTAAAGAGAACAAGATGCCACCTTGCTTCTACAATAAAAAGGCCAAATTCAACTTGTTGTTTGCAGACTCAGGAGCCTCCAGGGGGAATCTGAAACCGGCTCCTCCCGGAGGGCAGGGAGAGATGGAGGAGGGAGGCAGAACCCTCCAGACGGGCAGGCGGCAGGTTTCACAAGCAGGGGAACTTCATTCCAGGCTGGTCTTGGGCGGGAGGCTCTCAGCCCGCCCGCCAGCATCTTGGGGTTCATGGGGAGGCCTCAGCAGGTCTCTGCACCGTCTACACAGTCTCAGAGCCACATGCTCCTCAAGGCTGCGGCCTGGAAACCAGTTCCCACTGTGGGAAAGGTAGGCAGAGCCCCATCCCAAGGGCGGGAGCGTGAGGGGCCTCTCGAGGGCCTGCCGTGGGTCAGCCAGGGTCATGTCCTCTCCGTGACCTCCTCCACCTCAACCCCATCATTCAATTGTGAGCATTGCTTGTAGGTTTCCTGCGTACCCCAGAGAACTGTTAGATTTCCCTGCCCAGCATTGATCTCCCTGCAGTATTATGCCCACCCTGCATCTCTCCTCCTCCTTCTAATAGCAGCCTGATGGTTGTCATCTGGGGGCCACCGACTTCTACTCCAGGTTTCATGCAATGGAGGGGGAGGTGCTGATGCTTTCTGCCCAGGTGGGCTCCTGATCCAAACCTGGCCAGTTCACTCTCTGGAGTAACTGTTTGAGGTGAAACTCGAGAACAACAGAGCCAGATTCCTGGTTCCAGCCGTACCTGAAGCCTGCCATCCCTGGAAATTTTAGCTGTCTACTTAGTGTGAGTTGGCTTTTGATTTTTGCATGTTTTGTTTTGTTCTGTTTTGACAGTTGCAGCTGCAAGCATTCTTACTCATAAAGAATGAGCCCAGGCCCCCTCCAGCACCAGAGGAACAGGGTAGACTAAATACCGGTCTCCAGTCACTAGATGCTTACTGCCTTCCAAGAGCACCCGCAGTGATTTTCCCAGATACAGTTTCAAAGAGAAGTGATACTTCACAAGCAAAAAAAAAATCACAACGGATTGAGGCTTATGCTTTTCTTACAAATTTCTTTGCAACCGTGTTCACCTATTTGTACTTTCTCATGAGTGACTCATATGTTTACACCCATTTTTTCCAAATGTCCACAAACAGCCTCTCCAGAATCCCAAAGGGAATCCTGCCTACCTTTGGCATGGTAATAAAGCTCTTTTCCCATTTAAGTATTTCACTTAAATCATCCCGTAATGCCAGAGACCTCAAACAATTCACCATCCATCAAAAGACAAGTCTGACTCTGTTCTTATTTGTGTGAGCTCTTCGTTTTATGCCTTGAAAGCATATTTATGTTCCTTTATGAGGATCAATTTCCATTAAGATTACATGACACTCTGAATGGAAGGACAATATACGTCTTGCCACCACACGCACTGGAGGTGAGCGCGCAGGAAGGTGCATCAGACTTCGGTGTCAGCGGTGAGTCGTGTCCCGCCGTGCAAGACGTGGGAAGTGGGCGATACGAGTTAAGGAGAAGGCACCTGCCGGTGGCAGAAACTCTGAGTAGCTCTAGTATAGGACACTCTGAACAACTTGTCTGACCAGCTGACATTTTTCCAGAGGGGGAAATAATATCGGCCCCCTGGTCACAGGAGGAATGTCTAGATGCTCAGATCTTAGGGATATGACAACCCCTCCGTCTCTCTTTGTGCTGTTCAGATGGTCACATTTTCTTAAACGACACTATGGACACTGTTGATGTCTCATCCAAGGAGACTGTTGAGTCCAAGACGGAGCTCAGAGCTGGAAAGAACTACCAGAACTGTTGGCTCCTGACACCTGCCTTCAGAGAGGGGAGGGAGCCATACTCCTTCTTCTGTGTGTGGAAATCGACGCCCCAGTGGGCTCACTGAACGACCCGCAGCCAACACAAAAGTCAAGAAGAGCACGAGCATCCCGGGCTTCTGTGTCCCCGAGCGTGTACCGCATTGCACACTCAAGAGGAAAAAACCTACGGCTCTGACGTAAGTGAGCATCTGGTATTTGCCGGGAGTCCTTACAATGAGATCCCATCCCATATAATCTCCACTAACAGATGTACGGTGTTGGTTCTATTTCCGTCTTCATTTCACCCACAACTCAGGACTGGTTGGAAGCCCCAAATGGTAAAGAAAATGGACGGACTGCCCAGCACCTCAGCTTCTGGGAACTCCCTTGGGGAAAAAATGTCAGACAGGAAGCCTGTTAAGGTTGTTCCCTGGAGCGCTGGTTCCAACAGGAAAATGTTAGGAACACCCTCTGAATGTCCACGAGTGAGGGAACTGCCTGGTGACCTGGGGCCTGACGGTGATGGTGACTGCCAGGGGGAGGCCGGTGCCTAGCGCGGCCCCAGCTGGTCCATGTTGGACGGGGCGGGTGAGCAAGAACGAGCCTCTGCTGTCCCAACTGCTGAACGTTGGGGATCCCAAGTAACATTTGCCCACACGACTCTGGCTCTGTAATCCCAGCCTAAAGGCGAAAACGAGAACAAAATCTGGAACAAATATTCAAGACCGTTAGGAGGGTTTTTCGCAGACGGCAATTAGCAATTCCCAAACTGTTTTCTTGTGCCCCAGGGTCGGAGGAGTCGGTGCGCGCAGAGCTCCGATGAGAGCGGGGTTTCTCACCGATGGAGAAGTGGGTGCCGAGTGGACCGGGCAGCTGGGAGCTCGCCCCCCCAGCCCCCAGTGTGGGGCCAGAGCTGGACGGAGAGGGACAGACAGACAGCGAGACACGGACAGACAGAAGGTAAAGAAAACGCACTCTCTCTTTGTTTGCATTTTTCAATTTTATTTTTAACAGCTTTACTGAGGTGTAATTGTTACACATGTGTTTGGACAAAGTCAGCCGGACAGCCAGACAAAGATGCCCATGGAGGCGGCCGGAAAGACAGGACAGTGGAGCTTGGGGTGGGGGGCATAGAAAAATGGAGGGAAGACAGTCAGGGAGACAAGAGAAAGAAAGTCAGAGAGAGAGTATAACGAGGGCAAGTTTGGGTCTGTGCCCCTGCCTTCTGATGTCCTTTGCTCCTTCCGACTCCGTGGGGTCCGTGGGCATCCCCCCCCAGCCTGACAGCAAGGAGAGTATGCCCTCCGACTCCTCGCTTGCACCTCACTGTTACCATGCGGGCAAAGCTCTGCTTAATTACAACGCTTACTCTGTTGTGTGAAATAAATCTCCTTATACATCTTGGGCTAAATTTAAAACTTAATCAAGCTTCAGAACCAGCAAGCGAATGACAGCTCCTCGGTGAAAACCCAAACCTGATCAGATGCACCATTGAGAGAAATCCTCCCCGAGGAAAGACTCCAGTCCACAGTGATGATGGTATTTAAATATGAATAAACCCTTCTGTGCATTTTCCCAGGGACTGGCTGGAGCCTCGGGGCCAGACCCAGAGCGGCAGACAGAAAGACCCACAGAGGTAGCAAGAAAGACAGAACAAAGAAACGGACAGAGAGGTCTCACACCTCCCGAGTCAGGGGCTCTCTGCTCTGAACAAGGTGGACAGCCTCGCTGGTGGCTCCATGGCGGGAACACGGTGTCGTCGGGGCTCACTGGCCGCCGGGCTCCGGGACCGTCCAGCCAAGGCTGAGTGAGCCCCGGCCCGTGGCTGTGATATGTCAAAGCCAGGACGCAGGGGAGAGCGTCCCTCAGAGTGCGCAGCATGGGTCAGGGACCGTCTACACGGTCGCACCCACCGGGGCGTCCTGTCGGCCACACACACCGTGAGGAACAGGTGCTGGAGGCTCCTGGAAGGGCAACAGCAAGGAACAGAGGGAGCGGCGGACTGCTTCTGACGTGCAGGCTCTGTTCTCACTTTGCACAGCTTATGGGACGCCCACAAACCTGACAAAATATATGACATGGCTGTATTCACATAGAGCACCGTGGGTGGGCACAAGACCGTGGTCACTGAGGGAAAGGGACCGCACGAAAGGAACCCTACAGTTATCACAGCTGAGTGTCTGTAGGCAGTTTCCAGGTAGCAGCTCGGGGAGGAAGAAACCACACAGGACCCAGGAGTCAGGCAGAGCTGAGAGATAGAGAGTAAAGGTGAAAGCAGTTAAGGTAACTGGACTGGAAGAAAGGGGCCTGGAGAGAGATCCAAACACCTGCAGAGAGGTCCCCTTTCTTCTCTGGTTGTGTGCTGTCTGTGAGTGCCTGGGCTGAAGTTCCCACGGCCAAGAAAAGCATCACCAAAAGCCGTAAGTTGAACTGCTTCCCTGACTCACACGAGACTGGGTATAATCCAGATGGAGGGACTGTGTATTGGGTAGAGTCGTCAGATGGGTTATACCTTTGAAATAGGACAAAATTAGCCCTAGAACAGAAGCTGCTCTGCACCTGCCCTAAGGAAGCTTAAAAACAAGTCTCTGGAGATTCAAATGATCTGCAAGTCATTTAACATCACGCCGGAAAAAAATCCAACGCTGATAAAAGAAATACAGTGGAATCCGTGTCTCAACAGTGTAGAATTCACAATGTCCAGGAGCCAACAAAAAAATCACCAGGCATGAAAAAAATAAAAAGCATAAAAATATGACCCATGGCCAGAAGAGAAAATCAATCGATTGAAACAGATCTGAGGATGATCGAGATCATCAAATTAGCAAACAAGGACCTTAAAATTACTATTAATATCAACTATATGCTGTAGAATATAAAGGAAAATAAAATAAAGCATGGATATGACGAGGTGAGAAATAAAAGGTATAATAAAAGACTCAAACAGAAATTCAAGAGATGGAAAATACAGTATTTTAATTGAAAAATGCACCAGATGGGATTAACAGCAGATTACATACTTCAAGGGAAAATAATTTGATGACACAGCAATAGAAAAATATTCAAAGTAAATATTCCAATCTGCTGTTGAAGCTCAAAAGCAGGTTTTGTGTTAATACACAAACAAATAGGCATGGGTATCTTCCAATAAAACTTTATTTGCAAAACCAAGCAGTGGGCCAGATTTTGCCCAATGCCTTTGTTTGCTGACGCCTGCTCTCAATGATTGTCCTTCCATGCTCAACAAAACCACTTCTCCTCAAAGCTTTCCCGTCTCAATCAGTTGCAACTCCAGCCTTTCTGTTTTTCAAGATAAAAATCTTGGTGTCATCATTCTCTCATACCCAATATGAAAGTCAAGGACAAATCTCAGATCTCCCTTCCAGACTATGACCACTCTGCACCAACTCCACCTCCAGAACTAGATCCTTGGATGAAGTCACCATCAGCTCTTGGCTCTATGACTACACCACTGGCTTCTGCTCTGAGTCCCCATCAGGCTTTGCCCCACAGGGCAGTCACAGTGAGCCCGCTGAAATGCCTGTCAGACCTGGCTCTTCTCAAAGCCCATCTCACTTATCCACAATATGTGATTCTGCATGGAGCCTTTACAAAACGGGAAGAGCCTCTGGTATGACCCACAATGTCTGATGTAATCTTTCCCCACTCTCTTACTCATTCCCTGCATCTCCCCATTTTCCCTTATCCTCACTGGCCTTGAATGTCTAGTTAGCTCGTTAATGTTTTCCATTTACTCATTCAACACCTGTCTCCCGGGCACCGACTCTGTGTGTGGTCCTATGCTTACTCAGATGATTCTATAATGAAAGCCCCTTCCCACACACTCTGCATCAAAGACCCCGATATGTCTTTCCAGGGGAGGTTAACTTTGTTCCTTGACACCCAGTGACCAACCCCAAATGCCGCTGTCATAGGAAAGATGGGAGAGCGGTAAACATAAAGAGGAGAGGGAAAGGGGGAAAAAGCAGAGGAACAAAGGAGTGGATGAGGCTGAAGGGATGCTCCTCAGAAGACTGTATCCATTTGGAAAGCCAAATGCCAGAACTTGGTTATCCCTGTCCCTCTTTCTGCTGCTATTTTTGGACAACTATTTCCTGAATGCCCACCAGGTGCCAAGTGGTCTCCTGGGTAGTGAGGATGCAGAAGCATAGTGACAAACATGGGCTGCTGTCTTGGACCTAACAAACATTCCTGCAAGGAGAGAGAACCTTAGCTGACAAACAAGACAGCTGTGGTGCATGCCAAGTACTATGAAAAGAACACAAAGGACAGGTGTGACGGGGCAGGTGGGGAGACCAGCGCGGCGGGCGTCACCTCATCCCAGCAAAAGATGACGTGGTTGGCTCGGGTGTTGGCGGTGTAGATGGAAGGCAGTGGTTGGATTTTGGACACATTCTGGACACATTGTGGAGGTCAGAGGCACAAGGACTTCCTGGATGAATGTGGTTAGAAATGTAGAAGCATGGAGAATGACTCCTAGATTAGCATTCCAAGCCGCAGGGAGGACGTCGGCATTGTCTGCAGAGATGGGGAAGATTCTGTCTGTGAATACAAAGAATGGAGCTGGAGGGACCTCCTGAACCCTGGAGTTACCAAAAGCTTAGCTTAGCGGACCCTTTACAAATTAGATTTCCAAAACCAAATGTTGCGGGAAGAGGCGATTAACAGGAATTCCACTATATTAGAGGCTTGTTCTCAGAGTTACAAATGATGCCCTTTGAACTGGAACTCACATTGGAATCACCGGGGGCCTCTGGAGCAACGCGAATGGCCTCTTTCCAAATGACTGTTGGATGGATAATTACTCGAGGGGCACTTGCTGATCTGACGCTATTGAAGGTCCATGGGCTCCCCTGGGATGGTGACGTCCAGCAGCCGCACTTCTAAAATCAGTGGTGGACACCTAATGGCGGCCATGATCATCTTCACAGGTGGCTCTTCGCATGGTCGTTCCTCATCACAGGAGAGACCTGGGACTCAGCAGAGGCGGGGTTTTTGATCAGTGTAGCCCCTATCTGGTCAGGTGTCCTAAACAAATTCTCTCTGAATCTAGAGAGCAAAAACATGACCTGGAAAACGTCACCCCCGCCATGCCTCAGTTTCCCTCGGAGGTTGAGTTTGATTGGATGATCTCCAGTGTTGCCATCCAAATATCATCTGTGAACTCTCTGCTATTGACAAGCATAGGATTGAGACAGGGACACACACCCCAGTGTCAACAGGAGGCAAGAAGGCAAGTGAGTGAGTCTTAGGAAGACTTAGAAAAACCTGGGGCTTACTGAGTTGGTTTGTTTTGTTTTTACAGAATAATTTTAATATGTGTCCTTATGGCTTTTTTTTTTAATTTAAACACATCTTTTGAAAATGACATAAAAGAAGGAGAAATGAAAGAAACACCCCTCAAGGAACATCAAAAAATATCATAATAACGGACTCTTTCTTAGTCTTTCTAAAGACATACACATGTCCTTTATTATTATGTATCCCTATATGTCCGCCCTGACATCAGTATCCGTAAGCTCCTTATTTCCACATGGAATGTTAAGTTCATGTTTGCACCATCCCCCCAGCAGTGTGGAGGCAGACGAGGGACCTTTCCTTCCTGAGCATTCCTTCAAAGGCACTTAGGGCAGTCCTTTTGGAATCTGGAGAGCTGGGCTAAGGGGTTAAAAATATAAACTGTTTAATTTAGGGCCGCTCTCCTACAGCATTTGTTCTGAAAAATATGTGTTCAAGTCCATGCTTTCCCGTAGGGGACAGTGGGCGGGGTTGTAGAAGGAGAAGAAGACATAGAAACCATCAGAGAAACTCTGGCCGGAGGTCACAGCCTTCCCTGCGATATTCTGGCAGAACTTAGCTGGCCCTACCTGTGCTAAACCGTGGGTGTTTTGCAATCTCTCAGATCACACGACCCCGTCACATGTTTATAAAATTCCCCTAGTGTTACAACCATGCTGCGGACACCACGGGTCGAGGGGCTTAAAGGCAAATTTCTCCAGGAACCGGCTTCGGACCGGGATGAGCAAAGGCCACGGAGGTAGGAGAAAAGTGAGTGATGGAGGCCGGTGACCCAGGCTCATTCCCCGCTAAAGGGGACGCCACCCGGCTCTGCTCCACTGTGCATGGGAGAGTCCCAGCGCAGGATTTCTCAATGTCCCACGTTTTCATGACAGGCCCTACATTTTAAGATGAATTTTTTTTTTCCCAATTTGTAATTGTTATCTCAAATCTTTAGAAGGAAGTAAAGCACACACGGCCAACCCACACCATTTCCCATCCTGTTTCTTGCTGCCCACAGCTCCTAGTGCTGATTTCTCCCACCTCTGTGAGTTCCCCTGCAGGGAGGGTAGGACTGCATGAATGTCACCCAGCCAAGGTGACATTTTCCAGGGTCAAAGGTAGTCCTGGGAAAAGGAGCGAGGTGGCAGATCCCCCACAAGGCCCATGGCGCCCCCTCCCTGGCTCTTCTCTAAAGGCCCGGCTCCTTCCCTCAGGAAAGAACCAGCAGCTTCTCCAGCTGGGTCTCGAAAAAGAAATGAAAGCATGACTACTCCGCCCCAGGATGTCAGTGGTTTTACTTGGTCTCTAATTGTAGGACAGGATATTTCTTCCTCCACTAAAGAAACGTCCCCCAAAAGCAGGAGAATTCTGTCCCTGGGTGGAAGCCCCTATTGCCATCACCGATGCCTAGAACTGAGGCTCCCTCATCCGTCCTGGCTCCCACCCTGGAGACTGGCACGCAGGCCCTCTGTCAGGTGTGTGGAAAGAATGATGGGCCACCTGTCCCTGAGATGTAACGGCCTTCCACAGCCCACCAAGCATTTCGGGACTTCCAGTCCAACACAGAGGCTGACCACTTGGTTTATCTCACTTCTCCCCCCTCCCCGGGGACCTCATTAAAATGAGACTAAAGGAATAAAAAAGTGGAAAGCCTTCAACAAAAAGGGGCCTTTGGTGATCAAAGATCAGACCAGTCCTTTCTGGAACCGTGGTGGGGACTGATGAAGTAAGCGGGGTGCTTCACGGAGGATGTGAAGAATGGACGAATGTCAAAGTGAGACATCAGGTTCTGTAACGGAACACAAATGTGATGAAATTCAAAAGCGTAAAGATATATGTAAAACTAATAAATATCTAAGCAGAGGAAGTGGGAAGAAGTCCAAGGGTGCTGTTCACTCATCTGTCAGAGAAGAGGGTCTGCCTTCTGTATCCGTGCGAACAAAGTCACCACCGGCCACACACAGCTGCTAGGCACTTGAAATGTGGCTAGTGCAACTGCAGAACTGAATTTTAATGGTATTTAATGTTCAACCAATTTTAATTTAAATAGTCACATGTAACCGACGGCCGCCATATTGGATGGCTCAGCTGCCGTGGTCTCTCAGAGCGGAATCTGCACACGCGTGTTCACGGCAGCATTACTCACGGGGTAAGAAAACCACCTAAATGGTCGATGGATGAGTGGAGAAGTAAGGTGTGACCTATAGGAATATATATACACACGGAAGTTATTCATCCCTAAAAAAGGAAGGAAATCCTGTGACAACATGGATGAATCCAGAGGACATCACAGCCAGTGAAATAAGCCAGACACAGAAAGACAAATACCGTGTGGTCTCATTTACATGCCGAACGCACAGAAGCAGAAATGGTTATTAAGCACACGGTGGTTGCTGGGGGGTGGAGGCTGGAGGAAATGGGGAGATGTTGGTCAAGGGTACAAGTTCCAGCTGTAAGTAAGACGGACACGTTCTGGGGATCCAACGGTCGGCATGGGGAGTACATTTGGCAAGACCGTGTCGCGTTCTTGAAAGTCGCTAAGAGAGTAGAGCTGACGTGTTCTGCCCAACACGCACCTGTAAAACGGTGGCTATGTGAGGTGATGTTGGCTAGTTTACACACAACTTCTATTTGTCACTGATACCCCAATAAAGCTGAAAACAGTATTTTTAAATAAAAACATACATAAAAACTTGAGACGAAAAGAAAACCTGCTGCATGGGAATTAAACGCTGGCCTCTCAAAGCGTGAGAGCAACGAGGTGGCGGAGGGGGACGGCGGTCAGAACTATAAGAGAAAGAAGATGGGCTCCACTCATTACTTGTTCCACCTGAAACTTGCCCCCCGGTCACAGCACGTGTTTCAATGATCGGCATCTCTTGTAGGGATTGGTTTTTGAAGCTCAGAAATGTCACATTAGATTCTTTGCCTTCTGTTAAGCACGAGTAAGGAGGAGAATTGGGCGCTTGAAAAACCAGCAGCACGCGAGTCTGACCTCGTTGTTATAAAGGACGAGGTCACCTGCTGTCCACTGCTCTGTGCGCGACCGTGGGCTTAGATGCGCCGAGCAGCGGGTCTGTAACCGCCGTGGCCCTGTCGGGGGTGCGGCATTCTGGCTTCTCCTTATGGGGTTTGGAATGTTTATCATGAGCGTGCATCCTTCTACATAAAACAGTGAGGCCTTTCCAGAAAAAAAAGCCGCACACGGGTGTCCACCAGCTGCAGGGCCGGAGGGAGGCGACACCTTTCCAGGCTGCGACGGGGCCGCGCTGAGCGCTGGGTGGGGCTGCCTGAGGGCGCTTCGTTCCTCACACCTGGGGAAATCGGGGCTCCCCGGGGAACCGAGGGCTTGAGGAGGCAGTTAGGCAAACGGGGGTTAAGACTGGGCAGGGGCAGGTGTGCAGGGGCCTCCGGGGGAGGGGAGCGCGGGGCTTAAGACTGGGCAGGGGCAGGTGTGCAGGGGCCTCCGGGGGAGGGGAGCGCGGGGCTTAAGCCTGGGCAGGGGCAGGTGTGCA
>NW_023270436.1:3908382-3917826 GCF_011800145.1 Mirounga leonina | reverse complement strand
CGGGGCTTAAGCCTGGGCAGGGGCAGGTGTGCAGGGGCCTCCGGGGGAGGGGAGCGCGGGGCAGGTGTGGCCACAGCTGGTCTGCGCGCGCCATCTAGTGGGCGCCCCGGGGACCGCCGCCCCTGGTGCCTCCGCAGGAGGAGAAGCTCAAGCCAATCAGAATCGCAGTTTGCAAAATTAGGGCCGCTTAGGAAAAGGCGTGCTGGGCTCTGCACTAAGCTATGCAAAAAAAAAAAAAAGGTGCATTGTCACACGTCCTGCCAGTTCTCTCCGGCGGGGCGGGGCGGGGGGGGGCACGATTATTTACCAGCTGCATCTAATCCAATTGGTCAGTGACCACACCACCTGGTTACGAAGTATTTTCTATCTCACCACTATTTTTTTTTTAATTTTTTAAGATTTTATTTATTGAGAGCGAGCAAGCCCAGGGAGAGGGTAAGCAGGCTCCCCGCCGAGCAGGGAGCCCGACACGGCGCTCCATCCCGGGACTCCGGGACAATGACCTGAGCAGAAGGCAGACGCTGAACCGGCTGAGCCACCCAGGTGCCCGTCACCACTACTCTCAAGCGTCTCCCCTTTAAGCATGCTGGCATGCCGATGAGCAGGAGCTGTTAACGTTTATCATAATGTTATGGGACAAACACTGGGCATGTGTTGTTCCCTCACTGTTCATCCCTCCAAGGAACCTGGAGCTGTTGTAGTGGGAATATGGGTTTCTCTCTATAGAAAAAGACACTGGGGCTCCTCCAGGTCCCACAGTGCGTCTTAGACCATGGGGCTGCGGAGCTGTAGGAGCAGGGTGGAAAGGGAGGATTTTAAGCCATTTCCCCAGCTGCTGGAAAGGGCTTGCTCATCTAATGCCAACACACAAGTTCCAGAGAGGCTGAAATTTCAGAGCAGGTGGAGGTCGGTCTGTGCTCAAGAACACTTGCATATTTAGGACTCCACTTTGAGATAATCTAGTTCACCTGGTATTTCGAAAAGACCATCATGTTCTCAGAGTGCAGCATCCTGATGATTTTACCACCTTTGAGGGTGTGTGTAAAACAGAAGCAAATAAAACCCTTTACATAATAACTCTCGACTTTGTCATTCGGGGCTCATCACCCAGCAAAACAATTCCGGAGCAGACGTGGTTGATGGATGTGCCGCTCCTTGGATGTTTTCGTGAGATAGGTCATAAATATTAATGGTATTGACAGAGCCTTAAAAATGTGTACCGTCACATTCCGGTGGCAACAGAAACACTCAGAATATTCCACTGCTTTCTTTCCCTGACTGACAGCCACCGGTTTCTTTCATGAACTTGTTTAGCTGGATCTGTGCTTCCGTTTCATCTTCAGAAATTATCCATCAGTCAAGGTTTTCCTGAGTGGACACGGGTCAACTGAACTAAACATCTTAATGGGTTTTCTCTTCGCTTTCTCTACCCACCTGCATTCTGACATTAATCCTTCTGCTTCCTCGATTTCCATTGTGCGCCAGGACATGGTGTAACCTCAAAACGCTTCGGCTTGGCCGAAGGTCTTCTCGGGCGTCCATGTGCTGGATTATTGGCTGTGGGTGGTTGGATGGGATGGCCGCAAAGATGGTTATCGCTGGTCATTTGCACAGTGCATTGACCGGGTGGCCTGGGGCCGAGGAGGGAATTGAAGGAGCAGGTATGTAAGTTTGTAGATGAAAAAAACCTCATGACAGTGAATTGCTAAACTACAGTGCCCCACCCACAGGCTGTCCTCTGTGCTCTACTCAGCACTTCTCCCTGAGTGCTGTCTGGGTGTTCTCGATTCTTCTGGCGAGGCCCTGTGTGTGTGTGTATCATGCACACTGCGTTTCTGTCCCATTAAGGGGCACTCTTGCAAGGATGATGAATTGCATATGCTTTTAACTCCCTGCTGCTGGAGCTGGTGAGGCTGATGGTCCAGTGACAGTGTGTCCTACGGCCCCTCTCTTGTTCACGTGAAAACCAGCTCTGAAATGAAGGCCATCAGTGGGAGCTCTGGGATGAAGTGAGACCAAAGTAGACAGCCTCTCTTTTTTTTTTTTTTTTTTTTAAAGATTTTATTTATTTATTTGACAGAGAGAGAGGCAGCGAGAGAGGGAACACAAGCAAGGGGAGTGTGAGAGGGAGAAGCAGGCTTCCCGCGGAGCAGGGAGCCCGACGCGGGGCTCGATCCCAGGACCCCGGGATCACGACCTGAGCCGAAGGCAGACGCTTAACGACTGAGCCACCCAGGCGCCCCAACAGCCTCTCTTTTTAATGTATTCAATTTTTAGTCAGCTCTTTGGCCGTCTCCAAATCTCCTCCCCTGCCGAAAGGTGGCTTTTCTGGGACATCCTTCCTCCTGCTCTTAAGAGTTAAGTAGCTGCTTTACGCTTATTTTATTTTTTACATGTATGCTTTTTATTTTAAAGTAATTTTAGGCTTGTGGGAAGTTGCAAAAATAGGACAAAGGATCTCATGTATGCGCCCCCCAAGGGTGGCATCTTCCGTGGCTGAAATACAACATCAAAACCAAGAAATTAATAGAGATACATTACAACTCCACTACAGCCCGTACTCAGTTTTTGACATTTTTTAACCCAAATTCATGTGTGTGTAGTTCTATACAATTTAATCCCATACATAGATTCGTGTAACCACTAGTAAATCAGATGCAGAATTCCACCACATTATGGAAGATCTCTCTGGTAGGCACACCCACCAACCACACCCCCTTCTGCCCCTTTCCCCACCGACCCCCGATCTGTGCTCCGTCTCTATGGCTCTGTCATTTCAAAAATGGAATCTAAGTGGAATCTTAGAGAATGTAACCTTTTCGGGTCAGTACTTATTTTTCGGTGAGCGCTTTGTCCTTCATGCCCATCCCGGCAGTTCTGTGTATCTGGTCCTTCCTTTGTATCGCTGAGTGGTATTCCACCATATGGCTGTACCAACGTCCATTCTCCGTAATGGTTAACGAGGCTGAACATTTTTTCCCGTGCATATCCTCCTTGGTGAAATATCTGTGTTCACCCACATTTTCTTGTAGGATTTACTGTTGTTGTTGTTGTTGTTTTCTGTTGAATTTGTGAGTTCTTTATCTATAAGGTCTCTTGACCCAGGATGCTCCTCTCTGCCGATTTCTTTTCTTTTTTTTTTTTTTGGTCTTTTTTTGCCATAAATACCAACTTTTAGAGAGGCTTCTCCTGGTCACCTTGCCTCAGTTAGTTCCCTCTTTTCTATTCTCACTCACTTTTTTGGGTTTGGTTTTGGTTTGGTTTTCTGTTTAGTTTCTTCAGCATCACCACAGTATCCATTTGAAATACCGTTGGGTTCATTTGTTCATTTTATGCTTAGATTTGTGATTTTTTGGCCTTCCGCATCCTACTGACATTTTTTCCTGCATCGGCAAGTGAAGACTATTCAAGAAGATGTGGAAGTGTCACTCCCCACCACACGCGCCCCGCCCTCAGCCCCACCTGCTACAGGGAAACCGCATCCATATCAGCTGTCTTATCCTTCAGGGTATTATTTTTTTATAAAGATAAGCAAATGAATGCATGTTTTTATACTTTCCCTTCTCTCTGACACAAAAGGTGGAATGTTTACTTAGCAATGTCTTCTGGAAACCAGAGTTCCTAGAAATTCTCCTCATTCCTGTTCCCAGCGGGGAGGGGTCCCAGTGTGCGATGCCTGGCGGCAGGCAGTTTGTACAAACACTCTCCTGAGCTTGGACAGCATGGTCGCTGCCCCCAGTACGTCCCAGGGGCCCTCACCTCTTGCTATTTATGCCCTTCGACAGTCCCCTCCCATGCTGTACCGGGGTCGGTCTGTGTGATCAGTAGCAGAAGGCAAAAATCAGGTGATAAAAAAACACGCCTGCCATCTTGGGTCTTCTCGTCCTTGCCTGTCGTCTCTGGGATCACTTGCTCTGTGGAAAGCCAGCCGCCATGTTGTAAGGACACAGAGGTCTTACAGGAACCTGTGTGGTAAAGAGCTGAGTCCCTGGAAAATAGACAGACAGCAATGACCAACAAGTGAGTTTGAAGTGGACCCTCCACCCCTGGTCAAACTTGAGATGACTGCATCCCCATCTGACAGCTTAACCACGTCATGAGAGACCCTGAACCAGA
Organism: Mirounga leonina; assembly: GCF_011800145.1. Lineage (NCBI taxonomy): Eukaryota > Metazoa > Chordata > Mammalia > Carnivora > Phocidae > Mirounga > Mirounga leonina. The sequence continues at coordinate 3,913,710 of NW_023270436.1, read as the reverse complement.
ACCATCCAGCTAAGCCATCATGGGGACATGCTTGACCCACAGGAGCTGTGAGACAATAACTATGTGTTGCTTTAAGTGACTAAGGGTGGTTACTTGTTACACAGCAGTAGAGATTTATGGCAGATGTGTATAGATTCCAATAATTTGCAAGGGTGCTGGGGAGCACTGTGCATTTGTATTATTCATATTGTTTCAAACATTTTACCCATGATCTAGACCTAAAGAGGACGTATGGAATATAACATATCAAGTACATGTACACACAGGTTTAAAAAACATTCCAAATAATTTGGGATCTCGGTCCTTGTTGTTGTTGTTCATGGCACAAAATCCAACGTTCATTTCATAATGGAATAGTCTCAGTGCAAACCAGGAGAAATAAAACCACATAAACTTTACAACATAAGCAGGGGCATGCATTAGGATGCACTGGTCTTCAAGGAAAATAATATAAAGTGCAGTATTCAAACAATAAAGAAAGTTATTAGTTACATAACAAGAAGATAGGAGATCATGGGACTCAAATAGGGCATAAAACAAAGGGCATGAAACAAAGACACAGAATGGGAGAAGAACAAAATAATAATAGTGGTTCTTTTTAGTCTATGCTTTCCGAGTTTTCAACAGTGACCTTATATTGCTTTTTTAAGTTATTATTTTTTTAGTTTTGAGGTTATTGCAGATTGACATGCAGCTGTAGGAAATACGGCAGAGGGATCTCAAGTACCATTCACCAAGCTCCCGCCAATGGCACCATCTTGCATAAATATTGCACAATATCACAACTAGGAAGTGGACATTTATACAACCCTCTGACATTATTCAAATGTGGGTAGTTTTACATACATACATTGTGTGTCTTTGTGTATTTATTTCTACATAATTTTTTCAACTGTGCAAATGAGTCTGATCACCACCACGACAAAAGAGCAGCCCATCCTTCCAAACCTCCCCCTGACCCTCGCGGATCCCTAACTCCTGGCCACCACCAATCTGTTCTCCTTCCCTGTAATTTTGTCCCTTCAAGAATGTTATATGAAGGGAATCATATAGGATGAAATATTTTGGGATCCCATTTGGGATTTGGGATCTATTGATCTAGTTAATCTAGATCCCAAGATTTTAGATGCAAATGAAGGTAATAACCTAATTTCATCTTTAAAGGAAATGGTCAAGAAGATTCATACTGAAGGAATGATATTTCCCCAAACCAGCAAACACCATAAATAGAGGAAACTTTTCTCAACTCATGAAAAGACAATTCAACAAATTTCCACAGGGGGAGAATGCTTTTCATGAACCCTTCACTGCCCCATTCAGCTCAACAGCTCAAACTGTGAATTCAGCTTTCATGAAGATTCCCAGGAAAACAAATGGAATAATGACAACCATTATTAACAGGTTATAGATACTCCTCCCGCAGTTTCGGGGGTATATTTAGCTTCAATGGTATCTGTTCAAAATGGAAGATGTGACCACCTTAGCGATAAATGTGCTTTAATTGCACATGTTTAATTATAAGTTGTCTCCATTTAAATTTAAATAACTTCACTTCTTACCTTAAGAAAGAACTGTTACCCAGAAAACAGAGAAAAATATCCACAGCAATGATACTATTCAGCTCCCTGAAATTCTCTTAAAGCAGAGAATCCAGGCGGGTCTTCCCGGCAGGGGTCCCAGAACTGCCACTTACCAGTCTTTCGGGGATGACATGGAGTCACAGAGGAGGTCACATCAGTGTCCCCGCCCCGGCCTCGTGAAGCTCTCTGGCTCCACTGGAGTCCGCAGAGGGAGAGGACACCTCCAGTCCCTCCCGGCACCAAATAAAGGAAGTTTACAGCCACGGAGGCTCGAGAATGTTTCCCTCGCAGACCCAGACATCACAACCAGCCCCTTCTCCCCACCAGCTGGACGACGGTGGGCTCTTCCTGAAGCACGGGCTCCATCCTCCACCGCACACTGGGTCTCCTGCCATGGACAGGGAAAAGGAAAACCAGCAGAGGCCCACTCTCTACCTTGAAGAAGGAACTCGGGGGGCATCACCCAAGGCAGACACAGCTCCCTGAAATGCTGCTCAGACTCTGGTTCCCTACATGACCTCTCACCCTCAGCAAGAATGGTCCCCTGCGGCACAAGGTGCTGATCGGCGTGAAAGAGAATCACCATCATAAGTGAAAATCTGCTTCTATCCCAGGATAAGGGAAACTGAGCATCACACCTATCATGTGGCCTTTACCTAGGGTTAGGCAAACTGTAAAATTTAAAGTCAACAATCAAGTTTAGGCGGCACATAACCCTCCACAAGACCACCCTCACTTCTGATACCAACTGGACATTCAGAGTGTTGCTCAAACCACCTTCAGATTTAATAGTTTGCTCAAAGGATTTCTGGAATTTACTGATGCTCTTGTACTCATGGTTATGGCTTTGTTACAGGGAAAGTGTACAGATGGAAATTAAGCAAAGGAGAGATACATAGGACAGAGACTGGGAGGGTTCCACGTAAGCTCCATTGTCCTTTCCCCTGGAAGTCTTGTTGGCATGGTCATCATATTGGAATATTCTTCATTACAAGGAAATATGCTTTCACATTTATCTCAAAACTCTCTTTCGTTTCACTTTTGATACAAATGTGGATAACGAAAATATTTAGCCAATATTTACTGGTCACTTTCTCAGACACCATTGCAAGCACTTCACAGGGATGAAACAGTTTCAACCCCACAACGCCCCCATCGAGTGATGTGATAATTGCTGATAGTGGCCCCCAAAGTCATGTCTGTACCTAATTCCAATAACCTGCAAATGTGACCTTCTTTGGAAATGGGGTCTTTGAAAATGTACTCAGATTAAGGATCTTGAGATAAAATCACCCTAGACTATCTGGGTGGGTCCTGCAATGGATTGAGTGATGGCTTTTCCAAAAGATATGTCCATTTGGAACCTATATATGTGATTTTGGGAAGACTCTTTGCAGATGTAACTAAGTGAGTGATCTTGAGATGCGCTCATCCTGGGTTAGCCAGGAGGGCCCTAAATCCCATAGCAAGTGTCTTTGTCAGAAGAAGTGAAAACTCTGAGAAGAGGTCAAGTCCATGTGGAGATGCGGACAGAGACTGGAGTCATCCACAGCCAAGGAACACCAGTAGCCACCAGAAACTGGAAAAGGCAAGGAGAGATTCCTGTTAGCCAGACTGGTTCTTCGAAGGCCTGTGTCTTCCTGTGGTCTTCCCTCTTCTTTTAAAATCATCAGTCATATTGGATTAGGGCCAATCCACATGCCTTCATTTTACCTTAATTACTCCTTGTAAACTCATATGTCAAAATATAGACACACTCTCTCATCCTGAAGGTTAGGACTTCAACATAAGAACTTAAGCGGAGGGAAGTCATCCCATAATGGTGTTAACTTTGCAATTGTTTAAACCCTTTGGGAGACCCAAAGAAAAGTCAAAAATGGCTTTTCTCTAACCTTTGTACTTTTTATTCCTCTTGTTACCTGGAAAATAACAGTGTGCTGTAATAAGTCACTCAGAGTCAAAGTACACCAAATCCCTCACCACTGTTTTTGTTTTTCTGCAAATGATTAAATATTACTTTCAGTTTATAGCATAATCTAAGTGACAGCCGATCCATCAGCTTATCTGCCGATGTTTAACTACAGTATTTTGCATTCATTATTCCCTACTTATATCATTCTTTTAAAAAGAGGAATAACTTAATTCTGCCTCTTGACAGCAGGGAGATTAAATGGTGAGCCATAAAGATGAGTGTTTCTCTGGAAAACAAAACACCAACTGCAGATCTATAAAACCAAGCCAGAAGTATGTCACCCCAGAATGATATAAACAAAGACAAGCTTCTGGAAAATCCTCTCATACCAGAAAGTAAAGAAACTTTCAAACCTCAAACACAACTTGCCAACTGGAACAACCGTTTTGGGGAGCAACTCAGCAACCTGGAAAGTAAGATACATATACCCAGGAATGTAGGAATTCTACTGCTGTGTATAGACCCTAAACGTTTGGCATCACATTTTTGACTGCAACCCACACTATTAAATAGAATTTGCTTGGCAACTCAGAACACACACATGTGTACATGGACAGACATGTTCACACACATGCACACATGCAAATCCTTGCATGCTTGCAGATGGACAATGTTGGGGAGGACGAATATTCTCTGCCCTTCAAAGTCCTTCCAGATGGGCTAAGAATCAAATGGACATGAGACAGATGAATGGGAGAAAATCAAATTTAGTTTCATTTGTATGGGAAGCCAGAGACTTGAAACTCCAGAGGCAACAGGAGGCTAAACTGAGCTAAGGAGAGGGGTAGGGCCTGGGGATACAAAAGGAAGGCAGACTATTAGCAGGAAGGCAAGAGGAGATATTTGGAAAACAAAGGTAGCATTGCAAGCAGATAAGTTTCTTGTAAAGAGGAATCTGTTAATAGCTCTCTTCCTGGTGCAGGCAGGCATTTCAGGGGGGAGCTAAAGGAGCTTTTTCTTCAATCTGCTTAGTTTTCATTGCTTTTAACGCAAAATAGTCTTTACACCCAAGTGGCCCATCTTGGGGCTGCCTGCTTTATCCCCTGCAACAATATTAATTTACAGTGTGGTCTCAGAACTGGACTAATTCCTTCTCATTGAGGAAGGGCAGCCCACCGACATCTGACCTGCAGGGTCATCCCGACCGAGACCACCGTAATGCATTACATCAGTGACACGGTGCTGATTGGACAGAACAAGTGAAAGATGCCTAGTCAGTGGAGGTCTTGGAAAGACGCATGTGCTCCTGAGGACCGGAAGCTTCGGGTACCTGAGCCCTTGTGGGCACAGGTGTACTGGACAGCCTCTCTGAAGTGAAAGGCAGATGATGGAAGGGGTCATATCCGTCTCGGTCACTGGACGTCTGGGCCGAATTTTCCAGGGCTGCAACGCAGTGCAGGAGGAAAGGAGTTGCCCCATAGAATCCCAGGCCAAGCACCGGATCCCTCGGGAGGTGCTGCATCCTCCCCTCCTCGTCTTCTTCCTCCTGCACCCCCGCCTGCAACGCTGGAAGGATGCTCCACCCTGCGAGTTCTCCCGGCTCCCGGAGCTCACCCCCCAAGCGGCTGGCGTGGCGGGCCGTGGGCGGCGGGCCCAGGCCGTTGGCAAAGCAAGGGGGCCAACTGGGGAGGGGGCGGTTCTGGAAAGGAAAGGGCACCCAAGGAGTGGGGTTTTGTCATGAGGTGGTGGGGGCGAGGAGCGGCTGGTCGGGTGGGCCTGGGCGGGAGGCGGGCCAGGAGCAGATCTCAGGTGGGCCAGGAGCAGATCTCAGGTGGG
>NW_023270436.1:3889626-3908372 GCF_011800145.1 Mirounga leonina | reverse complement strand
GGGCCAGGAGCAGATCTCAGGTGGGCCAGGAGCAGATCTCAGGTGGGCTGGGTGGGACGGGGGCGGGGGCGGGGCCGGGGAGGGGCTTAAGGTGAACAGGGGCGGGGAGCTGAGCTCAGGTGGGCCAGACGAGCCTGGGTTGGGGGCAGGACCAGGGGCGGCACCGGGGTGGGACGGGCCTGGCGGCGGAGCTCAGGTGGCTGGGTCCGCCTGGAACCCGGCCCGGGCCCGGCGGCCAGATCCGATGCCCGGGGACTGAGGCGCTGGAGGTAGTCCTAGCGGAGCGCGAGCCGGGGTGGATCCGGAGCCACCTCGGGGAGGACCGGCAGGGACGGGGCGCGGACACTAGGGACGCAGGGTGCGCTCCCAGGGCGTCGCCGGGTCGAGGCGAGGCAGGAGCGGGTGGCTGTCGTTCAGGCGCTCGGGCCCGGGAAATTGCCCGGGTGTTTCGAGGAGCAGGGAGCCCGACCTGGAGTTTGGCGACGGGGCGGGAGGGCTGGCGGCCCCGGGAGCGCCTGTGCGGGGCTCGTCCAGCCTCGATGTGAGCGCTGGGGCTCTCGGAGCGAGCTTGGCTGGTCCTGAGGCTCCCAGGCGCTGCCCCAGAGCTGGGATCAAGGGGAAAGTTCCGTTGATTGTCCCCTAGCTTCCTACCCCCACCCCAGGTCAAGGTGCTCTACTGCTGACCCTAAAATTGCGGTCCCTGCCCTGCCCCCAGCTCCGTCCATCGGTGAGGACAGACGATGGGGAGAATCGTCCACAACTGGGGCTCCACCTGCCCTCTCCTGGAACTGTGGTGCTGGCGACGCAGGACGAGGAAACCCAGGTTTTTACGCTCCCTTCTCCCCAGCCGAGGGGTCCCAAGAACCAATCTTGGCTCACGGAGCAAGTCACCCCCACAGCGCTTGCATCTGGCCAGAAATCTGGGATCTCCCCGCGGGCACCTGAGATTGATTTCAAAGCAATTTCGGGTTGCTGGTGGAGATTGCGGGGTTCATAGGGCCTGGCGTCTGAGGGAAGCCCAGTTCTGCTGAGCACAGAAATGCACAGACTCTTGGAGTGGAGGGAATTTAATGCGCCCATAGCACAGCGCCTAGAACATTCCAGAGGAGATCGGCGGGGGCTGGTATTACCTTGCTATTTTTATTCTGCGCACGTGGTATCAGGTGGCCACATGGATTTGGCCAAGGCAGGGCTGGTGGTGGGGAGGATGGAGGGGAGGTTCAGCCTCTGGGTGCTGGGAATTGTCGGCATAGGGAGCCCTTCCTGCAGGACACAGGCTCCGGAGGAGTCTCAGGGTCCGGTCAAGTGTAAGGGAGTATGCTGCGCACGCTGCGGTCGAGCGCTGGGATCCTGGTGGCTAACCCTACTCTGCAGGCGCGCAGGGTCTACTCCTCCTGCCCCCTCGCTGGGTTCTGCAGGTTTCCCTGTCCCAGGATGGGCTGACTTCTGGAAGCCAAGAGCACATCATGAGAATCACTTCCTGGGGCATCTGGGTGACTCAGTTGGTTAAGCCATCAAGTCTTGATTTGGGTTCAGGTCAGGATCTCAGGGTTGTGGGATCAAGCCCCTGTCCCACTCCCTACTCTTAGGCAGCATAGTAATGACCACATTTTCTAATTTCTTAGTGTCAGATAGGTAGGACCCTATGGGTGACTTATATGTCGGGGGTTGTGGGGCCTGAAATTTCTTCGATGTGTTTTTAATGGAAGGAGGTGTGCCTTCCTATTGTCTGGTGGCTGGAACAGGGGTGTAATGGCTGGAGTCCCAGCATCTATCTTGGACCATGATGTGACCTCAGGAATGGAAGCTTCACATAATGGAGCAACAAGAGAGCAGTATCTGGGTCTCCGATGCTAACCCTGGGCTGATAGCCTCTAGATTTCCCTGTTGTGAGGGAGAAATAAATTTCTTTCTGATTTAAGGCTCTGCACTGTGGGGTCCTTCTGTGATTCACCACTGAACATAATCTTGTTGGATATACCCAGAAAAAAACCTTCAAATTTTATTCTAACCTAGAGGAAGTGTTTGGAGGGTTTGAAGCCAAGGAATGACATGACTTATTTCATTCTTTCTAAGGTTTGCTCTGGCTGCTAGCAGAGATTAAGCACTAAAGTTCCAAGATGAGAAGTAGGGCAGTCGGTTGAGGGCTCTATGTCTATCCAGCAGAAGACAGTGGTTGGATTAGTTGACGGCGGAAGTGCTATAGGTAATGATGGATGGTCGTACTTGGGATGGATTTATGTGCTCTGTACTTTGGCTTATCAAATGTTTGGATTTTTTAAAAATTTTTGCTTTTTGGAGGAATAACTTATATGCAGTAAAGCACACCCATATTCAATGTATAGTTTGAGTCATTTAGACAAATACACATACCTATGGAACTATCAATGAAGATATAGAACATTCCAAAAAAAAATTAACTATCAATGAAGATATAGAACATTCCAAAAAAAAAAAAAGATCTAGAATATTCCATCACCCCAAAAATTCCTTCTTTTTCCTTCATAGTCCATACATGCAGGAACTCTGTGCCCAGGCAAACTCTAGTTTTCTTTTTGTCACTGCAAACTAGATTTGTCCTTTCTAGAACATCATATCAGTATTTTCATGCAGTATGATGTGTCTGGCTTCTTTCAGTCTGCAAATGCATATGAGATTCATGCACGTTGCTATATGACTCTAGTTTACTCCTTTCTATGGCTGAACAGTATTTTATTGATGGTGATATATATACCTCTGCTTGTTTATGCTCTACATGTTGATCGACACTGGGATTGTTTCCAGGCTTTTACTCTTGTGAACAAAACTGCTACCAGCATTCACGTGCAAGTCTCTTTGCTAAGAGCGGAATTGCTGGGTCATGTGGTAAGTATAGGTTTAAGCTTTGAAGTAGCTACCAAGCTTTTTCTCAAGTGGTCATACTGTTTTTTTACATTCCTGCTAATGATCTTTGAGAGGTCAGCTTGGTCCTCATCTTCACCAACCCTTTGTATTATCAGTCTTTTAAATTTTATTCCTTGCTTATGGACCCCTGATTGTGTTCCCCCTGCTGATGTGCCCAGCTGAAAAGCCACATTTGCCAGGAGACGGTGGCCCCGTGGCAAGGTCTGAGATGCGAGGAGGGGTTCTTGGGCAGGACTTCTGGGGAAACCTTTAAACTGGGCATGGTCTCCTTGCTCCAAGACGGCAGTACGGGAGAAAGTGTCCCCTGGGAGAGTTGTCCCCTCCACTACACAGCATGTGAGCAGGCCCCAGCTATGGGATGGGCTTCCCACCTTCCTGTAGTTTGAGGCCCTCTATAGATGTCTCAGGTGGCTCCTGAGTTCTTGGTCTCCTCGGCTTTGTGGTTCATTTTCAGAGCACGTTTTCAATTTTTGAAGCTCTCCATGAGAGTCTGGGAATGAATTCCTTGGGGGGGAGGTAGCCAATCTTTCCAAAAGCTTTTTTTGTAATTGGGTGTTCATGGATCCTGCATCCACAGCCCAGGGCTGAGGGGCCCAAGTTGGGCAGAGATACAGATTCCTCAGCCTGATTTCTCCAACCATGGGGATGAAGACATGAGAATGTAACGGTCCCGCGTGAGCCCCGAGTCATGGCTGCTCAGAAAACGCAAAGTCTGAGTGGGAGAAGAGGAAATAAAAGTCCATGTAAATACACCACAAATTATCATCAAGCAAATAACACCTTAAACTCATTTCTGACTTGCCAGCTTTCCACAGAGATAATTATATATGGATCTTATACAGTAATTTGTTGGCAGTTCCCAGAAGGAATGTGACATTTCAAACGAAATGAAGTTCAGAATTTATACAGCTCATTTGTAAACTGCTTGTTGACGTAACTTGATTTCCAAGGGTTCCATGAATGATTTTGTCTTTGCCTTTTTCTTCCTTTCTGCTTTTTTCTTTTTAAGTAGGCTCCATGCCCAACGTGGGGCTTGAATTCATGACCCTGAGATCAAGGGTCACGTGCTCCACCAAGTGAGCCAGGCAGCCCCTCTTCCTTTCTGCTTTAGTGATAGAGAACCAAGGTCTCACCATCAACAAAGAGTTTCCTCACCACCACCACATCTTCCGGGAAGCCTTCATGTAAAAGGTGCAGAAACCTCCTTTTCCTTAGATCAGGAGTCAGAAAACTACAGGTGTGGGCCAAATCTGGCCCATCTTCTGTTTTGCAAATGACGTTTTACTGAAACACAGTCCCACTTTTCATTTCATATCTTCTATAGGGGCTTTATTGCTGGGTAGTTGTGACAGTGTCTAAGTTCTCTTGTTCTTCTTCGATCCTTAAAGGATTAGGGTTCTACGGTGGGAAGCACAAAGTAGGTGCTGGGGAGTACTTGTTTAATGAGAGAATTAGTGAGTGTGAGTGTGGGAGGTATTGGCTGGCACATCAGTGGAATTGTGACATCAAGGCTTTGTTCTTGCCAATCCTAGCAAATCTCATCTGGGACAGTGTTCTGTCTGCCTTAGAAGATCTCTTCCAGTGAGTAAGTGACTGAGGTTGAGTGGACAAAACTAAGTAGATCGACACTGGTCAAGATATTCAAGAACCTGGGTGATTCCAAACTCAACATTCTCATTTTCAGACCCAACACTCCATCACAACCCCTGAGAAAGGGTTTCATTAGGCGACCTTGTTGGACCATGGGCTTTGGGGACCCTGCACATACCTGATGAACATCTCTTAAGCCTCAGTTGCAAAAACATGGAGAAGGCATGAGATCAGTTTATTATTCAGGATAGTGTCAGTGGCCATTAGTGGAATGCCACCTGAAAGTGGCTGAAATGAGGGGACTTAATTCTACTTCACAACAAGAATTTCAGAGGTGGATGGTTCGTTGGTTTGATAATCCAGTGGCCCAGCAGGGTCATCCAAACGTTTGTGGTTTTCCACTCCATGACACCCAGGACACTGGCTGCCCCTCACCCACGTGTGTCCTCATGATCCCAAGATAGCTACAGCTCTTCCAGATATCACAGACTCACCCTGCTCATCCAAAGGCAGGAAGAGAGAAGACTCTTCACAGGTCTGTCTCTTTACCAGGGTAAAAGCACGTTTCCACAAACCCTGCACTGGTCTTCCCCTCAGATCCCACTGATCCACAGTAGGTCCTGGGTTCAGAGGAGTTTGGTAAGGTGCATATTTGACATTTTTAGGATTCATAGATGGGAGCAGGCCCTGTTGACAAGGATGAGGTGTAAGAGGATGACTGCTGGATATGTAGCCAATAGGTTTCCTCTCTCCGAAGTCATATCCGTTTGGTTCTCTGTTTTGCACGGGGGCCCTGTGTGTTTGTGCCCCCACTGGAAGACTCCCTCTGGGTTGCTGGGGGTGTTGGTCAGCTGGGCTTTATTGTTGGGTGCCGCACTGATGAAGCCCAAGCATGAAGGGGTGTTGGGTTCCTCATGCTGATGGAGACTCGCAGGGGGGCTGCTACCAGGGACGACGTCTGGATCCAGGGGCCCAAGCGGCATCCTTAGTGACCTGTCCCCTGTCTTTCCTCTGGCTTGGCAGCATCTCTAGCAGGATCTTCCCTCCTGGTGGCAGGTCAGCCACCAGCAGCTCCCAGTGTCCATCCTGCTGGTGTGGTCACTTCAGGGAGGATGCCACTCTTCCCCGTCAGGTCCACTGGCTCTCTTTGGACCAGCCTGGATCATGGGCCCACCAGACCAGTCACTGTGGCCAGCCCACCTGAACGACGTGGCTTAGAGGATGGGAGGTGTTCTGGGGGATGGATGCTGGGGGTGGGGGCAGAAACAAGAGGGGCCAAGCTGTCCAGACTATCTGGATAGTCTTTCAAATCCAGATGTTGTGCCTGAGGAGTCCACATGGGATTTTCCACCTCTGCACCCTCAGGAAATACTGTCTGGGTACATAAAAGTAATATCTGTGGATTTTGCATAGGGCATATATTTTCTTAAACTATTTGATCAAGTAGTGATGTTTTCAAACCCAAAGAACAACACAGATGGTGTTTGTCACATTTGTGAGAATACATTTTGCATTCTTTTTTAGAAGAGATTGGAAAGATTGCATGAGAAAAAAAGGCATTATGTAACCAGAGTTACGTCATTAGGAGAAGTTCTCACACGTCCTGCCTCTTTCTCCTTTCCTGCCTTTCTACCCTTTTCCTCTTTGTCTTGCTGGCAGTGCTAGAAATGCAGAAATGTTTGCTTTGGGATGACAATGTGTGCCTATCTAATACCCCTGTAAAACCCATTCCACAATATTAATAAATATTGCTTCTTTTATCCCTTTTGTCGAATTATGCTATCAAATGAGATGTTAAATGCAGGCTCATGGGATGTGTCTGATGGCTGACAAAGTGAATATATGAATATATTCCTTAAAAAAAAAAAATCCTGCAGAAGCTGTAATCTCTGAACTGTGACAACCTTGGGTAGAATCGTTTTAATAGAATGTAACACACAAACTGCCTGAAATACTGTGATAAGAATTTTAAAAGCTGTCAAATGCAAAAACCCAATGCACTAGGTTAGAAAGGCAGAAAAAGTCTTAATTTAAAGTGTTTTAATGAACACTCATTGTGAGGAAATGTGAGTAAATGAAGATGAAAACCACATGATTATAAAGGACAGAAGACATTAGAAAAATAAGCAAATCTGAAAGTGTTCTTTTTTTAAAGATTTTATTTATTTATTAGAGCGAGAGAGAAAGAGAGAGCATGAGCAAGGGGGAGGGGCAGATGGAGAGGGAGATGTGTACTCCCCACTGAGCAGGGAGCCCAATGGGGGACTTGATCCCAGGACCCTGGGATCTGAAAGTGTTCTGACAGCTAATGCCAAGCCAAGAGAAATGGAAGTCAGCCAACAGATTCCTTGCATGGGAGATAGATACATCCAGATAGCTTGGCAGTGGAGTTTTTCCTTAAATGAACGTTGTTGTACGTGTTTCCTGTGTACACTTGGGTATACCTAGGGATGCATGACTGGGTCTAGGTGTGTGTGCATTTCCAGCTGACCCACAGGTGCACAGGCCTGCAGTCTCAAGAGCTGCTCTAGCGGATGCACAGACCTGCAAGCATTACAAAAGATGCTCATTATTTATGCCACCTGCTGGGGTGATTTGTTATTCAGCAGTAGCTAACTGACACACCTGCCTGGAGCTCTACTTCTCTTCAATTGTTTGACCTTTCACTATATATACAAAACGTTTTAGAGATAGTTCACATATTATCTCATCATATTCTGTAGTTTCATTGGTGTATGATTTAAGTCCATGTCACTAATGACTTGGAAGATATAAAAAGTCTCAAACTTCTAAGAATGAAAGCGACAATGACCTGGATGAAAAATACACTGGATGGCGTTAATGGCAAAATGGATACTAGTAAATTTGAACACATGGCGATAGCAAGTATCAAAAATAAAACAAAAAGCATGTATATGTATAAAATATTTTATATATATTTATATTTTACATACATATTTTATACACATATACTTTTTCTGTTTTATTTTGAAGATATATGTATATATATGTAAATGTTCTATATATAAACAAAGTTACACAACTCTGGAGAACTTCCTGAATATGATTACTGCCAGCACAGTCCTGCTTTCTTTGCGTGAAAGGCGTGAATAACAAGCTCACCATCAACAGCTTGTATCATTCAAACCGGGCATCCCATGGTGGTGGTGATTCTTTGTGGAGCTGTCTGCATCTTCTTGACCAAGACCCAATGCTCCTTGTTTTTTAAATAACTAGTCAAGGTTAGGAGTAGAATTTATGTTTCAGAATTGGGTTTTTCCTCTATAAAGCTAATTGCCCCCACCATGGTGATTGAAATTTTAAACCTTGATCTCAGAAGTGTTGTGCTCCTCCTGCCTTAAAGAGAGTAAGGTAAGAATTTAGCTCTTATATATTGAGTATGGCAGAAAGTAATTGAATTAAGTAAGGTGTCCATTTGATAGCTCTTCCAAACATACACTGACCCAGAATATTCAACTCACATCTTTTTTTTTTCTTTTAAGATTTTATATATTTATTTTGAGAGAGAGAGCACAAACAGGGGAAGAGAGGGAGAGGGAGAAGCTGACTCCCCACTGAGCAGGGAGCCTGCTGCAGGACTTGATCCCAGGACCCTGAGATCATGACCTGAGCTGAAGGCTGATGCTCAACCGACTGAGCCACCCAGGTGCCCCTTCAACTCACATCTTACTTGGGTAACAAGTGGGTTTTCATCAGTGGAAGAATACTCTTTTTTTTTAAGATTTTATTTATTTATTTGACAGAGAGAGACAGCGAGAGAGGGAACACAAGCAGGAGAAGTGGGAGAGGGAGAAGCAGGCTTCCCGCTGAGCAGGGAGCCCGATGTGGGGCTCGATCCCAGGACCCTGGGATCATGACCTGAGCCGAAGGCAGACGCTTAATGACTGAGCCACCCAGGCGCCCCAGAAGAATACTCTTTAAATGTATTCTTAATGTATTCATAATCTGCCAATATTCATGACACTTACAGTCTGAGTTGCTATGTTTGCTCATCGATACTACCACTGTAAGAATAGATGGGAATAGGATGTGTTTCTAACATGATGAGCATCTCAGGACTCTTGTTTCCTCTCACTTTTTAAAAGACGAGGACTCTTCCCAAATCCCTTTTACAAAGATGGCGCCGAAGGCTAAGAAGGAAGCCCCTGCCCCTCCCAAAGCCAAAGCCAAAGCAAAGGCTTTGAAGGCCAAGAAAGCGGTGCTGAAAGGCGTCCACAGTCACAAAAAAAAGAAGATCCGCACATCACCTACATTTCAACAATCCAAGACACTGCGTCTGCGGAGGCAGCCCAAATATCCTCGAAAGAGCGCCCCCCGGAGAAACAAGCTTGATCACTATGCCATCATCAAGCTCCCCCTGACTACTGAGTCAGCCATGAAGAAAATAGAAGACAACAACACACTTGTGTTCATTGTGGATGTCAAGGCCAATAAGCACCAGATCAAACAGGTTGTTAAGAAGCTCTATGACATTGACGTGGCCAAGGTCAACACCTTGATCGGGCCTGATGGAGAGAAGAAGGCATATGTTCAACTGGCTCCTGACTATGATGCTTTGGATGTTGCCAACAAAATTGGAATCATCTAAACTGAGTCCAGCTAGCTAAATCTAAATATAAATTTTTTAACCAAAAAAATAAAAGACAAGGACTCTCCTGATTGTTTATCCATAGCGCTTTCTTCCATGTGAGTATGTTTCACATTTCTAATAATCTTCTTTTTATGTAATTGGGATTATCTGGTCTTGGGAACCCATAACTGTGCACTCGTAGGATCATTAATAGAAACACCCAGTTGAAATCTCAACTATTTCCTATTGGAAAGAAAAATTTTAGTCACAACCTACCTAAAATTTCTGGAGGGATATAATTAGCAGGGATAGTGAATGTAAGTCTGTTTGTCTCTTTCCCCTCTGGTCACAGATAAACACTCATAATACCCATTCATTGAAATGTCCTAATGTTAATGGGAAGTCATATTAACCAGAAAGAAAGCGAGCTCCTTCTGCCTCCGGAGATCATCTCTGCTGGGACACGACATGAGACATCAGAAAGCCTTGGACAGGGGGGAGACCAGGTTTGCTCCTACAATTTTCTTTGACTGGTCCAGCAGGGCAACTGTCTTCTAGACCCTTGGCCAGGTCACTTGCATCTTTTTTTTTTTTAATAAAAAATTATATATATTTAAGGTGTACAACATGATCATATATATACATTATATGTATTATATATGTAGTGAAATTATTACAGTCAAGCTAATGGACACATCTCCTGATCTGGTTATCAGTTTTGTATGTATGCTGAGACCATCAGCAACCTACTCTCTTAGAAAACGTCCTGTATTCAATGCAGTAATACCACCTACAGTCATCATGGCACACGTTAGATCTCTAGGCTTATTCATCTTTGAGGTACTGCTTGGGTAAGGAGCTAGATTTGACTTCCCTTGCGTGTGCCGTGTCTGCTTTAAATATTGGAGTCCAATGATCTTGTAGGCTCAGATACCATATTTTGTGCTAGTAATGCATCTTTGAGATTTGGGCTCTTTATAATACCCTTATGCAGCGAGATCTGCACTGTTGGACCCATGCCACTTGGAACACATGCCGTGTTCCTCACAGGCTGGTATGTCGCTGTTCATTCAGTCACTGTTGAGTTAAAAAGCATCGTGCCTTTCATAATCAGGGACAATCAGGGAATACATCAGTTGTCAGTTTGCTGTGTGACCTGCAGTTCATCGGCAGTGTTGCTCGAGCACTTAAGTTCTTGTAGGAAGCAGTCAATTGCCCTGAGCACGGTCCTGGACATCAGATGATCAAATTCAGTTCCAGGCAAGACCGTGAGAGTGTTAGCTCAATGCACCCAATTAGTGATACGTCTCAAGGGCATAGCGTAATTACTTATTTTCCTAAATAACACAGACACGCTTGGACTTAATTAGGATAGTTTCACTGGGAAATAGAATCATGGTAATTTCCAAGTTTGTGTATCTCATTAATGAGATGTGCTAAGTCTTATTGGCATTTCTGTGAGATGCCTTTATGTTTAAATCATTCTCTAAATTGTTAATGTCATCTGTGGAAGCAAAACATGTCCAGATTTTCTTCTGGAGGTGAAGTCTCTGTGTGGCGGGGAAGTCTCAGGGCTGAAGCATCCAGGTGACAAAGTTTGCCTGAGCAAACAAAAGAAACCAAGAAATAAGTATGCCCGTGTGTGTCTATAAAACATCAGCATTCAGTTTGTTATCCACATTTTAAACATCCGTAGAGTAGGACTTTTTTCACCAGGAGTCTGAAAAGCAGAACCCACCAATAGCCAAGAGTCTTAAATTTAAGACCTAACTCTGCCCCTGGGAATCTTCATGACCTTGCCTTAGGGTTATTTCACTTTGCATTTCTCCATCTTGTTCACTTGTGAAATAAGTGGGCCATTCATTTATTGAGTAACTACTGGGTTGAGCACTGTGCTCATTATTAGGAAAACAGCGGCTCATGTGGGGAGGTGAGGTTTCTAGTTTCCAGGACTTTATATTCTAGCAGAAAAAGCAACAGACACATAGATGAATAAATAAACGAGTAATGAAGCTAAGGACAATTTGATGATACCAAACAATCAGGTAATGTAATTGAAGTAGACTGGAGGAAGGTGGGGTGTGGCTTTAGGAGGAAAGTCAGGGAAAACGTCTCTGAGAGTGATCACATTTGAGTAGCAATTTGAATAACGAGGAGTCAGCTATAGAAGTTTTGGAGTAAGAACATAGCAGGCAGACAGAAAGGCAGAATTCCCTGAAGTGGAAACTTACTGATTTCTTAAAATCTCTTCAGCCATAAATTTCAGTGATTTCTGCTCTTTCCACTTCTACATGGTCACCCACGTGTGGTATTGAGGTTCTTTACCATCACTGGCTGGATTTTATTTAATTGAGCTTTACCTTTCATTCAAGGTATCTTGTCATTCGCTGAATGTGTCTAACTAATTAATGTGTTTCTGGTCCCTCCCCGGATTCTTGGAATTTATTTCCACCATTCTCAGTCTGGTGTATCCCCCCCTTCCTTGCTAGCTTCCCAGTGTGACCAGCCAGTTGATAGGAAAGCATAGAGGGACAAACCTCATGGATGCCTGTATGTAGATGCACTCCAGGTCACCAGCATGTCCTAGAAAACATCCAAGTGAAATGTCATTCATCTAGTATTTGCAGCGAGGTATGACCGTGAATTGCTCCCGCATTTCTAGACAGTGTTGATAAGATTGACACTGAGGAAGATTAGAACAAGCAGACACTGATCAGGTAAAGCAATACCTCCGATGGGAAGCAGGAAGCGATGGGAGGGTCTACCTGGCATCTAGAAATACATCCATCAGTGACTATGCCCTCTTCCACTCTGCGCACTGCGCCATAGCGTTTGGCTGCCGTCACTCCATACCTGGTGCTGGTGGATGCGTTCCTTCTTTGGTCCCCGAATCAAAATGCTTCAGTGGCAACAGAACAGCTAGGTACTAGTGGGGTGACCTTGAAAAAGATAATTCAACTTTGTGTTCCCCTTAAAATAGGAGTCAGTAGCAGCATCTACTCGCAGGGTTGTAAGAGATGATGCATGCCAAGTGCTGAACATAGCCCCAGCAGAGGACACCTGTGGTCATCACCAATGTCATTGTCTTCGTCTTGTCGCCATCATTCTCAATTGTCACTTCAATTGGTGCCTTTTCAACAAAGCATTCTGCGACCACCCTGTTTAAAATAACAATCGTAGTCTTCACTCTTTACCCCTTCTCCTTCTTTTTGCAGCTTCTTCCCGTTTGTTACCAATGACATGTTACGTATTTATTTGATTAGCTGCCTGTTTCTCTCTCTACAAATAAATAATAAGCTCCATGATCTTAGGGACCTCATTTTCCTCTCTGGTATCATCAGTGTCTGGTTAAGTGCTTGGCATATTGTTGGTGCTCAATAAATACTTGCTGATTAAACAAAGCAATATTATCCCCATCTATTACGCCCGACTGTGGTGTGGCTGTGGTTGAGGTTTACAGACTGGCCATGGGTTGGGTCAATAGTGCAGAGAATTTTTAGCTCTTCTCAGCATGTCCCCGGTTGCAGAATGAGCTGACGAGGAATTGGGATCACTACTGTAGACTGCCATCTCATGGACAAGCCAGCTTCAGCTCTCTAAAGAGAAAGTCTTTCCGATAGGCTAAGCACTCTATAGATGGAAGGAACTAGGCTACTACATGACGAGGTCTGCATGCATATTGATGCCATGTTGTGACATCAACATACTCCCCCACCTCCTTGTTCTCTGCTGAGCTCAGATGAAACAAAACCCCGGTTGACACAGGCGGGAGAGATGCAGGCTTGGTGAGATGATGAACCCCCTCTCCTCCGTGCGGAGGGGGATGTTAGGGAGCACCTGTAATCTTCGATTCTGATCGAGGGCTGATAAATCATCATTGAAAGTGGAAAAAGAACAGGCAAGTGATGAACTGAGGCAGTGTTTAGGAGTTTTGGAAGCCTTGGTATGAGAATCACTAATCTGTGTCCTAAAGAGGGTGATTAATCAAAATCCCAAGCAATTAAAAATAATAATACATTTCTGGATTTAATTTAATATAACTTGCTGAATTTTGCCTGACCATGGATTCCAATTTGGAAGACTTCTGTTTTTCTTACTTCAATCCGTGAAATATCCTGTCTTCTTAAGCCTGAGTTTATTTTCTTGTAAATGAACTTATTAAAATGCAACAAAAATTAAATAAGCCTAATTAATTTAACTTTTAAAAAAGTAATATTTTTAGGGAGTAACTGAAGGGAATATTATCTAACACATTCACACTAATTTATTTCTGTTGTGTGCATCAGAAGTATTAAGTGACTAGGTTCACGTTCCCTCAGCAGATTAATACTTGTGTTCTAATGGAAAACAGAGTTAATCAGAAAACCCCCTCTAGCAGCATGGGATGAGTAGGTCACAGGAGACTGTCTTTGTAGATAATTAAAGTTCAGGTTTAGACTTTTTTTTCTAGAAATGTCTGATTGGATCATTTTTAGTTTACAGTAAATATCAGAATATTTGGCAAGTGGATCTCCCTTTTTTTTGCCCCATCCCCTCTGCATGGGGTCTCCAGGGGCTTGTGGTTTTCTTAGACTACCTGAGGAATGCTAGCAATAATAATATTAGTAACTATATAGAAGCCTTATGGTGTTCCATATATATGAGACATCATGGAACATTTATGGTGGGTTGGGCACTGTGTGTGGCCATTCAGGGTTTCCAGTACCCATTGTATGATGAGTAAACTGAGGCACTGAAAGATGGAGTTACATAGGCTGAGAGCGAGGAAGTGACTGAGCTAGGGTTTATATTCCAAATGATAAACCGTTGTGAACATTTCCTGCTAAGTACGTGGGTAGGCACAGTAGGGATAGATAGAGAATGGTTCTTTGATAAAGCCCCAAGCAGCAAAATTCAGACTCCCCGACTAAAAGAGAAAAGAACGCCTTCTTTCCTTCCAGGTGACTGCTCTGGGGTTCCAGGGAGAAGCTGGAGTCAGTGCCTCGTGGCCACTGGCTGTAGCTCCTCGGGGCGTCTTTGGGTCCAGATGCTCGAGGAGGGCGGTTATGCTAGCCTGCTGGTGCCAGGGGCATCAGAGAGATGCGTGTGAAGGATGGCATCTCCAGCGGGGGCTCAGCCACCTGAGGGATGTTGGAGGGATAATAAATGAGTAATTTTTTTACAGTTCTGTTATTCTCTGGCAACATGTGTGAAGGTTTTCCCCATGTGCTGGCAGACACAGCCGTCAGCCTGTGGGCGTTTACCTTCTACAGCGTAGCAATTCCAGTAGAAAGAGAAGGTTCAGGGGTGCCTGGGGGGCTCAGTGGGTTAAGCGTCTGCCTTCAGCTCAGGTCATGATCTCGGGGTCCTGGGACAAGCCTTGCATCGGGCTCCTTGCTCAGCAGGGAACCTGCTTCTCCCTCTCCTTCTGCCTCTCCTCCCCCCTGCTCATGCTCTCTCGCACACTCTCTCTCTTTCTCTCTCAAATAAATAAAATCTTAAAAAAAAATAAAAGAAAGAAAGAGAAGGTTCAGATGGTTCCTGTCAATAGACCGTAATGCAGGATTGGATCCTTTGCTGTAAGCACATGCTTATGACATTTGGAAAAAGTTGAATGAGGTTTGATTTTTAAATATTAATAATGTATCAAAATAAATAAATATTAGCAATGTATCAATGTGAATTTCTTGATTTTGTTGGTTGTGTGGAGGGTTTGGTAGTTTTGTTCTTGCTATAGGAGATACACAATTAACTTAAAGGGATCAGCAATTAATTTAATTAAATAATAAATACATTAATTAATTTAAAGGGACTGGCAATTTGTTCTCATTTAGTTCAGGGAAAAGATAATTTCTTACACTATACTGTTATATAATTTTGTGATTATTTCAAATGAAAAAAATATATTAAGATTACTCATTTATTTTCCCTCCAACATCCATGAGGAGGTTGAAGTCCTGCTGGAGATGTTCTCCTTCACATGTGTCCCTCCTAGTGCCCCTGACGCGAGCAGGCTAGCCCGGCCATGCTCTTCTCAAAGCGATGGCAGAGACCCACAGAGGGCCAGCAGAGCAAGGAGAATGCCCATTGCCTTTTTTTTTTTAAACGAGGCAATACATGATAGAAACAAGGGTGGATGTCCTGAGAACTCTGGGGCTCAGATGTGGATCACCAACACTTCTGTCTCTTTGTTTTGGCCAAAGCAAGGCTCATGGTTAAATTCCAAATCAACGAAGCCCTTCAGTGGAATGAATTGGCACTGTCCCATGATGGCGGGTGTAAAAGTGGACACTAATGATGCAATCCATCATAGTGCTATAAATAGAAGAAGATGGGGTGCACGGGGATGCTGGAGAGATGACCACCGTATGGGTCCAATATAGCCGGAGGAAAAGCTCATTAAATGAGCTAAGTGTGCAGAATGCCTAACACAATGTTTGATCCATACTTGGCAACTAATATGTTAGTTCCTTTATTTTAATAGCTTCCCATCACCAAAATGCATATTTCTTTAAATAGATGTTGGACCAAGAAGAAAGTCTGAAGACCTATCTTAATTCTCCCTATACCTTTCTTTGTGATGATGAGAAGAAATTAATTTGTGTGTGTGTGTGTGTGTCTGTGGGAGTTAACTGTCTCCAGAGCATTATGTTGTTGTTTGCATCATTAATTAAACTTTACACAATATTGCTTTCATAAATCTTGAGTAGAGAATACCTGCAAATTGACTTAGCTCTGGTTTTGAGATTTGGTTATGTAAAAATGCTGTATATCTGCATACCTTCTGATTCCACCACACTGCATTTGAGTTAAGATTTGGACAGAGTGGGTAATAAAAATGGATGAAGAAGTATGATAATATGAGCCTATTTTTTTTTTTAAAGAAAGGACTAGTATTTGAAAATAGTTATAAAAATTGAGAGCTTAATAATGCAGGCCAAGATGCCAATTAACACACCTACCTTCCCGGATCCACGGCTGTTTATAGCTCGATTTTCTCACATAGCCCCAGTTGGTAGAAAGGAATCTGAGAATTCATTCGATCTAATTATATGCACCGTTTTAGGACTTGGAAATGATTTGTATGGAACATAATAAAATTTAATCTTCTTCTTCACCCAAATTTATAGTTCTTGGGGGATGAGAACTTATCACATGTGGAGGGCTCGGTGTATTTCAGAAGACGAGACCTGCCCACTTATAATCACGCTCAAGAAGCCGTGACTCTTCCCTTCAATTTACTGCCTGGTAGCTCTATCAAGCCTCTTCAATCCCACGCAGGTGATAATTTATGGTCTGAAGCCCTCATCTCCTTATTGCCCATTGAGTTTTGAGTCAACCCTGAATTCATAGGCTGCCTTTTAGAATTATATAATATATATTTTTATTTATATGTATTACTTATATTTACATGTAGATATAAATTGTATATTATTTATACTTCTTTTATCTAATTATGCATAATTTATATAGAATATATATTTGTATTTTATATAAATATACATTTTATATTATTTATATATATTTCTTTTATCTAAATATATATAATTTGTATAAAGTTTATGTAGAATAAATAAATATATATATCTAAAACTATCACTTATAGGTGGCTGACTATTGTAAAATGTTTCAAATGTAAAAAAAAAAATGATCTCCTTATTTAAAAATTTTGTCAGGAGAAAACAGAGCCACCAAGAGAGTGAAATAATGCAAATATTCTGATTTATGGGGTATATTGTCTCTGACTCTCCCAATCCAATCTCTTGCCTTCTCAGAGAGATTTCTGAAAAATTATTTAGCTAAAATAAGGTAACTCTTTTACTTTATCTAATTTATGTTTCTTAATAAAATCCGTATATTTTTCTACTAGAACCTGCATTTATTATTTCTTTTTTTGAGGCAGAATTTATTTGGGGGTCTTAAGTTTCCTCGGCTTAAGTTAATATTGGTCAGCTACTAAGCATTGGGTGAAAATTCAAACATGATCGTCTGGGCTTCCTGGATTTTTAATTTGCTTCTGTTCAGAGTGAATGTGGCAGTAACTTGCTCATGCGGATTTATGTCAAATGGGGAGTCAGGATAGCACTTTGATGCTGGTGGAGACTGGGAAGAATCTGGGAAGAATTGAGAATGCTCCATGCTTGCATGGAGTGGAGGGACAGCTTTTTCTGAGCCCACTCTGGGAGAAACAGCACTGTACTGTAAGCAGACCACATTAAAGCATACAAATGGGAAGAGAAATCTCTGGGAAACAGGATCTGAAGGAAGAGAGAACTCTAAAGACAGCTGTCCAGATGGCAATCGATCCAAGTCTAAAAAGACTGAGTGGCATAAAGTTACAAGAAAGGGGGAGGAATCATCCTGAGGGCCAGTGGCCACAGTTGAGGGGAGTTTAGTGCCCATGGTTTGGTTTACTGTGGCACCCCGCTCCCACCCCGTACCCCTGCAGGATGGGTGCTGGGCACTCTCCTTGGGCACATTTGTCAGAACCGTGATCTGCCAATTCAGACGGAGTGATGGCAGCTCAGTCTTCTGTCTCCTGACGTCCCCTCCAAAGGCTCCTGTTTAAATTCGTATTAGGCTGTTCTTTGCGGCATCCTCCAAATATCGCTTCCTGGTTCTTAGGGGGCACACGAGACACATCTGATGTTGGCAGCCTATGTGTGAATTCCTCTTTCCAAACCCACCTCCCCCCCTTGTGATCCGGTCCAGAGCTTGAGTTGGAGACAGAGGGGACAGGTGTCTACCTGTCTGGCCTTAGGCTTGGCTGAGGCTCCCTGGAATTTGTTCACTATTTCCAAAGGGTTTGTGAAACTCATTCCATTCAGCAACCTGCAGGGGATGGGACCCAAGGGGCCAGGGACTTGCTGGACACAGGTTAGGTCTGGAGTGGCGCATCATTTGCTCAGCTGCTGTGGGAGCATTTACTGCAGCAGGACATAGAGCAGTTCTTGGTGGGAGGAAGGGCCTCTTTGACCCAAAATGCTGACTGGCGCTCCCGGAAGAGAGGGAGGATGGACATGGCTTAACCTGTGATTCTGCTTGTTTGCATGGAATTTGCAGTCACTACAGACTGAATTGTGTTCCCTTCTTCCCAAATCCATGTTGAAGTCCTAACTCCCAATGTGACGGTATTTGTAGATGGGGTCTATTGGGAGGTGATTGAGATGAAGTCATGGGGGGGCGCCCTAACCTGATAGAATTAGTGACCTTTTAAGAAGACACACCAGAGCTCACTCGCTCTCTCTCTCTCTCTTTCTCTCTCTCCTCCATGTCAGAACATGGGAAGAAGACAGCCCTCTGCAAGCCAGGAAGTGGGCCTCACCAGGACCTGAAGTCTGTCAGCACCTTGGTCATGGACTTCCACCTCCAGAACTGTGAGAAATACATTTCTGGTGTTCAGGCCACCCAGTTTGTGATATTTTGTTATAATAACCAGAACAGACTAAGACACTCAGAAAGGAAATGTCTGAATTGATAGGTGGAACCCACATCTGTGAGAAAGAGGGAGGGCCTTTGGCAAGTCAGATTCAGTTTCTAGGTCTGTGTTCACATCTTAGACATGAAAGGATCAGACCATCGGTACATCCATCCAGCCATCCAGCCATCCATCCAGCCATTCAGCCATCCATTCATCCATCCAGTCAGCCAGCCAGCTAGCCATCCATCCTCTTTCCATCCA
>NW_023270436.1:3861268-3889616 GCF_011800145.1 Mirounga leonina | reverse complement strand
TCCATCCAGTCAGCCAGCCAGCTAGCCATCCATCCTCTTTCC
Source organism: Mirounga leonina (assembly GCF_011800145.1). Taxonomy (NCBI): domain Eukaryota; kingdom Metazoa; phylum Chordata; class Mammalia; order Carnivora; family Phocidae; genus Mirounga; species Mirounga leonina. Next base: position 3,889,574 of record NW_023270436.1, on the reverse strand, counting down.
ATCCACCATCCATCCATCCATTCATCCATCCATCCATCTAACCACCCACACATCCATCCATCTATCCACCCACACATCCATCCATCCATCTATCCACCCATCCACCCACCCACCCTTACATCCAGCCATCCATCCAACCACCCATGCCTCCACCCATCCACCCGCCCAGCCACCCACATGTCCACCCATCCATCCAACTACCCACACATCCATCCACCCACCCACACATCCATTCATCCATCCATCCATTTATTTATTCTACAGATCCCACTTAGTCTCCAGTACCTGCTGGTCAGAGTTACTGAGTATACTGATGATTGCATACTGCATATAACAAAGATTCTGACTCTAATTGGTTTTAATAGACCTTCACAGTGATCAAGAACAATAAAGCTTTACACTAGGTAGTGTGAATAGTTCCTGTTTATTAGAACAAGAAATAGGTGCTTATATCTTCAAAAGTTATCTTTGATTAGCTCTTACCTCAATCTTTTGTAGGTCTGAATCCCAAAGTAAATTTGTAGGTATTTATTTGAGCCTATCACTGCATGAGAGTCTGTAGTATGGCTCTTAGTTTCCAGAATAAAGCTGGGGGAAGTCGACCTTCATGCTTCTGCATGAGCAGCACCATTTGTAAGCACTGTGGGCATAGGGTTCCTGCAGAGTGGAGGCCACACTGCGAACATGTGCCGTGCAAGCCAGCGCCCACATCTGCACCTTCTGATAAAATGGGAACACCAACACGTATCTTGTCAATGTCAAACTCTGACGGGGTTTATATGTGAGCTCATTTCCTAGCACCATTCAAAAATAAATAAATGCAAAATGATTGATCCCAGGGAGCAGACTGAAGTCAGCTAAATGCAAAAGAAGAAGGAGAATAAACTAGAAAGGTATGCGGTTCAATTGACCTGCATCTTTTCAGGAAAACCTTCACAGATATGCAGTTTCTTAAGGTGAATTGGAAAAACAGACCCAGATAAACAAGTCCGTAAGAAAAACTGCTGTTCGTCAGCCAGGAATAGAATTCTGGGTGTTTCTGTGGCAAGAATGGGACATGACAAATTTGTAAAGGTTCTGCCAGGATGTCTAGTATCTATGATGCAATTAAAAAGCAGCCCCCGTGGCTACACGCACTTGAGGCTGGGTAGCTTGGCCTTGGTCTGTGTTATTAGTGGTGAGTGACAAGGGGACACAGAGTATGAAGTGCTACGTTCCTGTTTCACACTTCCTCGAGGGCGGTGATGTCTGGATGCTGTGTTCTCAGACAATGACCTTCTCTTTGAAAAAATAAGCACCTTCACTGACGATAGGTAGACCAGTTATTCATCATGACATGGAGTCATGAGTACCAAGTCCTCTAAGAGAGACATGACTCTTCCCAGAATTTTCTGCCTTCCTCTCATCCAACTCAGAGATCCCTGCTTGAAAATGCCCAAGCCACTCCTGCCTCCCTGCTGGTGGACAGAGATGACACATGGAGCTAGGTGTTTATTTGGTGATTCTTCCATGTCTTTAGAGGCATAATAATAATAATATAGTATGTTCAGACTCCCTGAGTTCAAATCCCAGCTCTCCGTTGATTACCACTATGATCCAGAAACACATCTTAGGATTATATGATGTTAGTGTCTTTATCTATAAAAGGGTAAAATAATTCCCACCAGAAGCATCTCATCAGAGCACGTTGAAGATGACAAGATACAATTAATAAAATGCTTAGCCTGTAGCGAGCACATGAAAATTAATAAATCCTGTCATTTCAGGCCTGTATGTTTGAAAAACAAACAGAAAGAAAGAGAGGAAAGTGGGGGGGGGAGAGAGATTTAAGAAATAATATTCAAAAGTTTAACAGAAAAAAGCCACGAGTACTAACCAATCAGAGCAGACACGAGTTCCAAGCCTGAGGTCTGGCCATGCCCTGAGCCTGTGGCTGCCCGGGGCAGAGGGGGCTGCTGTTTGCTACCCTTGTTCCTGCATAGCATGCTCCTGATTCTAGCATTTTTTTTAAAAAAGATTTATTTATTTATTTGAGAGAGAGAGAGAGAGAGCATAAGTGGGGGGAGGGGCAGAGGGAGAGGGAGAGAGAATCTCAAGCAGACTCCCCGCCAAGCACAGAGCCCAATGCAGGGCTCAATCTCATGTCCCTGAGATCATGACCTGAGCCAGAATCAAGAGTTAAATGCTTAACCGACTAAGCCACCCAGGCATCCCAGATTTTAGCATTTTTAATGGTTTTTGTTTTACCTCCTCTCAAGATGATATTTTAAATTATTTATTTTTTTAAAGATTTTATTTATTTACTTGAGAGAGATGTGAGAGGGAGAGAGCACAGAGGGAGAGGGACAAGCAGACTCCCCGCTGAGCACAGAGCCTGATGCGGGGCTCCATCCCAGGGTCCTGGGATCATGACCTGAGGCAAAGGCAGACCCTTAACAGGGTGAACCACCCAGGCGCCCCAAAAGATGGCATTTTATATTGCATTTATTTTTCCCCCTCTAAGTCTCTGGCAGGTGAAGGGTGTCACCTGTATGCATATTTATATATCTACATGAAGATGTAATTTGCATGCCATACAATTTACCCGTCTAACGTATACAATTCCATTGTATCTCACATATGCACAGTGGTGTAACCATCACCACACTCAGTTTTACAACATTGTCCTCATCCCCAAAGAAGCCTCCCCACCTCCCCATTTCCCCAGCCCGCCCCCCACCCAGCCACAGTGGGGATCTAAGAATCCATTTTCTGTCTCTCGTGACTTGCCTGTTCTGGGCATTTCATAGGAAGGGAAACAGACACCCTGTGGCCTTTGGTGGCTTCTCTCACTTGGCATGATGTGTTCAGCAGTGTCCGTGTTGCGTGTGGCATGGAGCAGGACTCCATCCTTTTCCACGGCTGAACAATGCTTGGGTGTATGGACAGAGCACACATGTTCATCCAGTTGTGGGTTGATGGACACTTGATATTCTCAAGCCTGCTGGTGACTCTTCTCTTCTGCCATGTTCCTCCGTGGTTCCCATGACTCACCCTTCTGGGTCTCCCACTTTACTCTCTCCCACTCTTACCCACCTCCTCCCGAGGAGGGACCCCTCTCCCCTGGCCCACCACCCGAGAGCGAGCCAATGACAGCTCCTTCCAGGAGCTTCCCCGGGAACCTGTGTAAGGAGGGTATGCAGCATCTTGCAGGAGAGTGTGGGTCAGCCTTCATCAGCCAACACCCCTTGGTGTTGTGGTTACGACTTCAGTTTTTATTTTAAAAGATGCTAGTGGTAGGAAAGTCAAGCAGCATAGACACTTGAAAACAAGAAAATTCACCTCAAACCACAAGATCCTGAATTTTGCATTTCCCCTCTCAGAAGGCTGTCATTTCAGCCCTCGCCCTCCAGGGTGGCTATAAATGGATCGCCAGATGAATGGGGATAATGTGCTATAAAAACGCACCAGCATTCTGCTTGCCATTTCTGTACAAATGTGCCAAATTTATGCTCACATATTTAACAAGAGACGAAGGATCCAAAGTAACATTGATGAACTTCAAACATCTCTTCCTCTGACAGATCGACGGGGCCTTTTGCGATGAGGCCCCAAAGGTCACAGAGTGTCACCTCTCCCAAGGCCACCTGTCTGCCCAAGATCAAGGGGAGGAGACGGGCACCTCACGGCAGGATGACAGGAGCATCAGTGTCCTAGTGAGATGATGTGGACGGCATCGTGGCAGACATTTTTGGTAAATGCGATCTACCGTAGGTTTTACCCCACAATTAAGGAGCATACTTAAAACACTGGTACCCTCGAGGGGAGTCATCTATTCAAGATGAGGTGAAAGAAGCTGTAGGGTTTTCAACTGAGAGCAGACAGGGAGCAGGAAAACTTGGAAGGACCTCGGCCAACTTGGCTGGTCTTTCCTGGTCTCCCAGCCCCATTTCTGCCTCTGGAAGACATTTACCTTTAGCCGAGGAGGCAGCTCATTCATGGCTGGGGATCACGAGGTCCCAGTCTCTCTCCGGGGGAGGACAGCTTGCAGATGGAACCAGTTACTCCGCTCAGCAATGAGCTGCCCGGGCCGTAAGAAACCTAATGGGACAGAACACAGTCTAATTTTCTGGGAGAGCCGTGCAGCCTCCCTGCGATTTTATAGCCAATCAAGGTTCCCATCTGGGGCTCCCTTGTGGGCTGTTCGAAACTCCCGTTGAAGAGGCAGCTCTGCAAAAGCAGAGGCGGGCTGCATCCCTGTAGGTAAGGCTGCTCCAGCCGAGATCCCAGGTTTGTCCTGACTTCGCTGCCCCAACTGACTTGCCAAGGAGCGAAGGTGCAAGGGGCCCAGAGAGGGTCCCGCAAATCTGTGCACCTCTCGGCTACAGATGATCTGGTTGCTGCAGAGAAGGAGACATGGAGACATGAAATACATACATGCCCACAGACAGACATGCCTTGTAAGAGAACAACAATAAAACAAGCATCCGTGTTACTAACACACAGCTTAGGGAATGAAGCATGGCCACTGTGGGTCAGATTTGCCTCGGACACGTGCACTTTTCCGTTTTCTTTGGTTATTTCCTTTATTGTCCGCATATGTTGTCTGTCAAATGGTTTGAACTTGAAAAAAAATCCCAAGAAGGGACAATATTATAATAGGATAAATTCTTCAAAGCAAAAGCAGATCAACAAACTCAACAACAAAACATTACTTTTCCGAACTACACCACGGCTAAAACGTGGTTTGAATCCAGGTGTCTCCAGAACCAAAGTCAGCTTTGCCTCCCCTCCTCCTGTTGCATCAGTGATGAGCCCAAATGTTGGCCAGTGGCCTTCCAGATGTCCTAGGGCAGACATCCTGCCACTGCCCCCAGGATTGGGCATGATCGCTGACGGAGAGACTCCTCTCTGTGGCTGCCCATGGCACGTGGAGACCAACCAGAGTTTCCAGCCCACCTGGTTCAGTCCATGACCCCGAGTCCACTCACGAGAGAGACAGAGACAGAGACCGTACAAAGTCCTTGATTCTCGGAGCGCTGAGTATCCCCCCACGGGATGAGCAAACTCTGATGTGGCCAGTGCCCCCCTGGGAATATGCAGCAGGAATACTGATGAAGATGGAAAACTGTACCCTTACAGCCTTTGGGAATATTTTGAGCTCGGCTGCAACGTTTAAATTGAATGGGATTTCTAAACACAGCATATAGATGTACGCAAACCAAAGCAGGCCCATCTGTAGGAGAAGCAGTTTCTCCTTAACGATGCTTAAGCAGAACACTGTCAGGGTGAGCCGCCTGGGGCTCTGACCCACTTCATCTCTGGCCGTTTGCGAACACTCCAGGCAGAGGGAGGCCGAGGGGAGAAGGAGCAGCCCCTCCTGCCTGGGGTGATGTTCGTAAACCTGCACCAGGCTATTCCATCCGGAAGGGAGACATCTGGTCCAGTTTGTGTTTGGTCATTATCTGTCCCTGGGCAGGGGAGTTTGGAGAGGTAGATACGCCAGAGAAAGCGCGGGAGGAGAGCAGAGTGACTACGGACAGTGTTCCTGGTGTGGGCAGACCTGGGTTCAAATCCCTGCTCTACCGCTTCCTGGCTGTGTGACCTTGGCCACATCTCGGAACCTCTCTGAGCCTGTGTTTCCCCAGCTGCCAAGTGGAGGTGATTCCGCGGGGAGAACAACCAAGGGGGAGTGGAGAGCAGACTGCCCTGCATTATAGGGAGTCAATGCACAACAGGGAGAGTGACAGGGACCGCCACTGAGGTCACTCTAGAGGCTTAAAGGTGTGTGCTTGCCTTGTTCCTCAGAACATGTCATTGCAACCTGTAGGCTGGACAAACGTGATATTTTGGCCCACAAAATGTTTTGTACATTTTTGTGCGTAATTTTAAAGATTGGAATTTAGGAATGTTACTTAAAGTCGAGCTTGTTGGTTTATCTTGGGGGGGAAAACGAAGATCTGGCAAAAACGGATCCACATCATCCTCTGGGAAAAACCAGTGGAATCCCAGCAAGTGCCGCATTGAGCAGACAGGACAGCGCCCTCCAGGGGTCATCGTGATAATGGCTTCCCTCATGAATAGATGCTGTGGGACCCCATCTCCTAGAGGCAGACACTGAGGCACAGTTTAAATACCCTGCCAAGGTCAGACAGCGAGTAAGCAGACGCCCGCACCCGCAGCCGCATTTCGGCCGCTTCTCTGTGGCACGGCACCCCAACCGGCCCGCCTGCCTCCCCTTGTCGTCCAGATGTTTTGCCCCTGCCTCTAGCCGTCCCAGTTCAAAGGCTGAGAGTTCAGACCGTCTTTGATTGGGATGGAGACCATCTAAGCAATTTTAACCTCCGGGTCCTGGGTCATTATCCCCTCTTCCCAGAGGTCGAAGGGGATTTGCTGACCATCACTCAGCCAGCCCAGAGCTAAACGGCCATTCTCATTTGACTGCCAATATATTCAGCTTTCTCCTCTCAGGCAACGGTTGATGGCTCTGTCATTTCCGCACGAGTTCCTGTTCAAAGGGCCTCATTTGGGACACCTGGGTGGCTCAGTCGTTAAACGTCTGCCTTCGGCTCAGGTCATGATTCCAGGTCCTGGGATCGAGCCCCACGTCGGGCTCCCTGCTCCGCGGGAAGCCTGCTTCTCCCTCTCCCACTCCCCCTGCTTGTGTTCCCTCTCTTGCTGTGTCTCTCTGTCAAATAAATAAATAAAGTCTTTTAAAAAATTCTTATATATTTTAAACATATGCATTCTATTTTATATCATGTATACTTCGAGAAAATTCTTTAAAATAGTGCTTGACTCATGGCAGATCTCTGATAAATACATTTGGTGAGGAACTCGCACTAGCATTGTGGCAAGGAGAAAAATTATACTCCCCTCCCATTTTTGTTCCTCTTTTCTCCCCCTTTTGCTCTCAAAAACGTAATCCTTGGGGAGGGTGGGACATTTGTCAGTGGTGACCACCGTAGGCTCCAGGTGCCCTGCTCCAAAGAGGGGAAAAAAGGCTCTGGGGCCGTTCACTGCACCTCTGCTCTGCAGACTCCTACTTCTTTTTCTATTTTTTTTTTTTAATATGTTTTTATGGAGCTTTTTTTTTTTTTTTTAGATTTTATTTATTTATTTGACAGAGAGACAGCAAGAGAGGGAACACAAGCAGGGGAGTGGGAGAGGGAGAAGCAGGCTTCCCGCGGAGCAGGGAGCCCGATGTGGGGCTCGATCCCAGGACCCTGGGTCGACGCTTCACCGACTGAGTCCTGCAGGGGCCCCTGCAGACTGCTACTTTTTGAGATAAAGAGGAAATGGTTGTACTCCATGGGTTGCAATCTGCTGTTTAAAAGAATCTGCTTTATGCAACTACAGCTCCTAAGATATGTCCTGCAGGACAAGCAGAAGGGCTGCGTGCAAAGCACTCGCGGCCGGGGCATCTGTGCCCGTGAAGGTCTGGAGACAGGAGGGAACCTGTGATTTCAGGAATTAGGAAGAGGACAGTGGGGCTTGTAGGCAGTGAACCTGGGAGATGTCGTATAGAATGAGATTAGGGATATAAACAGGTGCCAAATCATGCAGGGCCTCCCAGGACCATGGAAGGAGCTTGGGTCTTTCCCTAACAGCTGGACGTCACTGAAGGGTCTTCAGCACCAGGCTGACATTATCTTACTTATTTATACTTAAAACAATTGAATCTGGAAATCTGGTTACTTCATGGCCCTGGGTTGGAGGATCACAAGCTTGGAAGGCAGGAGGGAGCTCTGGAGGCTGCTGTCCTCCCCCAGGAGAGGGGGGACGCGTGGCTCTCGGGCCAGCGTGGTGGCAGGGGGACTGGCTAGGGTCCTTCTTGAGGGGCAGCCCTGGGATAGTCCTCTGAGACCTGAGTTGATCCGAAGATAGCATTTGGGGATTCTGGAGCAGACCAAAGGTGTGGATGGTCACTTACATTAATTGCTGCCAGTGATCCCTTTTAAAGTTGCTCTTGGCCGACAGGAAAGCCAGTCCCTAGAAAGTTTCCAGGAATAAAGTGTTCTCTAAACTATAAATAGGAAGATGGACTTGGCGGCCCTCTGTAACCCCTTGCTATCGAAGCGGAGATAAATAACACTGGTTATGACAGCAAGCAGCCATCAACTAGCTGCCAAGTGGTATCACGGTTGACCTCCTTTATTATTGGGCACCTGTCCAGCTCGTTCTGTGGCTCTCCAGTTGAGGGACCCCAGAGTGTTGCATACTCCCCGCCCCCGGTGTCCCTCGCACATCCTGCAGAGCGAGGGAAGGGTGTCATTGTGAAGCTTTTGTCCACCGCATCACCAGCAGGAGGAACTTGTATGTGTTCCTTCTCTATCGCGGAGAACACACCGGTGGTCCCCTCCTCGGGGATGGACTTCCGCTCTCCCTGCTCCATGGGGTGCAACACACAGCCCTGTAGAATCTGAATTTCAGAGACCCTGGGTCATTCAGTGGGTCTTCTCCTAAAAGACCCAGAGGAAACACTGGTGTGATTCATTGGAATATATTTCTAGCTTCACTCAATAACCTTCTAGTCAGGATTTCATTGGCCAGAGCACCTCACTAAATGGCTGAAATATAATGTATTTAACCAATTCCTTTCTTACTGGATAGTAATAAGTTCTCGACTTTTTTATATTATAAATGATGTTACAGTAAAGGTTTTCTTATGTGTCTTTATCCAGTCTTCTTGTTACTTCTTTAGATGGTTTCTTGAAATCAAATGATTAATTTAATATGCCCAAATATTTTTAAGGTTGTTACTCTATGTTGTCAACATGTTTTGCTGAAAAGTTTTACAAGATGGTTTTCTCAATGATAGCATAAAAAATGCTTATCCATCCTGATGCTGGGTACTATCTGTTTTTTTTTTTTAATTTTTATTTAAATTCTAGTTAGTTAACATACGGTGCCATATTGGTTTCAGGCGTAGAATTCATTCATCACTTACATACAGCATCCAGTGCTCATCATAACAAGTACCCTCCTTAATACCCCCCAAATACTTGCTAATTTGACCGGTAAAACATTATATTGCTTTTATTTGCATTTCTTTGATAAACTGTAAGGGAGAAATTTTTGTGCTTACTGATTTCTGATATTTATTCTATTGGTAAGTGGGACACATATAATCATTTTGAGTTTTTTTGAAATAGTATGTGTGTAAAGGCCACATGGGTAACAATTTTCCTATTTATGTCTCATTAATTAATTTAAGAAATAGGTATGGAGAGCCTGCTATAAATATGGCCAGCATGATTCTGGGCACTGGTGATTTAAATGACCAAAACATATAAATCTCTGCTCTCATGGGACTTAGAGTCTTCTGGAGCAGACAGAGATATGTGAGTAATATATGTGGTATGTTAGAAAAGTGCTCAGGCAAAAAAAAAAAAAAAAGATCAGGGATAGCATCTGTAGGGGTAAAAGGAAAGCTTGCAATTTTAGAGAGAGTCCAGGAAAATTCTCTCCAAAAAATGAAAATTCTTTCCATCTGAGTAAAGATGAAAGGCAATGTGTGAATGGGTCACAGGGATACCTCGGGATTCTAGGTAGAGGGACCAGCAAGTGCAAAGGCCCTGAGGCAGGAATGTGCCTGTGGTGGAGTGAGGAAGTCATGGTGGGTCTTCAGGGCCATTGAAGGACTATGGCTTTTTCTTTGCAGGAATTAGGGAGCTGTTGGAATTTGAGCAGAGAAGGGATTTGTTTTGTTACACATTTTTATAGGCTCACACTGATTGCTATTTTGAGGACATACCAAAGAGGATCAAAAGCAAGACTGAAAGGGTCAGTTAGGAGGCTGTTAGAGTAATTCAGGTAGTGGATGGTGGAAGTGGCCTGGACCAGTGTGTTGGCAATGAGAGTGATGGTCAGGACTCAGAATTTTGGTATTAGAAGGTAGAGCCCACAGATTGGCTGATAGATTCACGTGAAGCTATGTTTGGTTTGCTCTCTTGTTTTTGTCTGAGATTCTAGAGAGATTAAATCGCCACCAAATAAGATGAGCATGACTGAGGCAGGAATTTATTGCATGAAATTATGATGATTTATGAACTAGGTGATTTTATTTTATTTTTCTAGAAAAGATTTATTTATTTATTTTAGAGGGGAGCAGAGGGAGGGAGAGAGAGAGAATCTCAAGCAGACTCCCTGCTCAGTGCGGAGCCCAAATCGGGGCTTGATCCCACAACCCTGAGATCATGACCTGAGCTGAAGTCAAGAGTCGGACTCTTAACCAACTGAGGCACCCAGGCGCCCCTGAACTGAGTGATTTTAAATAAAAACCTGGGTCAGTTTAAGAAGTCCAAAGCCCACTCGCTATGTGTGAACATGTAGAGCTGATTCTGTGCCCATTCACCTTAGGTGGTGCGGCTCTGGGTGAGGCAGGACACCGAGCAAGTGTGTGTAAGCTAGCACGTCCCTCTGGACACTCCCCGACTGGCGGGGTCCCTGTGCATCCAACCTGTGCACACACTGCCTCGAGCCCCGGCCGCCCTGGCTCCGTGCCTGGCGTGAGGGTCTGTATCTTTCTCGGGGGGAGGGGGCAAAATATCCCTTTCTGGGTGTTTTCCCCAGTGTCCTGCATTCTTGAAGAAAAATAACCTTGTTTCTCTCCCATTTCCATCAATCATGGTCCTTGTGACATTCCATTACGATCGAACCCCTTCAAAACATGATCGGGTAGAATGACCTTGGTGGTTTTCAACTCAGATAGAAACAAGGAGAATGAATGACCCCCAGGGTGGAGAGTACTGCGGTCCCCTGGCATGGGGGGCCCTGCGGGGAGCAGGTCCGCGGGGCGGGGCGCAGGACCGCGGGCTCCCTGGCATCAGTGGGACGAGGCCCCTTCCTCTGCTGCTGCGTTCTGTCGCTTTACTAGATTCAGAGCTACAGTTGTGACCTCAGAGCTTCCCAGCCTCCGCACGGCTGGCATTCTGTGCTGGATGGTTCCTGGCTGCGAGAAGCTGGTCCGTGCATCGCAGGGCATTTAGCAGCATCCCTGGATTCCGCCTGCCAGATGCCGCACCACCAGGCTGTGACAAACCAGGGATCTGCAGACACTGCCAACGTGCCCTGGATGACGCAATCACACCCCTGGGTGGGAACTCCGATCTGGAATAAGCGGTGTCCCTGAGTCCCACAGAATTCCAATCTCTGGTAGCCCAATTAGAGAGGAAGTAAAGTAAAACTCTCCAGAGCGGTAACCAGCCATATTCTTCTCCTTCCGCCCCCCTCCGCTGAGGAAGGGGCTCGTCCTGCTTCCGGCTCCCTCCCCACAGTCACCGTCCCTCCTTTGCAAGGTGTGTATTGTGTCTACAGTTGGACAAGGACATACTCTCAGGCTGTGGGTTCACTTGGTAGCTTTATTGTTGTTTTTCTTTGCTCCTTTTTAAAAGGTCCTAGGATCAGGCATTTATCTGGATAATGCAAATTTCATGGTGGGGTCAGAGAAGTCCACACCGATGAGGTCAGGCTGGCTGGAGCAAGGAATCTTAGGTCGGCAATGCCTAGGTAGGAGGGATACTTAGGGCCTTGGGTTTCAAGCCATCTGCTGCAAATGCAGCGTGTCCCCTCCCACTAGGTGGCTGCCGGGCCGATGCACCTGTGGACCCATGCCCAGGTGTGCCCGTCTGGGGCTGCACATTGTGCTCTGCCCGGTGTGCCACACCCATGGGGGCCCCATTCACCTTAGATGGTGCGGCTCTGGGGTCAAGCCAGGCAATTCTGATCTGACAAGAGGTCTGGATTGGGCATCAGCAGTCCTGGGTTCTAGTTCTGACTCTTAGTGTTTCAGCTAAATGACGCTTGGGGGCGCCTGGGTGGCTCCGTCAGTTAAGCCTCTGACTCCCGATTTTGTCTCAGGTCATGATCTCAGGGTCGTGAGATCGAGCCCCGCGTCAGGCTCTGCCCTCAGCGTGGAGTCTGCTTGACCCTCTCCTTCTGCACCTCCCCTTGCTCACGCTTTTGCTCTCGCTCTCAAACAAATAAGTGAGTAAGTACATAAATAATCTTTAGCTAAATGACACTGGATAAGCCCTTTCTCTTCTCTGGGCCTCTTCTCCTGGTTAAATACATCATTCCAATGAGATTCATGTTTATCAAAATGCAACAGCAATTTCAGTGACGGCTTTTAATAACATAGGAGGTGCCCGGGGGGATGGTGTGTGTGAATGTGTATCTATATGTGTGTTGGTTATGCGCACACCCATATGTGTGTGTTTTTGTAATTAAGGTGCACTAGAAGGAAGTCAAGTGAAGCTGGTACATCAGATGGGACATTGTAATGCGTATTGCTTCCAGCAAGGCTTGTGAGGTTAGGGCTGAGCTGGTTTAAAGAGAAATATCAAGCAGGTAATGTTTTGAAGAGACGTGGATAGAGTACGATGTGTGTAGGTGGGTGACTGCATCTGGGCCGTGGTGGGCGCGGGCTGTCTGTGCCTCCTTCGGATCCACGGCCAAGCTCACCCACCCCACTGTTCCCCTGCCGTGTGAGCATGAGCAGGTGGGCAGAGCCTTCCCCAGGTCTCGGAGGCGAACCCCGAATCCCAGGGGTGATGCTGAGCAGTGAGGGGCAGGGGGTGGCCCGAGTCTCAGGCTTTGGGGGGGTCCTCTTGTGTTGCCCCTCCAAACATACATCTTTTCCTTATCATCATGTAATTCATCTTAAACCGCGCCAGACATTGGAATTTGTAACTTAAAAAAGCAACGCCGTACCATTTGGGTTGAGGGTGACAAAAGCCATTAGACGTGTGGCCCAGGTCGCTTATACCTGCAGGTTCTTGAGCTGCTCGCTGTGACAGAGGAGGGGGAAAGTGCGCCCTTCTTGTGGAAACAGTTTCTTTTGACTTTTACAGAAAAGGGTGGGGGGAAGGAATCAGCACCGTCCTTTGAAGAATTAAGCAGGAGAAATGCTAGCGGCTGACATGGAGAGCAAGGGATGGCTTTATGAATTACAATTCGAGCCGAGAAATCCATCGAGGTTGTATAAGGAGGTCACTGGCGGAATAGAAAGACCATTCTCTTTCCATGCCTGCTTCTTGAAAATCGGGGGAGCCATGGAGAAGTTCGGGGGACGGGGAGGGATGAGAAATGAGGATCCCCACAGGAGATAGGATGCCATGCATTTCTGAGGAGGAGGAAGATTTAGAGTAATCCATGAAACAATAGCCACCTGCTGTTGAGGCTTTCTGCTCTCAAAAGCGCATCTGGATCTGTGGGAGAAAGATAGAGGAGCTTATCTAAATACAGGGAAGACCACCTGAACTCTCTCCCTTCCCCCAACAATGTCCCCTGGTCTTTTTTTGTTTGTTTGTTTTTCCTGCCCTGGGCTTCCCTAAGCCATTGGGAGGGATGGATATTAGAAACGCTTTTGTCTGTGAGCAACAGGATAGCTGAGTTCTGCTAACTAAAAATAAAAACCCAGGGGTCTGTCTGTCTCTAGGACAAAAAGTTCTGGAAGCTTCTGTTTGGGCTCTGTGGTTCGATGATGTCAGGATCAGAGTTTTTGAGATTCTTTATGATGTGGAAATGTTGGGGTCCAGAGCCGACGCTCAAGAAACTATTCCTGAGATATTCTTGGTGCAAAAAGGAAGCTTATTAGAGCACAGGGACAGGACTTGTGGGCAAGAAGAGCTGCCCCAGATTGTGAGGAGCAACTGATTATATACTCTGGAGTCGGGGGAGGTAAAGACAAGGGAAGTTTCCAAAAGGATCTTCATATGTTAGAGAAGACACAGGATCCCGGAAGCCTAGCCATTGTCAAGCTAAGGTGGTCCTTCCCTCTAGCAAGGCATTGACATTAAGATGGTTGTGAGCTCCTGGAGGATGTCCTATTCTGCCTGCCTCAAGTCTTTGTCAATAGGCTGCAGGTTATAAGGAAATTTAATTTTATCTGCATTTTTTTTTTTTTGCCTTTGTTCTCCTTATCGTTTGCAGCTTTTCCTCATACCTGTTGCCTCATGGTGCTAAGATGGGTGTTGTACTCCCTTGGATGGGGCTTCGCCACCTTTCCCACGGTGGGAGCGCATTTCCAGGCTGCACCTTGAGGGGCATGTGGTGCTGAGACCCTGTGGACGGTGCAGGGACCCTGCTGAGGCCTCCCCGTGAACCCCAAGGTGCTGGTGGGCAGGCCCCAAATTTGCTCATCTGTCGCCCCAGACGAGCTGGATGGGAGCTCCCCCGTTGTCACACCTGCCTGCCGCCCGCCCGTCTGGGGCCTCCTGCCTGCTTCTCGGCCTCTCCCTGCCCTCGGAGCGGGCGGGTTCCAGACTTCACCCAGGAAGCTCAAGAGGGTTCAAACCCACAGATGATGACAGGTGTCATGAAGAAAGCAGTCCCTTCCCGATACAGGACACCATGCCTCACATTAGTCTATTCAGTGGAGGTGTGGATTTTTTCTGTTCCATTCAAACCAAACATCCAAAACCATTAATTACCCCAGGGCCCCTCTTGCAAATGGAAGTCAGAGGGGTTGATGTCTGGGAGCGGCAAAGGGAAGACCGTGGTGGAGCCACTTTGGGCATCCGGCGTCCGCCTGGCCTTAAATACTCCCATTTCCCTGTCTTCGGGAGTCTGTCCACCCATCCTCAGCGCTGCTTGGTGGTCGCCTCCGGCACGAGTCCAGGCAGGGCGACCCAGAACCCCGTGTCAGACCCTGCGTCCCAGCCAGTGACTGGTTTTGGAGAACACCGTGCTGTTGGCCACACTGGAGAAGAAAAGGTCAGTCCATGTGCTCTAAGACGTAGGCAAAGACAAGACGGAGTTGACTTGGGTACAACACAGGAAATCAAAACCAGCCTTGCGGCCGTGGGCCAATGCTATGTGTCTCTGCTCCCGAGGACCCATCAGAAGCACCGGCGGGCAGTCAGAATTGCTTCGGATTACCATAATTTAGCAAAGAATCTAATGTATGTATTAGGCTGGCTCAGGAAGTATACCTCCTTGTTATTTCATCTGAAGATAAAAACTGGGGGTGAATAATTATCACAAAGGGAACAGGTCGCCCAGGCCACTGTTTGCACGGTGCATAGGAAGGATGGGTCCAGCAGACCCTTTCTGAGGGCACCTGCTTCCCACGGAGGGGTTCGTCCTGGAGGCAATCGATAGAACTTGAAATAAGGCTTTCAGAGAATTTGGCCTTTTTGCTACCTTCTTGTAACCTTTTCTGAAAGGCAGCAGGTTCAAAGGCTTTATGGAAAAAGACACCGTTTTCTATCAGATTTGTCCATGATGACACACAAACTTTTTTTCTTTATACCTGGGTATATTTTCCCCCAAAATGTCAACCAAACAAACGCTCCTGAAATGAGTTTTGCTTGTTGGTGGGATGTGCCTTGGAGAGGGGGAGGGGACTAGGGCAGGTTTGGGGGGAGGCGGGAGGGGCATTCAGAACTTCTCCCACCCCGTATCTCCAATTCCCCAGCTCAGCTGCATTCGGCTAACGCTATGCACACCTCGCCCCTCCACAGTTCTCTGATATTCACCCAAGTTCTCTCAAGTACTCTCTCTGCCTCAGGCCCTATACTTGGTTCTAGGCAGATACAATCAAATTATACCCCTCCCTTGCCTTCAGGATTGTACAGTAAAGCCGAGAGACAGATATAGAAGCTATGTTCCTATATGTGAAGAGGTGGTATGGTTACCTATTTAAAGAGAGAACTGATCCTTCTAAGAGGGAATCCTCTCGTCTGGGAAGGCTTGAAAGCAAAGACCATATTGGAATGGGGTTTTGAGGGATAGGTAGGAGTTTGCCAGGAAGAATGACGAGCTCTGAGTAATAAAACCAATGGTGACTCTTAACTGAGCACTAACTGTGCCCCGCACGTGCTTTTTACCTGTTTTAAATGCCTTATCACTCTTAGCCATTCCACAGTAGGAGTTAGAGGAAACTCTCACTATGTCCATTTTCCAGCCGAGACAAAGAACATGGACTCTGCCAAGTACAGGTAGCTTTTGGAGCAGGCAGGCCGTCCCCAGAACCTGGGCTCTCGGCCATCACACCACACCGCTAGGCGTTCGGGAAGAAAGAGCGTCAGGACAGAGAGAAGCCTGCCAGAGCATGGATGGCTAAAGGAAGCCTGTGTCTCATCCGCTCACGCCTGGGAGGTGTGCGACTCCCCAGCTGTGTGACTCGGGAACAGATAATCGGGCCCTTCTGGACCTTCGCCAAACGGGGTGGGCAAGGGGCCTCTCTCACAGGGGTTTGTGAGAGTCCCCCTTGAGGGGGGGCCCTCTCTGATGCCTTCCTCTCCTCGTCTTTCCCAACATGGGTGTGCTGAGTCATGTGCCCTGTGCCCGGTACCTCCACATGCGCTGGGAAAGTAGCTGAAACAGGCCCGGGGGACGCCTTAGTTCCAGGTGTGGATGGACACGCCGGATGCCTTAGTTCCAGGTGTGGATGGACACTCGGAATGCCTTAGTTCCAGGTGTGGATGGACACATGGGACACCTTAGTTCCAGGTGTGGATGGACACTCGGAATGCCTTAGTTCCGGATGTGGGATGGACACGCCGGACGCCTTAGTTCCAGGTGTGGGATGGACACGTGGGACACCTTAGTTCCAGGTGTGGATGGACACGCGGGACGCCTTAGTTCCGGATGTGGATGGACACGCGGAATGCCTTAGTTCCAGGTGTGGATGGACACGTGGGACACCTTAGTTCCAGGTGTGGATGGACACGCGGGACGCCTTAATTCCAGGGGCAGGATGGACACACAGGATGCCTTAGTTCCAGGTGTGGATGGACACACAGGACGCCCTAGTTCCGGGTGTGGGATGGACACGCGGGACGCCTTAGGTCCAGGTGTGGATGGACATGAGATGTTGGCAGCATGCATCCCTGAGCCAGAGGTGACCGGCCTCTCCTTCTGTATCTCTCTCGGAGGTTCTCTCTGTATCTCTCTGTCTTCCTGTCTATCTGCGCTGCTGGCTTTTCTCTCTGGGTTCTTGGCTCTCTGCATCCCTCTTGGACTTGACATCCTTTTTAAGCAGCCTGGCTTTCTCCTTCTCTCTCTCTCCTTCTCAGTCTTCATGCGTGCTTCTATATTCTGCCTTTCTCCTCCATATCATCCTGCCTCTCCTTCTGCTTTCTCTGCCTTTGACCCTATTGAGACATGTAGGGTCTGTCTTTCTCTACCTTCCTCTCGACGTCTGTCTGCCTCCCTCTCCCTTCCCAGCTCCTGTCCAAGGGACTGAGAGTCTGAGAGTCAGCCAGACTCCAGCCATGTCTCCCCTCCACCCTGCTGGCTGGACCCACCGGTGTCCGGTTGTCAGGAGCCATGCAGCTGGGTCCCTCTTTCCTCAGAGAAGCCCCCTCTGTGGGCTAGGGTTCTAGGTCTCTCTTCTGGAGCATTCCTCTGCATGCTGCTGTCTCATCTGCCAATTCAATGCCCGATATTCGCATGCTAGTTCTGAGGCAACGTGGTGTCCTATTAAATTTTAATTCAGCCTATTGTGGATAAGAAGATTCCTTCAGTCAACAGAGATGGTTGTATTAGCAGGTTGCAGATGTAATTAGGCAGAGCTTGACTGAACTGCTAATAGATTCAGGCACCAGGAGGGATTATTCCGTGCTGGGCTGGGGTGTGCGAATGAGCAAGACCCGCCTGCCCAACGGAGCCCCAGGCACGGAAGCGTTCTCGACCTTGTCCCCCAGGCTCTGCCATGTCCCCCACCTGTCTCTCCTTCCCTCTCCTGCGCTGTCTCTCTGTCCCACGGCGTTTCTTGTGGCCGCTGTTAACAAGTCCATGAAGGGATGACTTATCATAGCAGAAATGTGTCCTCTCACAATGCTGGAGGTCCAAAATCACAGATCAGTCTGAGTGCACCAAAACCGAGGTGTCTGCAGGCCCTTCCCACCAGGTCTGGTGGTCCCAGGTGTCCCGTGGCTTGTGGCCGCCACCTCACTGTGGTCCCCACCTCCATGGGCAAACCTGCCTTTTCCTCTTCTACCTGCACCCGGCCTTTCCTCTCCCCCCCTTCGGGGACACAGGGAGTCACCCGGATACTCGAGGACAATCGCCTCCTCTCGAGATCCTGAACTTCATCTCCTCTGTAAGTCCCTTTTCTGCCATCAGGAGGACGCTGGCACATTCTTGGGACTAGGGTGTGTCGCTGGTCCCGAAGCAGAAATGAACTTATTTTTCTAACTGGCGGGACAGACAGGAGCCTGCGCCCAGAGCGGCGACTCCTCCAGGCAGCCCTGAAGACAGAGGCCAGAGCTTCTGGCTGCCGCGCCCTCCTCCTCCTCCTCCAGCTGCCCCGAGGGAGCCACGGGTGTGACCCTCACCTCTTCCCAGCACCAGCAAAAAGATCGAGCCTGACCTGTGACCTCGGGGACCATAGCAAGCACTTCTCTCCGCAAAGAGCAGCTCCGGGCATCAGTCCAGACCTTGCCTTGGAGCTCCCGGTCCTGCTGATGGTAGATGCTCCGCCTGCGTGCACCTGCCCTGGCGTGGGGGGTCACCCTTCAGCATCAGTGTGTGGGGATGCGGATAGGCAGGTGCACGGGCAGAAGCTCCGTGCACAGGAAGGCAGAGCGCGCGCACCAAGCCTTGAGCCTGCGTCCATTCTGTCTTTTTGGCCTCATTTCTGTGACTCGGTCTGTCTAAAGCCCCTGTGATCTCCGTACTTCTCAGTCCACGTCGCTGCCTCCAGCTGTCTTCGTGGCTCTTCTGGCACCTGTGTAGGCAAGTCTGCCTCTCTCCGTGTTCTCCGAGCGCGGGAATTCTCTGACGTGCTCTCTCCCTGCCTCAGGTTCCTTACCTCATCTGACCGTCTGCCTGTCCCCCGGTCCTGTCCCTCCCACTCCCTCGGATGAGGGTTCTGTTCCCAGGAACCTCAGCCCTTTCTCCTCTGCACATCGGGAGATAGTGCGTCGCCCTCCCCACCCACGGACGCCTGACAGACACCTGTCTCCCACCTGAGACCCTGCAGATGGAGCCGGGCCCTGAGTCAGAACATCAAGGCCTCATGTTGCCCGTTCATTATCCGTCAAATGCAGAGACTGACTCAGCCATGGACTGAAACCAAGCAGTTTCTCGAATGCTCTATTCACCGTGACGTGATAACGATTCTACTCAGCGACCAGCACAGTGCAAACAACACGCTTCACCTCCCACCTCGGTCCCAGCGACAAGGACAGCCTGTCGCCACGCGATGCCCACGGATGCTCTGGGGCAGGGATGAGGCGCACCGGCCGCGGGTCTGGCCCCTCCCGGCCCCGCACCCAGCCAGCCGCGTGACCTCAGGTAAATAACTTGTCTCTGAGCCCCCTCTTTTGTAAGATGCGTGTCCTAATATCCCCCCGGTGGGGTGGGCGGGGGTTACTCAGTGTCTGCCCGGGCGATTCTGTACTCCCATCACCATGCTGGCCTTTGGAGGCCTTTGTCTGGGAGACACCTCTTCCTTTCAGGGTTCCAGCTGACTTTTCCTCCGCTTGTCAGTTTAAGAACTCTCTCTCCTCCCCTCCTCCCCGCCATCCTTTTCTTGTCATTGTCCGATTGCCGTCCAGTCCTGGGAACTCTGGTCACATGGCCTGTGACTCCCAGTTTTAGAG
Source organism: Mirounga leonina (assembly GCF_011800145.1). Lineage (NCBI taxonomy): Eukaryota > Metazoa > Chordata > Mammalia > Carnivora > Phocidae > Mirounga > Mirounga leonina. Next base: position 3,870,039 of record NW_023270436.1, on the reverse strand, counting down.
ACGAGGAAGTGGACAGAGGACTTTGCTGGCTTGGATGACCCAGGAAGCCTGCCGCACAGCAGGGCCGAATCCACACCTGTGACCCTGACTTTAGAGCCTCTCCTACTGACTCATCTTACCTCCCTTGGAGCAAGGCCAGGGGTGTTTGGGAGTGTTCAGGAGCTGGTGTTTATCTCTGAACAATAAGTGAAAAACGTGTACAAATGGGAAGGCCTGACACACTTTAGGATTAAGTGGAAAATGGAGAGACTTCAGGCCAGTGACCCCCACTCCCCCGTGGGCCCAAGGTGATGCGGTGTTTGTTATCACGAGGGCCGAGGGCCTCATCGACACCAAGCGCGTCGAGGGCGGGACACGCACCACCCCTTGCGTAAGGATGGCCTGGAACCAGCCCCGGTTTCTGCTTCTCTCTGCAAAGATGCCTCCTTATTGCTCTTCCCACAGAACAACTCTCTCTGCTTTTCAGTCTATGCGGCACGAAATGGCCACCAACTCTTCCTGAGCTTATGTCCCTACCTCTTGAGAAAAGAGCCAAGACAGAGACGTCACCCCGCAATTCCATGTCTGTTGCCTCAAGGCCCGGTTCGGGTCGGGTTCACCAACAGACGCACCAGTGGTGGCCAGGGTGGGTGGGTCACGCTTCCCAGAACGGCTTCCCAGCGGCATGGATATGAGGAAGAGAGAAATTCCTAACGAGTGTTTCGAACAGCACTGCTTCATATGTATTTAACAAACATGCGGTGACCCCTCACTCTTCAGGTGCCAGGCACGAAAAGTGGTCTTTACCCTCATTGGCTTTCCGGTCGCTTTGATTTTTCCTGGCTCTGATGTCCCCACTCTCTACGGAAGGACATTTATCTTTACTGTTGTCTCCCCAGCTTCAAGGTTATTCACCTGTTTTATATTCTGTTGTGCAAGGTGTATGGATGCACTCCAGCAAGAGAACTTGGTGAGCAATACGAAAAGCCCACTGGCCGACCGGCCGGCCTTCTCGCTGTGACCCTGGGGCGCAGGCAGGTGGATGGTATTATCTAGTTAGTCTTGGCGACTGATGGACGGTCTCCGTCCACAGCCACAGTGATAATGGGAGCTTCCTCCACTTTTCCCGTCTCCCCGTATTAGCTTGACACGACAAGTGTGCTTTGAGCTGCCCTGAATTTTTATTGAATTTTTTTCCAAGTATTATCCTATTTGAGATGTCTTTCCTCATTTTCCTCAGAGACCAACAGGTGGATGGATTTTCAAAGTGTATACCGCCAGGATAGCGTGTTATCAGAGGCCCCCAAAATAGAGTTTAAATGGTGAGCCCAGGCAGACTTCTGAGTTATCCGATGCCCGGCTCGGGAATTGAAAATCATGATTTAAGTTGTTGCAAAAACCCCTAGTTTTTCTCTGCCTGAAGTCTACAGCTGCCTTGGAGCTTTATAAATCATAACTCAAGGCATCTGAAGTCAAAAAGGGGGAAAAGTGGAATGAAGTGACCGTGAGAGTCGGCTTCCGAGGCTGGTGCTGGATCTCGGGCTTGGCTGTGACTCCTGAGGCTTTCTGGACGGGGGCAGATTGAGGGTATAATAAACCACAAGACTCGTGGTCAGTATGCATGAGCTCTGGGGCTCCTTGGATATTTCTCTGCTGACAGAACTTCACAAAGTGCAAAACACATCTAATCAGCTTTCATGGGGCATTTTTGCTCCTCTGTTTTAAGCAAGGTTCTAGGAATTTAGTGTTTACACTCAAAGGTCCCTTTTTAGTTAGATAAGGTGACATTGTAACTGCATTTATTGGAGGAGGTGGTTAGCAGAAGACACACCATGGTGGCTGTGACCGTGGGTGTTGGCCTCCAAGAGTCTCTGTTTCCATCTCGGCTGAGCGCTGTGTTCGCCCGACCAGCTGTGGGGTGGTGAGGAACCAAGCAGGTTCCGGGCCCGGACACCTACTCAGAGAAGCACTAACACAGAATCGGCCCGCGCCGCGGTGGGGGCTGGCGGGCACATGGGGACGCCCAGGGCAGGTGTCAGGACGTGCAGCTGGGACCTCGGACAGCAGCTGAGGTTGCAGATACAGATGGGATGCTGCTTTCGCCGGGAAAACCTCAGCTCTGCTTCTGAGAACGTTTCTCCACATCTGTACTTTTGCCCAAACGGGAATGACTTCTTTTTATCCCCAGTTTTCAGAGTTTTCCTAATGGGCACTTTTTTTTTAATAGGGAAAGATCAAGTTTTCGGGTTTTTTTAAGATTTTATTTATTTCACAGAGAGAGACACAGTGAGAGCAGGAACACAGGCAGGGGGAGTGGGGGAGGGAGAAGCAGGCTTCCCGCTGAGCAGGGAGCCTGATGCGGGGCTCGATCCCAGGACTCCGGGATCATGACCTGAGCCGAAGGCAGACTCTTCACCGACTGAGCCACCCAGGCGTCCCCTAATGGGCACTTTAAAATATTTATTTGTGCTTGTTTAACCTTCCTGGTGAGGATGGATTCTTCCAAGCGGGGAGTCTGCACCATCTGATTGTTTACTTATCATCTTACTGCACAGAATAGAAATAGGACAGAAATATATGTTCAAGTATCACTTGATGCAGAAATGGATGGATGGATGATTGGATGAATGAATGAACACAATTCTCTCTAGAGGGAAAAAAAAATCCACACATGTATAATATACAAAGATGCTTCACCCTCCTTAGCTCAATTTTCAGTTTCACTCCAAATGTTCTGTTTTGTTGACCAGTAGCTCTTAGGTCCAATTTTAATGTCAATGAAAGACAAATCATCTGTATATGGAAGAGAAGGAAATAGGGCTTACCACATAGGTTGTTGAGAAGGTCAAGTTAGCACTGTAACTGTGTGTGCCACATCCCTTCGCACCTGTTCTGCCTAAACCCTGCACCCCGGGATCTGTCAGGAGTGGGCCGTGAAAAGATGGGGTGAGCAGAACCGGCATTTCAAGAAAGAACGGTGTCTTTTTTTGGAAACAAAGAATGCACCTAAATAATTCATTGGCAAAGTCAGCATTCTGTCTGTCAAAAATATATACTCTAAGACCCACTGAATTAGATTCCACATTGGCTTTTGCCAATCTGGGAGTAAGTCTGCAGGCCCCTTTAGGAACACGAAGCTTGCGTGTAGGGGTATCTGTATGATTTTTAACCTCCGCGTGATTCGAAGCCCCGTAGGCTAAGAACTCTGTCTTCTTCATACGTATCTATTCCTCTTCTCAGAAGGATCTTATAAGGATCCGGTTCTCTTGGATTGGTGTTTTAGCTCTTCCTCTCCAAGAATGAGAAAACAATCCACCACGCAGCTGATGATGGGTGACTGGCTTCTGGTGTTCTGGAAGCGGAGGATCATCGGCAAACAATACAGTGACCAGTAACATAAAAACAGGAGCCCAGCCTCCAGCCGGAAACATAGATTCTCAAAGGTTACAATATAATCACACCCTGGAAATCACATTTTTTCTTCCTTCCTGGAAAGACCTTCAAAGAAACCAATGAAAAAAGAAAAACGAAACATGAAACAAGGCTTAGAGGGGGCGCAGTTAAACACAGAAGTGGTCTGAAAACTCTTCCAAATTCATTGGATCTTCATCACCTCCCGAAAGGCCCCCTTCTCCAAACATGGTCACAGTGGGGGTAGGGCCTCCAGATACGAATTCGGGGAGACACAATTCAGTCTATAGCTCCATCCAAATTCACAGTGAGCTCCTCTACCCACGGTCACATAGTCTTCCTTAGAACATCCCCAGGGACGGCCCTGCTATTGGAAAACTTGAAGGAGGGGAGGACTGGTAATTAGAGCATCTCTGTCGGAGCGATCTGACTTGGGCTTGCGACCGGAGGGGCTATGACCCAGTGTGCTTTTGCTTCGTGGAGTGATCTGCTCCAAGCACAGTGGTGTGCAGAGGAGTTTGTGAGCTACCACATGGGAAAGGTATGTCTCCTGCCTGCGGAGGCTCGTAGCCAGCCTGATGGAGAGAACAGGTGACAGTTTTGGGAGTTCTCACTGTGTGTAAGCATGTCGGATGAACCGACTCATTGAACCCAGACGTGGTTTTGAGGTAGGTAACACTACTCATCGCGTGATGCTAGAGGTGTGGGGTCGGGGGTCCAGAGACACTAAGTTGCTCTCCCCAGGTCGCCCGGCGGACAGGTGCCCACAGGTGCCTGCTGGTTCCGGAGCTGCCCCTCACACACTGTGCGTTCCCGAATTTTCAGTGTGGGTGTGTAGGCAGAGGCCATTCTCAGAAACTAGTAGCAATTAGTCTTCCTGTTTCTTCTCCATCAAAAGGATCTGTTAGGTGGAGCGAGCTTCTGTGAGTTTTCAGACCACTTCTGTGTTTAACTGCGCCCCCTCTAAGCCTTGTTTCATGTTTCGTCTTTCTTTTTTCATTGGTTTCTTTGAAGGTCTTTCCAGGAAGGAAGAAAAAATGTGATTTCCAGGGTGTGATTATATTGTAACCTTTGAGAATCTATGTTTCCGGCTGGAGGCTGGGCTCCTGTTTTTATGTTACTGGTCACTGTATTGTTTGCCGATGATCCTCCGCTTCCAGAACACCAGAAGCCAGTCACCCATCATCAGCTGCGTGGTGGATTGTTTTCTCATTCTTGGAGAGGAAGAGCCAAAACACCAATGCTGCCCTGGAAGGCAGTGCCTGCCGACTTACTCCACGATAATAAAGTGTCCAGGTTCCCAATGTCTGCTGGACTGAACACTAATGAGGTGCTAAAAGACTCCCAAAAAGTTGCATCAATATTTTAAAGCCTTTTCTGCCACAGGGAAGCATCTGTGTTCAAACTTCGTTTACCGCTGGGTAAGGCACGGCTGGTGTCTCCTGATGGATGGGCTGTCAGAGGAAATCTTCAGGTAGCTGCTCTGTGCTCAGAAATGTACAGGAAATTGGTCACTAAGCAGAATCTGGTATCACCTCTGGAGAACATCAGCAGACCCGTTACAGCAGCTGCATTTCCTGGGTTAATGTGAACTAAATCCAAATCCAGATGAGCTCTCCTACCGAGAGTTCCTGAAATGGGTGCATTTATAGGACGGACGACCTGGTCAGTGACGTGCTTCTTGAATGTAGACCTATCGAGGGGCATGCTGGAGCCTTGGAACTGAGGTGAGAACCTTACGGAAGACTCTGCCTGCAGGTGCCCGCGCCCAGGTGGGAGGCAGTGGGCACTGGCAAGTCGACCCTAAGTTCCTAGATCAATTACGGTATTTGGGTTGGCTACGGTAGAAACGCAATCCAGCTGGCTCAAGCATACTCTCTTCATAAAGAAAGTGTCCTGGCTTAGGGAACTGAAAACATCATGATTCCTCCATGCAAAGTTGGGTCAAGGGTCTCTCTGGTTTAACCAGACTTTGTCTAGAATTTTTCATTCCTGAGACAGGCCCTCTGTCCGAGGAAACACGGGACCACGCTTCGGTCCCAAGCCGGCTCAGGACCCCTGCTCTGCCAGGGGGCTTTTCCTCCTGACCTCTCCTACTCCACGGCTGTCCTGCTCTGGGCTGGGATCAGCCTGTGCAGACCCCTCTCTGCCCTCCTGGGCAGAGGATGAGCTTGGGAGAGGTTGGCCCTTCCCTGAGATTCCACCCTCCTGAAGGCAGGGACTGTGCCTTATTTACCTCTGCGTCTTTGGGCTCTGTTTTACTACCGCTATGAACAATACTGTTATTCTTATTACAACTAGGCGCTCCCACGAGGTCGTGCTAACACTGTACGGTAAGCATTTCGGTATGCACGCTAGCGAGCTCACCCATGCACGCAGAGTGCACACATGCCTAGAAGTCCCTTTCGTATTAGCAAGCACAGGACGTCAGCGCGAGTTCTAACCTTGGCTATGGCTCTTAGTACATGACTCAGAGGATTTTGCCCCTCTTGGCCATACTTCCCAGTACTTCCCGTGAATGACTGGGCGTGCTTTTCCTTCCCGTCGCCCGTCACCAGGAGCCAAGCATCTAAATATAAAATGTCAGGCAGTTCGGATGTTACCGCCCAGGTTTGTTTTCCTTTAAATCTGTAATTGACCAGGCGCCTGGGTGGCTCACCTGGTTAAGCGACTGCCTTCGGCTCAGGTCATGATCCTAGAGTCCCGGGATCGAGTCCCGCATCGGGCTCCCTGCTCGGCAGGGAGTCTGCTTCTCCCTCTGACCCTCCCGACCCTCCCCCCTCTCATGTGCTCTCTCTCTCAGTCTCTCTCTCTCAAATAAATAAATAAAAATCTTTTAAAAATATAAATAAATAAATAAATAAATAAATAAATAAATAAATAAATAAATAAATAAATCTGTCATTGACCATTTGTCAATCCTTTCTGGTTGTAGATACAGCATCTATTTCCTGTTGTCTGGACTGGGGAGAACACTTCGTTCTTAACCTTCTGCTCCTGCTGCGTAGATTATGATTTCACTATTAATTAGACAGATTTGTGGGTTGTTGTTTTTTTTCTTTCACTACTGTTTTGGCGACCTCTGTTAAGAACTGACATTCCTAATTGAAATCCTTTAATGTGGCAGCAGGAAGCAGCAAGCTCCCCAGCTTCTGTCTGGGCCCAGGGCTTCTCCGTCTCCCCGGGGCCAGAGTTGGGGCTCCCTGGGCCACCTGCAGCCCCTGCAACTGCCTCCTCGGAACAGCCATGCTCTCAGCTGCCGCTTACCCCCGGCGCTTACTGCCTTGTTCCGTTTACAGATGCATTCACTTCGTGCTCCGTGAGAGCAAAGAAGACCTTCATTTCTGTTTTGGTGCTTTCCTCTGGGTTTAACCGCCTGCCACGTGCAGTCAGTCAGCTCACCATCCCTTCCTCCTGGTTCCTGCAGAAGTTGCCACATTAACTCGGATGCCTTGAGTCTCGCGGGACAGAAATTCAACCTGAGCGGGATTCAGGGAAGTAATGAGATGCTGGTTCGCATCACTCAACAATCCACACATCAGGATCTCGGTTCACCAGCCCCACATCCTGAGGAATCATTAAGGAATGATTCTCAGGTGCCTAGTTCTCTCCCTGAGTCTTTTTCATTGGTTACTTAAAGGGAGGGCCACAATGGTCCTTTAAGGTACAAGAGATGGTATCCCCGTTTTACAGCAACTAAGGCTCTGGGGGTAGACATGCCCACGTCATCTGGGTACCGAACATGTAAGATGAGGTTTGCGTCCCGATTCGCCCCACTCCAGAGTCTGTGTTTGGTCGGCTGTGAGATACCACCCCGGATGATACAAATCAAGAAACACTTGGTGAACCTCAAGGATTATTTCACTGGGGAGTGTATTTGTGGAGGGCCCCATGAACCTGGATGGCACCCCAGCGTCATAGGAGATGCCGAAGGACCACAGCGAACGTGTTAAGACCAGTCAGAGTCTTTGACCCTCAGGGGAAGCGTTTGGAAAGCCAGCACTGATGCATGCATCCAGACGGGTGGTATTCACATGGGGCGGCATCTTGTTTCCGTGTGTGCTGAAGATAAGGGGTACCGCAAAATGAGACAAAAATGAAACAAAACAAAACCAAAATCAAGTGGGAAACATTTAGAGAGGGCCTTTCTCTGTAAAGGCGGCATCCCTTGAGACTGAGTCAATACGAAGCTATCATATTCTGCATTATGCACAGGTTCATTAAGGAATCAGTGGCCGCACTGATTGATGAAGCTTCGGGGACCAAGGCCTGTCAGCACAGAGGCTGCAAATTATGGAGAAGGAGACACCTACTCTCTGGGAAGAAGGAGTTCTTTCAAGCCCAATCAATAGGGCCACATCTGCAGCCTGCATAAACCATGGAATATTGATAGAGCTGTTTGCAAAAGCCAGGGCTAAGAAGCTTTGCTGTTACTTGATTTAACTTCAAAGATTGGCCGTAACGTGGAGCAAAATCAAGAAGGAAAGGAAAGTGGTTTCCATATGCGTTCCAGGGAAGACAACATACAGACGAAAATGGACTATTTTAACGTGGAAACTCTCGCTCTGTAGGACAGGAGTTTTGCGGGCTGACTTGCAGAGTTAAGTGGGTAGGTCTGCCTCACTGCGTGGAGCATGGCTGTCAGCCTCAGAGCACGGCCTTCGTGAGTACTGTCGGGATCCTTGTTGCAAGTGATGAGTTTGAAATCGTTCAAGGTTTCTCAGTCCTGACAGGGGAGGTCTGATAACTCTTTGTTGTGAGGGTCTGTCCCGTGCATTTTAGGGTGTGGATCAGCATCCCTAGGGTCCACTCACTTGATAACAGTGCCAGCTACTTGCCTGAATTGTGACAACCCAAAACGTCTCCAGACCTTGCCCAACATCCCTGTTTACACTAGATGTAAAATTGTCCCTGGGTGAGAACCACTGAATTCTACTTCTAAGGTGGCAAGGAGAGGAATAGATCAGACCTCATAAGCCCATATTTAGAAGGTTGGGGCGTTAGGGATGATAGGAGCCAGAGATGAAACTGTGACCAGACACTTTCTGTGTGTCTCTTGTTTCTATGCATCAGTTTTACCTCCCCCAACAGGCTTCTCCATAAAATAAGGACCATGGCCACAAGTAGCTTCACAGTGCAACTCTATTAGAAGGAAGGAAAAGAATCTTTTCCAACCAAGTTCAGTCCCAAAGCTCCTGTGAAGGGCTCTGGTCCAGCTTGGGTAATATATCTTACTGCAAGTGACGTCTGAGCTGTCTGTGTTGGGAGGGAGCTGAGGGACTCAGTTGGCTCACATGCTCTCCTGTTGGGCAGGGCTTTTTTGCCAAGGAGAAAGGAGGAAGATTTGCTCATCCATCCATCCATCCATCCATCCATCCATC
>NW_023270436.1:3837745-3861258 GCF_011800145.1 Mirounga leonina | reverse complement strand
TCCATCCATCCATCCATCCATCCATCCATCCATCCATCCACCCATCCGTCGTTCCATCCTTCCATCCATCTATTCCTCCATCCATCCCTCATATACTTTGTGCTATTCCTTGTCCTGTGTGTGGAGGATGTAAAGATGAACAGCTCACTTGGGTCCCACCTCTGACAGGATTTCAGTGTGCTTTATTAGATGTTCAGCTAAAACTGGGACAAAGAGCTATGTCATCTCGGCAGGTGATGACAGTACACTTTTTAGTGGTTTGGGAAATGACTGAAAAGAGTCTGGGAGTAGATATAGGAGTTAGGAGGGGACAGAGGAAATTTGATTAGGAAGGCAATGAAAAATAATGCATTCTCAGCATTGAAAAAGCATCAGCTAGTTATTGTTTTGATGCCCGATGTGCTTGGGAAATTGGGAGATGCCAGTTTTCTTGAAGCATAGTTAGCAGGAGAGGTGCTGGGACATAGTGTAGAAGGACAAATGTAGAGCTGAGCAAAGGAATTTGGAGTTTACCCCCTGGCCAGAGAGGAGTCACTGGACATTGGTCATTGGGTGAGAGCTTTTGAAAATGAGCTTTGGAAATAATGAAATTCAGGCAATAATGTCAGATGTGGATAGGAGAGGAAAGAGGATTTCTGAATTTCTCTTGCAAGGATCAAAACAATCCACTGGAATGCTTAAGAGGAGACCAGTGAGAAACATTGGTGACAACGTTGTTGAAGAGTTAAGGACTCAGACTAGAAGGAGCCATAATATCCTCAAAACCTCTCTTTCCTCCATCCCATGACCTTGTCGGCAAGGGCCATGAGATCTGGATCCTGCCAGCTTCTCTGACCTCTCTGCCCAGCCACTACACTCCTTTACCTCCTTTGGCTTCCTTTATAGCATTTGCCACCAGCTGACATTCCCTTTCAACTAGTTTATTTGCTTGGTTCTGTCCCTCTCCCACAATAGAGTGTGATCTTTGCGAGCTCTCGTGTCTCTTGTTCACTCTGACTCCACGTCGAGCACAGCATCTGGTTCCTACAGGGTGTTCAGTAAATATTCACTGAGCTTGTTCATTCATCCATCTATCATGCATTTATTCAATCATTACTCAATCATGCATATACCCAGTCATCTGTTCAGTGCACCATTTAATGGCTGCCTACTCCAGTTGGTTCATTAAAAAGAGCATTCGTAGTTGATATGTGGGTATTTGAAAGAAATAATGTCTAAATTGATAAACAGAACCTGACAGATATTTCAGCTGGTGCCTGTGTGTCACAGTTTAGTTTCTGCAAGAGGTCCCTTATGTGTAGTCATCCTCCCCCGATGGAGAATTCTTCCTTTTGACAGACAACCCAAAGAAAGAAGATATTGAAATGTTTTCTTATGGATGGGTAGAGAATTCTGGAAAGGAACAGCTCATACTTTGTGTGGAGGGTTTGTTCTCAGAATCATTGCTGTGGAAGGTGTAGGATTTGGGATACCCAGACATTGCTGGTGGGAATGTCAGTCAGTGCCACTCCTTTGGAAAATGGTTTAACAGATCCTCAAAATATTAAAGGTAGAGTTCTCATAAGACCCAGAAATCCCACTTCTAGGTATATATCCAAGAGAAATGAAAATAGAAGTCTGCACAAAAACTCATGCACAAATGTTCATGGCAACATTATAATATCAAAAAAGTAGAAATAACCCAAATGCCCATTTTCTGATGGTTGGATAAGCACATTTGGTCTATCCACGTAAGAGACTACTCAGCTGTAGAAAGGAATGAAGTCCTGATCTGTGTTACAACATGAAAGAGCCTTGAAAACATTATGCTATGTGAGAGAAGCCAGGCACAAAAGGGCGTATATTGTATAATTTTATTTATAAAAAATGTCCAGTACAGAAAAATCTGTCGAAGCCGAAAGTCGATGAATGGTCACCAGGGGCTGGTGGGGGAGGGGAGTGTAGACTGAAGAGTGCAGTTTAATGAGTGTGCGGTTTCTTCTAGGGGTGGTGAAAATGATCTAAAATTAGATAGTGATTATTGCACAACTGTGGATCTACTAAAAACCCACCAATTTGTACACTTTTTGAGGTGAATTTTATGATATGTGAATTTTATCCTAATTTTTTAAAAATCACAGCTGACTTCTCAGAGGCATGTAAGTAATTTCTATAAGAGCACTACAGATGATCTCCTGCCATGGTCCCCTCCTGTCCACGAGGGGAGACAGTGTGTGCAGATAACTATGTGAGGCATGAGTACTAAGGATTATTACCACAAGAGAAAGAGAGTTGATTTTAGCGAGAAGCATGGACACTAAATTATTTGTTTGAAATGTTGCTTATGTGAGTTTTGGCTCTCACGCATAAGAGATGAAGATGCCAATCATTGCTGCCAAGAAGCATCTTGGAAACTTTGTGTTATTGGGATCTGAAGAAACTTCCATGGATTTGGACTTGAATTTGTAGCAAAAATGGTAGAGGTAAGACATGCATGTCATAGCTCCCTAGCACACGTCCAAGGAAGACATCACTAATTGATCCTTGTACGCCTCTCCCCAGGAATCCAGATTCCTTCTCAGGACAAGTCCCCTTCTCCTCCCTCCCAGAGCCTATAAGGATCCATCAACATTTACCAATGTGATGAAAACTTTCCTATTTCTGTTATAGCCTGTGGGAGGCAGGAAGAGTGTCTAATAGGGATTGGAGCATCCTATCAATGAGGTACATATTGGTACTAGATGGTTTCATACCTACCTCAGTTTCCTTCACTGGGTATTGCAATCACACTGTCAAGCAAAGCTTATGCTCAAGACTGTAAAACAGCAATTCTTAAGGTAAATACAGTCCCAAGACTTGCTTTGTTTGGCCAGTATCATGTCTTACTGTTTTCCTATTAGTGGTCAGTGTTGAAATCTGATAGATTTTGCTTTCAACCTGGATGTCCTGCTTCTTTTGAAAAAAAAATCTGATGCCCTAAAAAGGCAGAGCCAACATTCCTCCATGGAAACAATTCATTCTAGGTGTGCTGGCCACCTCCCTTGCATGAAATATGCTCATCCCAGTTTGCCTGGTCTCAATATCCCCAAATACATCGCAGCAGACCCGACACTGTGCTTGGTTCTGGTCCATGCAGGGCTGTGTTGTGTTGTGTTGTGCTTGCTTACCTCGTCCGAACAGTACTTCCTGCCACTCCTTTATTCATGAGAATTTATGGGTAAATTACCTTATTGTAAATTGAATTATACTATGGTTGTACAGGATAATATGATGCTGAGTTCGTTTTGTACCACTAGTGTTAATCTAGGTGTCCAATAAAGGAAGGAACCTCTATAATTTCACCCTGGCAGTGTGGGGAGGAGGGAGGACTCTGGGTACAGTGGATGTGACACACCACCTAATCAAGGGTTATGGCAGTGGAGGAGCTCAGTGCTTTAGAAAGAATTTTCTCAGGCAGCTCAGAAAAAGTCTCATGTAGGCGAGCATGTCATTAGCCTCTATTCATGGTGGAGAGAACACCAAGCTCCAGCAATGGCCCCACATTTTATAATGCTGAGCACATCGCTTATGCACCAAGAATTTCCCCCTTGGGTAGATTCTGAATTCCTGGTTCTCTTGAGGAAAGGCTCAGTGAGTGTGTGAATTTGGAGGGCCAGCCTTCTCCTGGCAACGAGGAGCATGTCTTGTGTCTGCTGGGTCCTGTCCGCTTGGGTCTTTCAAAGTCCCTCTTCCAGTCTCTCTTTGTGGAGTAGGTGGTTGAGAGGCCATGGTTTGCCTTGACTTAGGTCCATCCCGGGAATCACAGAGGTAAACTCTCTGTTACTGATGCCCCTGCCATACATAAACAATGCATGACTCTCCTATTTCCCAAGTGCTTTTTCTTGTCCTAATAGAAATTTCCTAAGAAGCTTTAATAGGAGTTGCAAAAATTCTGCAGAACTTTCTCTGATTTTCCCCCTTGAAAACCTGTTTATCCTGCCAAATACCTTATGTGTGTTTGTGTGTGTATGTGCGACTAATTTATGTGCAAACCCCAAACATCTAAGCTTTGGCTTCAACATCTGTGCCAATGGAACCTAATTACCGGCGCCGCTCTCCAGCAGGCTCAGCGAGTGCGGTCGGAGCGGGTGCGGGAGGCTGGGCAGGGCCATATGCTGGGCTTTCACCAGATAAACAGCTCCTAATCCCTTCTGCGGCACCGTTTGATGAATACGAAGTGTTTGGATCTTTTCCTAAGCTAACAAGCGTTGGTGGTGCTTTTAAAATCCCCCAAGTCAAGAGATGAGATGAGAACATGAAAACATCCTACAAATAAGCATATGCTAAAACTTTGTACTGAGCTCTAGTCTTTGGCCCCGGGATGCTCTGAAATTTCGATAAGGAATAAGTTTTGGAAGATACTTATCTAGAAATAGCAAAGCGTTATTGAAAGTGTCTGGAGGCAGAGCTTTTTCCCTGGAGGAAAAAGACTAACATGTCTTGGGTTTCTCATAGTGAGGGCCATCAAATAGAATGCAGAAATATTCTGTGCCATCTAATGGAGGTGGACTGAGAGAGGTCTCAAGAGTCTCTCATGGAGATGTTGTGTGTGTCTCAAATTAAGGTGAAGAGTGGACCCTTTTCTCAGGTCTGAGGGGAAGACAGCCAGTGAATATATTCATCTCCCAGGCCCCCTCATGGGAGCTTTAGGGAAATGTAATTAAAAACAGTGTCTTCCCCCAACTCAGAAAACCTCGCCAAAAAAAGTAGGGGAGAAAGAAAACGATTGCATTATGGAATCAGCATTATACCAGAATGTGACGTGCATCACAGCAATTTGCTAAGAAGATTCAAAGACAGAAAGAAATTCTACCATTTTATAGAGCCCAAGCAGATCTATTCCATTTCATACATGTTCCCCAAATAAATCAGTTTTTCTTATTTTGAAATTTTATTTGCCCATACAGAACCCCAATTCATTTACTAATTATTGCATACTCTGTATGTTTAGTGCTTTGGAGAGTGAGTGTCCAACCTGGGGACACAGGCAGGCAGGGGAAAGCCAAGTGGGCTCAGGTTCCCTGGACTCAAATCACTGCACTGAGCTGGCGATCCTGGCCCCTCACCCTGGGAGGTTAGTTGGAAGACCATGGGCATCGGTCATGAAGCTCTCTCTGCCTGCTCAATCTTCTGAATCCTAGCCGCACACACTGCCTGAGACAGAAGGGCTTGTCTTCTGTCCTGTGTATCTGTGCTGAGCTATTCACCCAAACTCATCCAGAACACAGGTTTTGCATCCAGATGGCATGAGCTCAAATCCTGGCTCTTGTCTCTTGCTAGCTCTGTACCCCTGAGGAACTGGCCTCTCTGAACTTCATTTGGTGCATTACGGGAGAAGAATAAGAACACTTTACCTAATACAAGTACCATAAGGGTTAAATGGATACAGTACACATTAAGTTCTAAGAACAGTGCCCAGTGCATGGTAAGCGTTCCACATAGAGTGGCAACTCTTAGCCCTGCTCTGATTTCGGGGGTTATTTGAATACAAGGCAAAACCAAAAATTGATCTAAGTGCTCCTTAAGTGGCAGAGAATAAGCAATCCTTTTTGCAAAGCTATGTAAAGAGTATTAAATATCCTTTAGGTTTGGATGAAAAAGGATGGCTACATTTTTAATACAGTTTGCCTATCTTCATATAGGTGTGTGCATTTTTCGTGTATGTGTGAGAAACGTACCATCTATTCTGTAGCTTTTCTTCCTTGATTCGGAGCTTCGCATCTGTCAGGCTGAAAGCAGGGTGATGAGGAGGACTTATAATAGTGCATGGCCAGGTTCTTGCAGTTGAAACAGACTGGATGGATACAGTGGCAAACTCCAGGTGGGGGTGGGGGTGGGCACACAGATTAAACTCCTGCTTTTCTTCTAAATTACTGTGTGATGGTGGAAAATGCAGATGTGAGTCCTGGTCCTGCCACTTACAGCTCAGTGACCCTGGGCTCCTTACCCGCACTGCCCGGTCCTGAGCTTCTTCTTAGGCGATTGAGAATGATAATAGCACTTCATATTCTTGTTCTATAATCCAAGGACTCTATCTATATCTCTATAACATAAATATGTATAATGCATGTACAGTAAAACGTTTATGTCCTATAAATATAAAATATACATGAAACACACAATAACCCATAAAGCATACATAGAATTATACTTATACTACATAACATAAATATACATAATGAATATATAATGCATACAAATACAACATATTTATACATTGTATAAGTATAAAATATATATGAAGTGCACGATAATTCATTAAAACATACATACAAATTATATAAAATACTATACATATATACTATATAGAATATGTTACTGTATATAATAGATATAATTATACATTACATTTTATATTTATATATATACTTACTTTATGTATGTACTACACACACACACAGAGTGGATAACCAGTCCAACCCCTCTTCATGTGACGACGTGAGGTGATAAATACCCATGTGATGAGATGAATGGCACAGATCCTATAGTTAGGCTACTATTGACCTTCTGAGGACAAGTCAGAAGGAGGATCATCTGCTGAAACTGCGGGTAAGGGGCACAGACGTACGGCCTGTAATCTGAGCGCCCTCTGAAATACCACCTTCCTGAAGACACACTTCTCACTCTTACTGAAACCGGGAGGGGCAGGACTTCTTCAGAAAAATAAGGACCCAATACTTACTATTTTTCAGGGTAAGGAAGATGTCTTTTGTCTTCTGTTTGGTTTGCTTTTGCCTTTTAGACTGTTACTAGTGGAATTCTTAGAAGTCAACCTGGAATCCCTTCTCAGACCCTGGACTGAACCGGGGTGGCCCCAATCTCTCTCCCTACCTGCCCTGCATCCCCCTAAGGCCAGGAGGAGGTCGAGACCTGCAGTGAGCGCTTCCTGTTGGCTGCACTGATCTTAGCAGGTGGTACCTGTGTGGTCTGCGAGAACATCCGGTGGGGGGTGAACTTGAAGCCTAAATTCCCAAACATCTTGCTCCTGCGACCGAATCTTTTCCTTAAATATGCTTCATCTGGTCTGGAAAACATACATATTATATATTGCACTTAAAAATTCAGAAGGGCAGATCTCATGTTAAGTGTTCTTACCGCAAAAGTTAGTATTATTATTATTCTTAAAAAGGCCAGATTTCTGACCTCTGCTGAGAAACTGGAGCCTTGGCTTCCCTGGGGCTGAAGAACCGGGGAATAGAGGTTGGGAGTGAGTGAGCAAGGTTCCAAGCTCCTTATCCCGGCTGCTCCCCTTACCAGCTGTTGTCCTGTGTTCCCTTTGTCCAAACATTTGACCAGGAGATGCAGTGGCCCACGTTAGAGCCAAGTGCTTGCATGCTTGTAACATCGTCACAAAGCAAAAAACAGCAACATAAATTTGCTTTTATAATAGCTCTTCCGTAACAGGTGTAGCAGAGTCTATAAAGAGACACTGGGTATAAACACCCTGGAGGGAGAAAGAAGAAAAGGAAACTTTCCCGAATCTCATCATAAATAAGTGATTTTTGTGGTGGTTTTTGCCTTGACTTTGGAAATAGCTATCAGCTCAAGGAATCAAGCGTTTCTGAGGCAATGAATTCCCCAGCATGGGGGCCTAATGAGGGAGCCCATAACTGCCTGGGGCTGAGGATCTGATTTTTTGAGGCAGAAGAAAAGCCGAAATGAGGGGATGAAGTGCCTATCCTGTGTGTAAACAGAAAGTGGGTTAGAGAGGAAAGTGTTCACGTCCTATGAAGTCTAACAGCCGCTTACGTGGATGCTATTATTTGACAAGAGAGTATGGGCTGCTGTAGGCCCCTCGGCTCTTCTCCCTGCGCCGCTGGGCAGATTTCAATGCTAGAAGAGAACGGGGTCTTGCTTAGTGCCGGGCGGCCGCCGATGCCCCTCCGGGGGACAGTGGACAACTGGAAGTAGTCCCGTGGCTGGAAACCAGGCACATGTGCGAAGTGACAGCCACTATGGTGGCCGCTGAGCTTATCCAAGAGCCGATGCCTCTCTGGACACCACCCGTGATACCGTGAATTATAAGAAATACGTATTTGGGTCTCCGTCTGTGGCTCCCGGCTCCCCAAACCCTCGGGGTTTTCTAAGCGATAGGAGCGATTATGAGCATCGTTTGTTGTAATAGCTGGTCTTCTGTCCTCAGTGGAGAGTCATAAAGGTGGAAGGGGTGCCTTGTTATTCATAACGAGCATCTTTTGTTTTAATAGCTGGTCTTCTGTCCTCAGTGGAGAGTCATAAAGATGGAAGGGGTGCCTTGTTATTCATAACGAGCCCCTTTCAACCACAGGGGTTCAGAGCCATCGGATCCCGGGCCTCTCCTGGAAGCCGAGCTGACCTGCACCGGGCTCTCCCCTAGCACCTGTCCTCGCAACGTCAATAACACGATCACTCTCAAACTCTATTGCTCACGCACGCGTCAGGTGCCGGCCTCAGGCCAACCAATAGGGCCCGGGCCGGTCCCCTTCCTGCTACAACCACAGCAGAGGTGGGCACCCCCGATTTCCCAGGAGAGGAGAATGAGGATCAGAGCGCTCGCGTCCCTTGTCTGCGGGAGGGCGGTGGGGCTAGTCGTGTTACATTCTGGAGCTCAAACCACTGGTTCCCAAACTGCTGCCCATTGGAATCGCCGGCGCGCTTTGAAATAGGTGAATTCCCAGCTCCGACCCCAAGACATTCTGATTACATTGCTCTGAGCTGAAAGAGGGCAGCGGGGTCGCCCTCAGGCGATTCCACAGTGAGCAGAGCTCTGGAACCGCGGACCCTCCACTCCATCCTCCTGTTGCCTCTCCGGCTGCCTGGATCTTGTGCTTGAGTGAAAACAAGTTGAAGGCGAGAGACAGTGTCTTTGTTTCTTGAATTCTGGGTGGGAAGCCACAGTTCTAACACCGGGAAAACACCCCACAGGCCTGATGGCTGAAGAGGTTATAAATGAATCTGTGGACACACACGTTTGGCCGGGAGAGGAGCCAGGTCCTGTGTTTTCATGACCACAGCCCTACGGTCGCTGGAAAACTGAGGATATTTAAAACACCCCTGATGAGGAGCAGGCTCATCCTGGTTTGTTTGTGCCCCAGGCCCACCCGAGAGAGCGAGGACGAGGAGGACGAGGAGAAGAAGGGCAGGGGCTGCTCCCTGCAGTACCAGCACGCCACGGTGCGCGTCCTCACCCAGTTCGTGGCCGAGGCGCCCGACGTGGGTCAGCTGAGCTACATGCTGGGCCCCGACTGGCAGTTCGACATCACCGGCCTCGTGGCCGATTTCATGACGGTGGAGGAGCCGAGGATCGCGCAGCTCCAGGGCGGCAGGACCCTGGTGGGCCGGGAGCCGGGGATAACCACGGCAGCTTTAATGCACTGCTTGGCGCTTTCCCCAAATACTCAGTCCATTCTTTGCTTTTGTCCAGATACATCTGTGTGAGGCAGTTTTGTGCAAGTGTGTGTTGGTACGTGGGAGGGAGCAATGAACACAATACACAGAATTCATCAGCCTTTAGACCGCATACTCAGAAATTCGTGTTTTATTAACCACAGAGAAGCTTCTGCAAGTTAGAGATGCTCTCGAGATCAGATTTCTCACCCTTTCACCAGGGGATGCTATGTTGAGACATACAATGAAAGCAACCTTATGTCCCTGGTCTTAGCGGCTCTCAACCTCGGGGCATTTGGCGATGTCTGGACACATTTTGTTTGTCATACTTATTTACACTCACACGCATAGTTCCCTAGTGTCATGCTTTCTCTTTTCTTGGACAATTATTGAAAATATTTCATAGTTAATTTTAATAGGAGGGCTGTGAAGAGATTATAGAGCAGATCATTATCTTTACAAAGGGTTTAAATATTCCTTATCACATCACAATTTAGGGTTCGCCCAAATGTGATTTTGCAAAAGCTGGTCTATTGATACTACATTAGTCCAGGTCTGAATCACTCTGGTTGCAAATTGATGTTTTATGAGGTGAAATGACTTTTTAAGGCCATTAAGATTCCTTTCTGCACTGAATTTTCCCAGCGAGCTCAATGATGCTATAAGGATCTACAATTATTACATTATAAACATCTAACTGCTCAAAGAACAAATATTAAGCAGGGGGAGAAGGCGAGACACCATTTCTCTAAATATTTTTAGTAAAAAGATTGTCAAAATATAACTATTAGTTTTGAGGAAAATGTTACATTTTCTGTGCTCTAATGGGCCCACACCAGCAGGGAGATAATATCCTTTAATTTGGGGGGAATTATCACTAAATTAAATCAAGCTCTTTGAAGAAAACAAATGACTAATATTGTATAAATCAAAGGAAGTAAAATATATTAGGTTGATCTATTTATAGTTCTTTGCTTTTTAATGGGGGGGATGTGATTAAACATTAAAAAAATGCTCTTCTAAACCATTTGCATTTCAACAAGTTGTCCTAGCCCCAGACCATCTGTCTTAAGATCATCGGGTGCAAATCTATTGTCTGACAAAGTCTGGTTTATTGACCTATTGCTCTTAGGGAGACCACCATGCAGAGGAAATGTGGGAAATTGTATTGGACAAAAGAGATAGAGTCTGATAGGAAGCCGGCAAGGGCTGAGGGCAGGTAAGATTCCAATAAAGCAGAGTGTGGGTAGCTCAGGACACCCTGAGCTGTTGGCATCGGTCTGGACCCTACTGTGGACCCAGGGTCCTGCTTGCTAGTGAGATGCATAACTCACGTGCATGGGGGGTGTTGCATCATCTGAAATCCTGCACTGGAGTTGGAAGTCAGATTTGCTTCTCTGCGTCCAAGGGACTTAGGTCCTCAAGGCAAGAGAGGGATGTCCGTTCTGCCTGACGACAGGGATTTCAAAGAGCAAGGTTTCTGATAATCTTGGATTTTAGAGAACAGTGTTTCTCGGGGGGTATAAATGGAAGCAGTGCCCAAATAAAAGGGCTGTTCTGACACTTCAGCCTGGGAGGAAAGTGTCCTGCTAACATGGCATGAAAGTCTCCTGCATCGGTCACTGCAGCTGGATAAAGCGAAGGGCAGGTTTCTGCCTTTGTTTTGTTTTGTTTTTTTGTTTTGGTCTGAGCTAGTTCCTACTTTCTGGAGACTTTCTCAGACTTAGCACTGAGAGCACACTTTGGGGTTTAAAGGATGGTGGCAAACAAATGATCGAAAAGAAGACATCCACCTGCTTACCAAGCCCCACTTTTCTGGTAGGCATTTTACCTTTTTCTTTCTGTTTCCCCTCATTAATTGTGTGTGCAGGAGAGACTGGAGCTTGCTTTCTTCCTTTGAAGGTGCTCTCACCTCTGCCTGACTCCATCCTGGCTGAGAAGACAGTGATCGTGTTGGACGACCGCGTCACCATCGCCGACCTGGGCGTGCAGCTGGTGGCCGGCTTGTCTCTTGCCCTGCAGCCTCACAGAGCGGACAAGAGGGCTATTGTCTCCACGGTGTCTGCCCAGGACGTCCTCCAGGCCCCGCAGCAGGTGGGATTCCAGAGTCCTTTTGTCCCCAGTGAGTTAAGACCATTTCCTTCCCTCTCACATCTGTGGAGAAGATCAGTAGGGCACTCGTAGCTAGGACAGGGGGTCCCTGAAGCTTCTTTCTGCTTTCTCTCTGGTCTGTCTCGTCTCTGAGAAAAGTGCTCGGTACTTTGGATAAATTGTCTTCTTATTTATTTTACACACTAACCATGTGTCCAAATACTACTTTGCAGTGGGTTATCTGTGATGGGGGACTCCTGGTAGACCATGACCAAAGGATCACATGCGTTCTCCTTTCTGAAATAAGTAATAATTGATGCTTGCAAATTCTATTTCTGCTATTTAAAGAAGTATGGCTAATAGGCACCAGACATCTGTTGGTTTATATTAATTATGGAAAACTTAAAACTCTGCTCCATCTTTAAACTTGTAGCAAATCCAGTCGAATTATAGCGAGGTCATTGTGCCTTTCAAGCATGCCAGTCCCCATAATACATCTTTTCTCAAATACTTCAAATGAGCATGTCTTTCTAATAAAGAGTGGTGAAGTGATATGATCTTGAGCAGTAGCCTGAGTAGCTGCACCTGAAATTGATTCAAATGCATCATGTGATCTTTCAAACTCTTTGGAAAATTCCAAGTCAAATTCTGTTATACGACATTCACTAAGTTAATATACACAGAACTGCATTCACTACAGTATACAAATTTGCTCCTCACATCAATGTGGTTACAGCCCACTGTTTATGCCAGTTTAATGTATGATAGCAACTGATCCAGATTTTAAAACATATTTATTGTTCTCTGCCTGTGTATTGGAAACATATCTCATAAGAAACCACATGTGTGGTTTATAAATTTGTGTACATGTTTATAAACTTGAAGGAAATAAACTATAACATAATGCTTTAATTTCATTTTTTTCAGTTGTTGGATTTTGTTCAGTGATGGTTCGGTGACACCCTTAGACATTTATGATCCCAAGGATTTTTCAGTTACTGTGTCATCATTGGATGAAATGGTGGTGTCTGTCCAAGCAAACCTTCAGTCCAGATGGCCGGTTGTGGTCGCACAGGGTGAAGGGCAAGGGCCCTTGATTAAATTAGAAATGATGATTAGTGAGCCCTGTCAGAAGACCAAGAGGAAGAGTGTTCTTGCCGTGGGTAAAGGGAATGTCAAGGTCAGATTTGAACCAAATATTTATGAGCACCAAGGAGGCACCAACAATATTGAGGGCATCAGTCGGGAATACAAGGACCACCTCAGTAATTCCATAGAGCGTGAAGGAAACCGGGAGAGAGCAGGTCAGGAGTGGTTCCAGCATGGCGCCTCAGTTGGCCAAGAGGAACGTAGCAACAAAAGCACAACCCCACAGTCTCCCCAGGAAGGAAAGGATAAGAAGTCACTCAAGGGTGGCGGTCCAGGGCGCCTGGGTGGCTCAGTTGGTTAAGCGACTGCCTTCGGCTCAGGTCATGATCCTGGAGTCCCTGGATCGAGTCCCGCATCGGGCTCCCTGCTCTGCAGGAAGCCTGCTTCTCCCTCTCGCCCTCCCCCTGCTTGTGTTCCCTCTCTCGCTGTGTCTCTCTCTGTCAAATAAATAAATAAAATCTTAAAAAAAAAAAAAAAAAAGAGTGGCGGTCCAGACGCGTTCACAAGCTTCCCCACTCAAGGGAAGTTACCGGAACCCAATAATCCCAGTGACCTGACAGTGACCTCCAGGGGGTTAAGTGACCTGGAGATCGGCATGTACGCTCTGCTCTGTGTCTTCTGCCTGGCCATTTTGGTCTTCTTGATCAACTGTGTGGCCTTTGCTTGGAAATACAGACACAAAAGATTTGCCGTGAGCGAGCAAGGCAACATCCCCCATTCCCATGACTGGGTCTGGCTTGGGAATGAAGTAGAACTTCTGGAGAACCCCGTGGACATCACCCTCCCGTCGGAGGAGTGCACGACCATGATAGACAGGGGACTGCAGTTCGAGGAGAGGAACTTCCTTCTCAATGGCGGTTCCCAGAAGACTTTCCATAGTCAACTGCTCAGACCCTCTGACTATGTCTATGAGAAAGACCTTAAAAGTGAGCCTATAAATCCATCGGGCCCAAAGCGGAAGCGAGTCAAGTTTACTTCCTACACCACCATCCTCCCAGAGGACGGCGGCCCATACACCAACTCCATCCTGTTTGACAGTGAGGACAACATCAAGTGGGTCTGTCAGGACACGGGGCTGGGGGGTCCCCGGGACCTTAGAGACTATATGGAAAGCCTGCAAGACCACATGTGAACTCCTTTCTTACGTTTGTATTCACCTTTATGCCTTCTGTTTTTTGAACGGTGGAGCAGTGAGTTTGTTCAGCAATAGGGGATGACTTAACAAAGCTTCATTTGGGGCGGTCTGGGGCGGGGAATCCCTTTCTGAGCAGGTGTCAGAGGCCTGGAGAGCTATAGCAGCTGGGTTATAAGCCAGGGTGTGATATACCTCTAGGTCAATTACAAGGAGATACCGGGAACCTCCTGGGACAACAGTTTTTCCCACTTTCTGGGACCGGCTCAGGGATAATACAAGAACCCAGAACTCGTGAATGTTACTCGTTGCCTCAGGGCAAACGACCACTGGAGTTGGAAAGAATTTGGGAGTTGATATTTCTATTCTTAGGTCTTTGTAAAGCACAGTGGACATTACTTGTCCACAGCCTGAGAGTAGACATATGCAAACGATAACCGAATATAGCCCTTATTTTCAACGAGCACTGCTCTTGATGCACGTACGCAAAGGGCTGGGACTGAGGTGTGGCTGGATGCCAGGAGCATGCCCTGCACAACAATGACAGTGAATGCCTCACTAAATTCTGTGCCCTGGGCTCCTCATTCCCCTCACCCTACTCCCTGCCCTGTGTGTATATTGAAATTAGTTTCTTCGGCTTCCGGAATTCTTTTACAAACATGAGTAGGGGGAAAAAAAACTAGTCCCGTCTTCAAGGTCTGTTGGATTGTGGTACAAGTTTTATCACCGGGATTTGTCACATCTTACCGTTTACTGAGTGTCCCTGCTGGATGTCGGTTTTCTCCACGTGTCATCACATCACTGTTCAGGGGCAGTATGTAAATTCATACCCGTACTTTATCTGTCCTGGTTTTCCTTACTGAAATGTCTTGTATTCGAATTGGACACGAGGTTTTACTAAATACAAGAGTTCAATAAAGGGAGTACTATTTAACAAATAAGTTGTACATGAAGCTTTTCTTTTTTGCATGAATTCTGGGGAAACGTTGACATCACCAACATGTTTATTTTGTTTCCTCTGGTTGCTATAACTTCATGGGGGAATTGAACCAGCTCACTTGTCAGGAGCGGGTCCAATCTCCCAAACTACTTTGGGCTGTGTTTATGAAAGCACTGTATATGCGCATCAATTTTTTGCACCCAATCCGAACTCTAAAAATAGCATTTACATGTCCAGAAAAGGAGTTGCCAAGGAAACAGTTGCAGATGAAGCTTGCCATTTGTGTGAATAAGAGTAAAAAGAGACAAGTAGAATGATAGTCCAATCTAACAGTATGTAGACGTCCATCCATACGATGACCAGTAAGATATTCAAAATTGTTTTTGTGGTAGAGACAAAACACTCACCGGATGTGCAGAGGAGGGAGAGGTGAATAACTGGCAGGAGCACAGACCTGCGCACACATACACACTCACACACACACACACATCACAAAAGCAAACAGCTATTCCAAGATCGAGCCATTGTTAGGAAAAACATGGCAGCTGTAGATCAGTGGCAAAGAAAAAAGAAATTGCATTTTGCATGATTCTTGTATAACTTACAAAACGTTATTGGAGGAACCAGAGGAATTGTCTGAAGTGAAAGAATTTAAGGGTAGGAAGATTAAGTACAATTTTTATTTATTAAGACGGAAGAGCCGCTGAGGTGGATTTGGGGCT
Source organism: Mirounga leonina (assembly GCF_011800145.1). NCBI lineage: Eukaryota > Metazoa > Chordata > Mammalia > Carnivora > Phocidae > Mirounga > Mirounga leonina. Next base: position 3,845,840 of record NW_023270436.1, on the reverse strand, counting down.
AGAATGGCCCTTCTTAGTCTCTGCTAAGCCATTTATCTCTAAGAAACTTTTTGGAAGGTATAATAAAAATTCTAACTTTTCTTGTTCTTAATTGATGTAACAGATAACCTCTGTTCAAAATAATAGCAGCAACAATGTCCTCGATTCTGTATGCTTCCATACAAGAGAAGTGAATGGTAGCGATGGTCCGAGGGCGGAAGACAAGAATTCGGATTTTAAAATTTTTTTACTTCTCAGCTGAATCTGTAATGTTTTATTTCTTTAAAAGAGGCATTTCTTAAGCGAAAATGACAAAGCTAGCATCTTAAATTCCTGTGGCCTGTATGTTGGCACCTCATTATTATTCTATGATTTCAAATTATTTTGTCCTACAAATTTTAATATGAAAGAAGGAGTTTAAGCCAGCGCCCAGCAGAGAATAACTGCTCCAGAGACGCTGGTATTATTCTGACACTGTCTTTCGGACGCAACCCTCTTATCTTAACATGGTTCTCCCTCCTGCCTTTGCTCTCTTATCCATGGGAAGGACGATGTCTTCTCCCATTTGCTTCAGTTGGTAGAGCCTTCCATCCTGGCTGTGCGCACAGCGAGCTCACAGGACAGCAAGGGCAGACTTGCGTATCTGAAGACCAACTCTAAGAAATGGAGTCTGCAGGAGCAGGAGTGGGAAGGTGCTGCAGAGTGGTCTGAGGCGGCCGTGTGACCCCGAACTGTGATGACTCAGGTATTCCCAGTAGAGCACAGCATCCTCTCCATATACCGTTGTCCCGGGGAGGGACCGTCTACACCAGCCTCCGCTGTGATCTTCCTGTGTGTCCTGTCTGTAGCCTGCCTGAGTGTTTATAAACAGGGGTACATCACTCAGCCTGTCCCCAGGAGCTGGAGTTCTGAGTCCTGTACATGTTACTGTTGGGGTTGAGAAGTGAGGCTGGCAAAGCTTGATTTTTTTTCAAAACTGTAACTGGAGAATGAAGCCAGGATCCCCGAGTCATTTGATGTAAAATTAAAAGATGCTGCACTGTGGGCATTGTTTTCACGATTGTCAAGGACATGGGTGTCTATTGTAAACTATGTAGAAAACGTAGACCTGTATAAAGAAAAAAAAATGGTCAGAAATAACCACTCACAGTAACAACAAAGATTATTTAAAAAGCTTGTTTGTTAGCCTTGGGGTAATTGTGCGGTTTTGCAGTGTTCCCTGGAGAGGTGGCCCCACGGTGGTGGTGGTGCAGAGAGAAGTATATGCTAATTCCAACATCATTATTCAAATGAAGTCTGCACCTTCTCAAAGTTATCTTATCTCCATTTGGATCCTTGACATTTGGCTCAAGTGTAACGGGAATTCGCTTCTGAAATAGAAGCATCTAAACTCAAGTTCCCGGATGAGTCGTGCACAGTCAGCCAGGCATGTCCCCTGGAAAGGGGACTTCGGAGGGGTGGGGGCCAGGGGGGTTTGCGTGGTGGGTGGAGAGGTCGCAGATGTCAGCTCACAGGTGGGGAGCCTGTTGCAAGCGGCCTGGCGAGCGGGCTTGGCTTGGTGCAGGGCAGACTCGGAATGCAGACCCGTGATGGCGGTGGCCATCGGAACTGGGAACGGAGCCACGTCCCTGAAGAGACCTTTGTGGCGAGAGATGATGTGCGGACACTCAGTGAGACGCAATCGCTCCCGGGCAGTCACATCTGCTGCTTGTGCTAAAACCCAGTCAGCATAAAGCCAAAAATTGGATGGGGGCTGGGGCCCCCTTTTCCGAACTGCCCCCCTCTCTCCTATGTCTGTGGGGGGTGTCATATTTGCTAAGAAGCAAAAGCATAAACATTTTGGTATGAAACCACAGGGACTCTAAATTTCCCTAAACTTCGACATCGACGCTCATCAAGTTAATAAAATTTCCCTGGCATTATATCTGCTCTGAAAGTTTCTTGCTAATGAGAAGCCATGGGCTATATTCACTCTTGTTTTCCATCCACATAACAGACATTGCATCCTGAGAAGCATAACCCAGCGTGGAAAACGGACATGAATGATTACTTCTGAAATGCAGCCCCCTGGGGTCCTAGACCGTTTGCCTAAATTGAGCAGGATTTTAGTGGTTGAGATACTCAAACTGTGGGTCTGGAGAAGCAATTCCATCCAAACTGGGGTATAGATAAATTCCCTTCCATTACTCCAGGATGGAATGGCTCAGGTTAATCCTGGTTAATCCATCTTGACAGTAGCCCAGTTTTGTGCATCCTCAAAGGCACAGAAGGAACAGAGACAGTACCACCTAGAACATGGTGCATGCAAGAGGTCTGTCCCCTAGGTCTGGATGGGGATGCTGTTTTGGAGACCAGAAGGTGGGGATGGGGAAGCAGCCGCTACGTGGAGACAGCGGAGCTAAAATCCACAGGCGCACCAAGTCGGGAGAGGGTAAGAACGGAAGACACTAGACGTTTTCCCCGGGTGATAACAGCGCCCAGCAGCCCCCAGGAAACACCATGTGTACAGAGAGAAACTGGCTTCCTCACTTCCATTTTACAAATGGACCAGGTTAATCCCAGACTGAAACCATCCTTAAGTCTCTCCAGAACACCCGGGAAGCAGAGAACATCGAGGCAAGCGGAAAGATGCATTATTGGTTTCACTGCAACGTCGGTAGCCGAGTTTTATTGTGACAACGTTAGGTGACGTGCGTTTGGAGCAGAATGCTGGTTTCACACCATTTCACCAGCAGAATGTGGGGGTGGCAGTGCAGGTGGGGCCATCCATCCAACAGCAGTGGCAGACGGATGTTGCATTCCATCTCGAGACTAGTGACCCCGGTTTTTCTCCACTCAAAAGCCTCAACCCACTTCTCTGTCCCTGTAAATGCAGCGTGAGCTTATTTTATTTATTTTTTATATTATATATTTTTATTTATTTTATTTATTCCTGCAGCCACCCAGACAGAAGTTTTCTGTAGCTAGATGACCCAGTGTGCGAGAGACGGAAGAGGTCCAGGTGTTTTTCACGTCCCTCTTGGACCAAACCAAGTTTAAATTCAAATGAAGGGAGTACTCAGTGTCAATCTGGTGGTTATCTCTGTTCTTCTTTTGAGCTGTATTTGTGAACGGCTCGGAGGTGTGCACGTACGTGTGTGTTCGTGTATCTGTATTTGTATGCACATGTGTAGTTGCGTGTACTGTGCGGTGAGTATGTGTATGTGGGTGTTTATGCACGTGTTTGTGTGTGTGTTTGTGGTTATGTGTGCGTGTACCTGTACGTGCATGGTTGCTCATGTGTGTTGTGTGCATGCATGTGTTTGTATGTGTCTCTGTGTGTTCGTGTGTGTCTGTGTCTGTGATGGGGGCAGGGCATGGGTCCAAGATCCCCGGGAGCCGGGGCTGCACGGCAGACAGAGCTCTAGGGGCATAAGGATAAACGCGACGCAGCTGGGGATTCTGGTCAGATCTTTGAAGACTGGTGCAGATGTCCCGCTGAAAAGATGGGTGGGTGCATTTGCCAAGTGCTCTCAGCCGTATGTGCACTCTTTCAAACTGCCCATGTCTCCCTGGCCAGTCTGGCAAATGCCACACTTCCCTTTCAAGATGAAAAGAGAGATCTCCCTGGAAACCCAGGGCTTGAATCGCTTGATAGGTCTTAATAAATCCCCTCATCAAGTCTGCTCTTCCTCTGTGCCCCACAGGAACCCACAAGTAAATGGGCACTGGTGGTAGACAGTCTTTGAGAAAGAGTTTATGAAGCATTGTGCCTGCTCGCTTCAAAAGAGCTGGCAGAATATGCATCAGAATGCTCTCCCAAATTCCTGACTCCATTCTTCCCAACAGCATTATTTCAGAACTATCAAAAATATCTTTCATTAACAGCTTCATCCACTTTCTACTTCTCTAATGGAAAACAGGAGAGCCGAGCCACCGGACATGGAGAGTTCCTCCCAGACCTCAGCGTGCACATAGGATGTTTAGTATAATTGCATTCCAGAATGGAAGAAAATTTGCAATGAGACTCAAAAAAGAACAAGCACTTCATTTAGAAGTTTCTGTGCAAACTACAAATACTGCATTTGAGATTTTTTTCCTGGTATTGAAGTTCTTAATACGTACTAAAGATTTCTTGCTGAATCTGTATAATTAATGTGCATTATGATGGTAGGGGTGTTGTTTTTAGAAATCTTAAAATACAGAGGAAAGTGCAGGGAAGACTTTAATATAAACCCTTCCTTAGCTGGAGACCAGTAGGTGGGAAATAATCATCCAAGGGCTTTAAACTCTACCAGGGAAATAAATGTTCTCAATCTAAGGAGGCTGGAATGTTATCAATGGATAACACCAGCCGATGTCTGTGTTTTAGGAGAAGCACAGAAATGACTCTGGTTTTAATGGTCGATCTGGGCCATCTGTTTAGATGAAATGTGTGTATTTTATTTTAGGCTGCAGATTGTCTCTCTAGAGACAGCAGAGTCTGGGAGTAGAAACCACCTTTTTGTGCATTGGGATAAGCTGCACTTTACAATGAAGTGGGCGTTGCTTTGAAATCCAGGCTCTGTGTGGGGCTCACTGTTCTACCCATTTAAAAATGTTCTAATTGTTCAGGATGGCTTAGGTCACTTCTGACTTGCCACCGTTCCTGTTAATTATTTGGCCCGAAATCACGTAAAAATGGGGGTCCCTCACAATCCTGATACTGTATGGCAAGACTGGAACGGAACAACCCATTCTTTTTATGATGAAGTCTGACCCAATGAATGAAAGGCACTGAAATGGCAGGTGTAGGCGCTGCTTATAAAGTATACTTCTTCCATGTCTCTCCTGCTTCCTGACAGAGGGCTTTTCTTTCCCCTTTCAGTCCTGTTTTAGAACGTCCTTGCTACTCTGGGTTCCACGGCTCCTGGGCTCAGGGTGGGCGTTCCCCAACTGTGAGAACATCGTGGGTGGGTGTGGGTGGACCAGAGCTGGTAGGTGTGTCCACACACCTCCCACCCCCAGGCCCTTCAGTTCTTTCTTCTCTTTTGAAGATTTTTACCTGCACATCTGAGCAATGTAGCTGGACCTGCCTCCTCACAGCTGCACCTAAGGCACTGGACTGGGCAAAACCCCAGTGGCAAAACGATGCCCTGAGAGATGCCGGGGTTTGCCCATGGAAGGACTCAGGTCCTCCCTCGTGGCACGAGACATGGAACCACCACCGTGTGGCCTATGTTGGTTTCTCTCTGGTTTCCACACCCTTGTAAATACGTATCCTCGGGGCGCCTGGGTGGTTCAGTCGTTTCGCGCCTGCCTTCGGCTCAGGTCATGATCCCAGGGTCCTGGGATCGAGCCCCGCATCGGGCTCCCTGCTCGGCGGGAAGCCTGCTTCTCCCTCTCCCACTCCCCCTGCTTGTGTTCCTGCTCTCGCTATCTCTCTCTCTGTCAAATAAATAAAATCTTAAAAAAATAAAAAATTAAATAAATAAATAAATACGTATCCTCCACGGGGAGCCTTGTCTGACTTCTGGAGGTATCATACTGCAGACCACTTCTTGAATTCCAAAAACAAATTAAGGGTCCACCACTCCCAATGGGTGATGTTTGGGGTGAGCCTCACCACCTGCAAGATAGGCGCACCCCCAAGACGCAGCAGGGACAGTGATGGGAGTGAAGGATCAATTAACACAGGAATGACCAAATCCAGGGAAAGAGAAGTGATTCTAACACACTGTGAAAGGCACTTAATATCTTATAGATGATCCATGGTCTGGGCAGAAAAGGGGCTTTGCCATACCAGCGGCACATTCAGCTGACAAAACTGCTTCTCTACGATCTGTGTTTAAACACCACGCTGTCTGACCACATACTGATGCGCCCACCAGCCTTAAGGGCTCAGCCACTGTCTCTGAGCATTGGATTGGTTCTGGCCTCCTAGGGCGCACGGGATGGGGTCCAGACACGGGCCTCCTGCCGACCTCAGCCTGCCGAGTCCTGGACAGCGCACCCCTCCCGGCTGGGACGTGTGACGGTACGCGCCGAGCATCGCCAACAAGGTGGTTCGCCTGCGCTGCGCATCAGTCGTGTGGGGACGTCAATACACAGGTACGAAGGACTGAAGCAGGCCTGTGTGGTTGAACCCAACTTTCAGCCTGGCCCTCGCTGGAGGCGGGACTGACGTCCCCGGGCTCACCTACCCCAACCTCTCAGCGGCTAGTTGGTCCCTCTGGCCTGGCCCCGCCCCGCCATCTGATTGGCATAACTATCAGGTGTGATCCAAGGGGCCATATGCACAGCAAAGACAGGGCCATCACGGAGGAAATGACGAGACTTTAGGGGTTCCCTCCCAGGAGCCGGGGTAAAGGACAGACCTCACTCTGGACAGAGTTAATTCTTCGGTACACAGTGGTTTATTATGTAAACCTCAACAGAAGAGCGAATTCACGGAGGGTCAGGGGGACATTACCTTCTCTGCAGAAATTTGAAAGAGAGGATGGGAGACAAATATTTGGGTGAAGGTCCCTTGTCACATGCAGTGCATTCTTGTCAGTCAAACGTGGAATTGGCGCGCGGCGGGACTTGGAGTAGATACTGTGCTGTGGACAACTTCACAGTTAGGACATCTTTACGGTGTTTTCTTCTCTCATCCAGTGTGACCCCAGGGTGTCAAAGGGCGGGGCAGGGCTTGGCCTCTGTCTCCCCGTGGGACATCCCAGTCCCGGGGTCACCGCAGCCACACTGAGCAGGACCTGGTCGCAGGCAGAAGTTGACTTCAACTGGCAGGTGCGTCTTATCTCGTGAGGTGTCTTCCCGAGGTCCCTTTGATTCCTCAAGAGCCATGGCGGCAGCTAGGTCAGCTTGTCAGTATTTCGTCTTCCAGATGGGAACCCGAGCAGTTAGAAATCGCCCACCAGCCCAGCGATCTGGTAGAAGAAACAAAACTACGATCCTCCATTTCCTCGCATCCCATGGCTCCCTCCCCAAACCCCACGTCGTGAGCCCATCACCGCCCCTGGGACCGTGACACAGTCAGTGGGGCCCGCTACCCTCTGAAACGGAGTGCAGGGGACCACCGGGCATCTTTCCCTGCGTCCTTCTGGAGCTCTGGCTGGAGTAAGGCTGTGTCATCCCCACACGTGGAAAGCAAACTGTAGGTCAGTCCCTCGGGCACTAGAAACATGAGCCGGCATCATGCTTCTCACCCCACAGAGATGGAGGCGAGGAGATGCACTGGGTTTGCAGGTGAGTTGGGAGCTGGGCTGTGCTAGCGGATCCTGAGAAGCAGAATCCAGCAAAGACCCAGCTCTAGCAAACATTCACCCAGCAGCTCAACCAGGGGCCGTCCATTTAGCACGATGTCGTGAGCTGGAAGACGAACACCCGGGACCCCGCTTAGAAAAGTTCTGAGCAAGTAATTAAGACTGCATTTGAATAATGTGATGAACATGCTTATTTATTTATTTATTTATTTATTATTTATTTATTGTCAAGCTGCTTCGACACACCCAAAAACATTCCCTCCCGGGGAGTGCCTGGGCAGCAGCGTGGCAGCTGATCATCATTTGGAGGGAGAATTAGAAATGTTATTTTTAACTCCCCATTATTAGAGGAAACACGCACATCTGGAGCCTTGTGAGGAGTGATTATTAGCTGTTCAGCTGAGAAATAGCCTGGTGTCCACAATGCATCGTTTTTCAATTATTTTGTTATTTTTCAATGCCTTAAATGCTACGGGCATATAAAATTCAGCTCATTTAATCTCTCTAAATTATAGTTTCTCCATCTGCCATGGTCTTACAGTTTAATAAAATCATTACTTTTTATAAACCCAGTAAAATCATAGAAACTATTGAGGGGAGCTAGGATTCAGCTTTTTTCTTTTTAAAGGAAGAATAAACATATCTGAACGGGAAAATAATTTTTATATTTGTCTGAGAAGGAAGTTAGGGGGTTTTTACAGGGTCACTGATCAAGCTGACAAAAATAAATGTACTTTCATATTTTTCTTATGAGATATTCGGGAAGACTGTGGTATTGGGAAGTAGTGTTTTCCACTGGAAATAGAAAACAAGTCAGATTCTCTGACCCCATAACTCAGTTCTACATCCCTATGGCTTTCACTGCACTTAGCAGTCTTTCTTTTTTTTTTTTT
>NW_023270436.1:3813977-3837345 GCF_011800145.1 Mirounga leonina | reverse complement strand
CAACCCTCAGTTTGTTTCCTGCGATTAAGAATTCCTCATATCAGTGAGGTCATATGATACATGTCTTTCTCTGATTGACTTATTTCGCTCAGCATAACACCCTCCAGTTCCATCCACGTCGTCTTAGCAGTCTTTCCTGATTGAAACTGTCTGCCTCTCACAGCCACCTCAGATCTCTGAAACACTGGACAGAGTCATGGAAGGGGTGTGTATACCTTGCTGAGTTTATGTCATGAAGTAAGTCAATTCTTACATATGCATGGAAAAGTGTTTGACATTTGGTACTGGCAGAGGGTAGTGGTGCTAAGGTCAATTTCATGATAAAGCAGTAAGAAATGCACTGTCCTGTTCATTTCTTTTTTTCCTTTTTCCTTTTCTTTTCTTTTTTTTAGGACTTCTGGAAAAGCTACATGGAAACCCAGAATATGCTCTTCACCTATGTAAAATAGATTCACCTATGTATTTCTAGAATTTCACCATCAGAATCTCAGGTTCATTGGGAATCATCCAAAGCAACTTCATATCAGTGCCCACCAACTAATACTCAAGTAGAAGGATTTACAAAATAGGGTTTTATTATTTCATACAACAGGAGGTCTAAAGCTGAGTGGTCACATAGTTGGTTCAGAAGCTCTCAGATGTCTTCAGACACCCAGGATTTCCTCATCCTTCCACTCCAATTTCTTTAGTCTCTTGGCTCCTTTATCACCTCATGCCCCAAAATGGCTGCCAGAGCTCCTAGCATCACATCCTATTACGACCATATTTAAAAGTAGGACAAAGTCAGCTGTCTCTGTAATTAATGAAAAATATCTTTATAGAAGTTATTTCAGGGTGCCTGGGTGGCTCAGTTGGTTAAGCGACTGCCTTCAGCTCAGGTCATGATCCTGGAGTCCCAGGATTGAGTCCCACATCAGGCTCCCCGCTCAGTGGGGAGTCTGCTTCTCCCTCTCACCCTCTCCCCTCTCATGCTCTCTCCCACTCTCTCTCTCTCTCTCAAATAAATAAATAAAATCTTAAAAAAAAAAAAAGAAGTTATTTCAGGCTCTCCCCATTTCCCCCACCAGATTTCCTCTGGTAATTTTGGCAAGGATTCAGTCACATGCCATTCACAAAGGTAGGGAATTTTATCAGCAAAATTGAGAAGTAGGATAGCTGGGGATAGGCAATAGAGAGAGCCTTCCATGTATTTTCAGACTTGATGAAAGCATCCTTTGCTCTAAAACCTTTGACCCATAGACCTCACTAATTCAAATACCCTTAATTTGAAATTCTTGGTAATTTGGACAAATAAGAGTTATAAATTAAGAAAATATCTGGTAAGCAATGAAAAGGTGTCTAAAATAATAGTATAAAATGACAAAAATACAGAAATACCACAACCTCTTCCAAGGGGTGAATAAACAGGCCCACGTTTATTTTCTGATACGATTGTGTCAATGTGGTCTTTTCTAGTCATTAAAAAGGTCTGAGAAAAAATGAAATTGGGGTTTAATGCTTTTCAACCTTCTTTGAAATGCCATCGGTACCCTATTGACAATAATTATATTTGATCTCTAATCTTTAATAATTCAAATCGAAACTAATGGAAATTCATGTTTCTTCAGTTAGAGTGGTGTGAAATTTGTGCTGTGCTCGCGATTTGAATTCTCAACAGAGTTTTCTTTGAAAAGGAGGGAAGTAAAAATCCATAAAATGGGGAATTTGCCTTTGTTTTTACTAATTGGCACTTGGGTCCCACTGTGCCTGACCCAAGACTTGTCAGCTCTTCTAGAACGACGGATTTACAGTTTTTGGCATAAACCCTCAAACCCAAGAAGAGGGAAATAAACACGAAGGGGGAGAGGGAAAGGTGTGGGCCAGCGTCTCCCACCTGGAAGGATACGCACCTGTGGAATGTTCTCTCCCGGGGAAGGGCCTCACTTTTGCTGCCTTTGCATGCTGATTACCACCTCAGATACACAAAATGATGTCTAGGATGCAGAGATTCTTCTTCACGTGGGACGGGTGAAGCATCTTTCTGGCGAAGACAGGATATAAACTAAGACAAACACTAAGTCTTTACCGCCTCTTTTAGCTCTTGGGATCTCTCTAACTAATTCTCTAACCCTGTACTAATTACCCATAAAATATGATTATACACACACACACACACACACACACATCTCCCAAGTGTCAGACATTCAAGAATCATGTCCACCTTTGCCATAACCACTCCTTCCCACACACACACCCCCAAACCACCTTTCTACAATGTAGTGCTTCAGATCACCTCCAGTGTTTCTGTTTTTTGCTGGTGTCATAAGGGGAAGTTAAACAGAAAAATATAGGACAAATAATCAATGTGGCTCACTCTATTCATTGCCACCCAAAAGCCCTTTTTCCCTCTTCCCCTGCCAACCAATCCCAGTTTCGTACCGAGGGCCGGACATCCCGCCCCCAGTCCTGAGGAAGGACGCCGCGCACCTGAGCCAGACAGGTACCATCAGCCCCCTTGCCTGTGATCCGCCTACGGATGTGGGACCCGGGAGAGGCCAGAGAGGCAGAAAGGGAAGTCCCAGGGGTGCAACTTCTCGGAAAACAAATAAATGAAAGTGAAACAAAATAGACAAGCCAAAAAAGAAAGAGAAAAAAAAAAAAAACTTTCCAAGAAAGAAAAAAAGAACTTTTCAAAAAGAAAAGACTCTTCTTGCTCACCTCCTTCCAGCTTGGAAGGCTGACATGTAAGCCTTTGACATGTGAAGCCCAGACACCGTATGTGTCCAAGTAAGAAAAACCACAAGGTTTGCACAGGCTCAGACCTAGGACCCCGGACCTGTGCTCCCCCAGGCCACCTGCTGTGTGAGCTAATCATCATCTGTTCATGCAGAGGTTCGTTGTAGGTGCCCATCCCAACTGGTACAAAGGACTGTCCATTTCTACTTAGATCCTGATTCTCACCTGGGATGCTGCGTGTGATGCTCAGTCTGTCTTTGACTAATAGGGAAACCAGTTGGTGGTGGAGATGGCGAAGGCATTCCATCTGCAGGATGAGACGTTCTCCTCAACGTAATGACGAGGATTGTTGGAAGAGAACTGAAATGAAAAACCCAGTAGGAAATAAACTTACTGCTTTCTTGGCATCACTTATATTGCCCATCACTGGTGGCAAAATCACCACTCTGGAAAACACCGATAAAAATGGGTGCTCACCAGAACCAGGACTTTTACGCCTCTGAGCCTGGTTTAAAAATACAGGATGAAGCACATTTTTCTGGGCAGGAAATATGGATGTTACTCACCCTGATTTTTAGAATAGTTTTTGTTTGTATGCACCAGAGATTAAGAAACATTCCTAAAACACTGTGTGTATGTGTGTGTTATACACACATATGCATTCACTCATGAATTCTGTCATTTCAGTTCCAAATTCAATAAGAAATCAATAGATGGTTAATGATGGCCTGGAATATATCAGGCTGTCTTCAGAAATAATGGTAATTATGGCAGGAGTTAACTACAAGTGCCTTGGTTGGCTCAAATGAATTTTGAAAGAGCACAGTATTTTAATGTTTAAAACTGCAACAATGTGTGTGTTTGGAGATTCATCGTGGAGTGGTGAGGTGCTGTCGGAAGGAAGAAAGAGTTGGCACAGAGCAAAATTTTTGTATATTTTGTTTGCTTTAGAAATTAATCTGGAGGGCGCCTGGGTGGCTCAGATGGTTGAGCGTCTGCCTTCGGCTCAGGTCATGATCCCAGGGTCCTGGGATCGAGTCCCGCATCAGGCTCTCTGCTCCTTGGGAGCCTGCTTCTCCCTCTGCCTCTCTCTCTCTCTCTCTCTGTCTCTCATGAATAAATAAATAAAATCTTTAAAAAAAAAAAAGAAAGAAATTAATCTGGAGGCAGCTTTCAGGTTTTCCTGATGGGTCTAGTTGCACTGTGGACCTATTTCTCTCTCAAACCTTCTTCTTTTGCTAATCTTTAAACAATACTTTCCTATTTTTAATCTTCCGTTGAGCATTCCTACATTTTTTCCCATAATTGCAATAATATTTGTACTGTTACCTACGTAATATTTACTTTAAAAGTCTTATTATACTTAAATATATTTGAAAAGGAAATTTTTTTTTATGAATGGAAACTGTGAATGGAAAACCAACCGCTTGTCAAAAATAGTAGGTAGCTATGGAAATAAATAAAATAAATATAAAACACTGCGACCTAGTTGCTGCTCCCCGCATGAGACTTTGAGCCTCAGTTCTGCTTCCTTGGTGTCTAAAACGGAGATTCGGGAGAACGAGGAAGGATTATAGATATACACACACCAAACAGACACCTTTACCTTGATGTGCCTAGAAGGACACAGAGTCGTGGAAAGTGAATTGCTGAGTCACCATGACGGGGACTCACATCCCCCAGAATGATGCCTGAGTACCTGGAGTAGAGAAGGTTCTCCCCCTTTGGGGTGGGCCAGATTGGGAGCCCGCAGTGGTGAGCAGTATCAGCCCCTTGCCCACCCCCGGGGATGGACGGTGACGGGCTTCATCCCGTGGCGGTAACCCCATTCCCCTGCCAGGGAATGGGCCAGGGATGGGGCGTAGGATCCAGTTTGGGCCAATCAGATGTTAGGCGGTGTCTTCCGAGGCCTTCTGGGACCATTTGTCTCTTGATAGTATTTGTCCTGCAAGAAAGCTGTAGTGACCTCTGTCTTCCCATCCTGTTGTAGAGTTCTGGGAGGAGGATGGGAAAGATGGCCGGGGTCCAGGACCTTCATGATGAAGCCAATTCTGGACTCACCTCCAGACTTATAAAAATACATATTTTCATGGTTTAGGGAACCTTTGGCTGAGTGTTCTGTGCCTTGCGCCTGGACACATTTACAATGAATACACTTGTCTCTTGCTCATTCCCAGTGTCTGACTTCCTTCATCCTGTAATTCTATACACTCCACCAGCAGTTTCCTCTTGCCATCCTGTACAAATCTCGTCCTTTTAGCTTCAAAAAGAGGGTGCAAGGAAAACTTATACGGGTTTAAAATCCCTTGGGATGAAACTCCGCTAAAACAAAAACATTACACAAAGAATGGGAAAGACATCCTTTAGGATATTGTATCGGTGTGGCTGTGGTATCTGTTACCAGAAAAGCAGCTCCTGCAATTGTTACAAGTAACCGGGTTTAACACTGAATTGGGCAGTGGGCGGAGCCGGAGGAGGCAAAGTCACCAGTGACGTCATCCCGAAGCAATGGGAAAAGGCCGAGCTCGAGACGTCTGACCAGATGCTGAGCTTGTTCGGAGCCCTGGGAGGCCGCCACACTTCCCTGCTTCCCAGTGATTGTGGCTTTTGCTTCATTTTTGTCTTGTTTGATTTCTCGTCATTGGGAGAGATCTCTGAAAAGTAGGCCTTAGGATTGGAAGGGGGTTGGGGTGGGGTTAAGTTAGCAAAAAATCACCCAACACAGATTTGCATGTACTAAGGGAGGGCAAAAAACAAGTCTGGAACCTTCTTCCTTCCTTCTTTTATTATTTTTGTTGTTGTTGTTCTTTTTTTTTCGTAACATATTGGGTAATCACCGGTCACTGTCCTATACTCGGGATGGTAGTTGCTATGAGCTGGGTCGTCTTCTGCCCAAATTCATGTGAAGCCCTAACGCCCTAACGCCCAGTGTGATGGTATTTGGGGATGGGACATTTGGGAGGTCATTAGTTAGATGAGGTCATGAAGGTGGGGCTCTCAGGATGGGGTTAGTGCCCTTAGATGAAGGGAGACCAGAGAGTTTGTTCTTGCTCTGTCTCCTGCCATGTAAAGACCCAGTAAGAAGTCAGTTGTCTGCAAGTCAAGAAGAAAGCCTCACCAGAAACTGAATGAGCTAGAACCTCCCATTGCACTTGGTAAAGACTTGCAGGGACCTTTCCTTTCCCTGGGACATAAACTGCATAACTCTTTTAGAGGTGTCCACTGTTCAAAAGCCCATTTTGGACCATTTACATGCAAAATGCTATGTGATCCCAAGCTAGCCGGGGGTTTGGAAGGGGTGAGTTTTTTTTTTTAATAGAAAAAAGTAAAAGAAACAAAACACTATTCATCCTTGTTTTATTTGTTTTTTTTCACTTCCTTACTTTTTTTCCTTAGAAGTTAGATTTTTCTGGCATCAGTTTCTCTCTAGATTCAGCAAAACCCCACCAAGACATGAGAGGTCGGTGGTGGTCAGCGACGACTTTGATGTTTATGGATTAAGTGTGGTGGATTTTGGAGGTGTCACCTAATTTTGGATTTTTCTCTATTTTCACAGTGTCTGTTTCCACTGTCAATGAGCTAGCTGCATTGAGATAACCCAGGATCTAGGCTTAAATTCATATTAGCCAAGAGAAAACGCATACTCCTTTCAAGCAGAAAGGTGGTCATCAGACTTAGGCACTCCTCCCAGTGCTCAGGAGAAGGAAATCAAACATGATGCTCAAGCAGGGTTTCTGAGTTTGCTTCGACAATTCTACATTTTCGCCTTAGAGACTCCTGCAGCAAATACCTGGATTTAGGTTCAGAGTAAACAGACAGAGCAGAGACAGAAACAACCCACAAATCCTGTTCTGTAGTGGGACACATCCTCCTGAATCTCAGGTGCTTTGAGGTTTCTGTCTTGTGGATTCTTAACACCAAAGAGCGGGAGGAATACACATATTAGAGGAGAAACACCTCCTAAAGGGAATAGCTGAGAACAGGAGGTTCCCATCACTTACTGGATTCATTCTGGAACTTCACACAAGCCTGTAATATTTGTCTTGCTGCAGCGTGTGTCTGATGTAATGAACAGGTACATCAGGGGAGTGCTCAGCAGACATGCCTCTGATTTCTTCCATCTTTTGATACTCCTGGGAGGGATTCTGCCAGTCAGAGCTGGAAATGAACACCACACTCATATGAGAAACAAAAGTGAAGGACAGGAAATGGAGATCTTTTGGCCTCAGAACAATAACTCCGTTGATGAAGTTAAATGTGTCTGACTCAGACAGAGATACATCCACCTGCAGACATCCACCTGAAATCATCATGGCTCCTAGCAGCAAATGGGAGCATGTTTAGCAGCTAAGCTAGTGAGAGAGAGAGGAAGAGAGAGAGAGAGAGAGAGAGAAAGAGAGAGAGAGAGAGAGAGACATACTGGTAAACCAGATGTCCCAAGCTCCTGGGTCTGTGTATTTTTAGTGCCCTGGAACTATTTGTGGGTATTGACAGATTGAAATTCATAGATCTTTCCAGCTCACAGATATTGTGATATATTTCCAAAGTCCCAAAGTTAATTTATAACTGAAGATAGAATTTCAGTCACTTATTCTATACAGTTGGAAAGCCAGCTAGTGAATCCATCTGTGCTCCTGGGGGGCATTTTGAGGACATTTGCTGAGAATTACAAATACTTCCAACACTGTTTCTCTCCACATCTATAACCGTGTTAAGAGGAGGCATCTGGGATTCGGGCATCTCAAATCTGTCTAACAGCATTCCCTCAATGTCATGAGGCCTTCAGACATGATTGCATGACTCTCCCTGGAATTTAAGGCAGTATTTTGCCTAAGAGAGAGATGAAGAAGAAAACGCATACAGGTAATTGACCCACGTAACCTAGTCTGCATCGCAAAGAGTAGAAATTGGGACTGTACGTTGCAGAAAAACAGAAAACAGGCCATATGAACTGCACTCCTCCAGTAGAAAGCCTCCTCCTCCTCTTCTTCCCCATCCCCAGGGCAACCCCCCCACCCATTCCCTCCACTGCGCTCACACAGGCTTGTCATTTGTTAGTGGATCCAGTAGTTGCTGCTAAAAAAAGAGCATCCTCACCATCGACGGAAAAGCGAAATAAGAATATTTTCCTGGGGACCATAATTGCTGCGGTCTTTTAGTGATAAAATGAAAGCTGATGTGTTTCTAGCATTCTCTCCATTTTAGGCTGGCTGCTTCCTGCTCATGTGCCAAACCCATTCCATGTGGGATCTGAAGAGAGTGGAGATTCTGGTAAACATTAGAAGCAGCCAAGGTATGACCCCTCCTGTAAGATAAATGACTCGGAGGAGCTTGTCTTTCCTACTAAGGATATGGTTTTTGTTTGCTCGTATCCAAATGGGAGGGAGAAGTTACCCGGTGTAAGCTCACAGTGCTGTGGGCATGAGGAATGAGGTCAGGACTGGTGTCATCCCAGGGCCTTGGAGGTGATGGTGACGGGTTCTGTTCTGTCCTGTGAGGTCTTCATCTGTGCCCTGGATCCCAGTCCTGCTTCCTTCCTGGAGGACGGGTGGGGTGTAGGACCACCAGAATCAACAGTCTCCTCTCTGCCCTAACTCATTCTGTACTGGACCCATCCATTTCTGACAGACCCCACAGATATTTCCCGAAGCTTAGGAAACCAGGGATGGATGGATGGGGCAGGGATCTCAAATCTCAGGATCCATTAAAATTGATCAGCCCTAAGTGAACTAAGTCCATCAGAGAAAGACAAATACCATGTGATTTCACTTATAAGTGGAATTTAAGAAACAAAACAGAGGATCATAAGGGAATGGAGGGAAAAATAAAATAAGATGAAATCAGAGAGGGAGACAAACCACGGGAGACTCTTAATCATAGGAAACAAACTGAGGGTTGCTGGACGGGAGGTGGGTGGGGGGATGGGGTCACTGGGGGATGGGCATTAAGGAGGGCACGTGATGTGATGAGTACAGGGTGTTATATGCAACTGATGAATCACTGAATTCTACCTCTGGAACTAATAATACATTATATGTTAATTAATTGATTTTAAACAAATGAGCAAATAAATAAATAAATAATATTGATCAGCCCATGGAAATGACAAAGTTGGGACTGAGCCTTGGTTTTTCCCATGTGCTGGGTCTCATTCCCAGCTCTTCTGCTCTGGTCTGTGTGGCAGGGGCTGGTCCTTGCAGACCCTGGGTCCCAGGCTTCTGTACCCATGTCTGTGTGGGTTTGACCTGCAGGGTCAATGAAGGCGGGAAGCTTAAGGTAGGGAAGCAACCAAGGCATATCTCTCAGTGCCCTCTCTCAACTTTGGGGTCTTCCCAGCATTGGCTCTGCTCTCTCGTGTCCAGTTCCCTCCACCTCCCTGAGGTCCTGACACTAGCTGGGAGATTTCCCACACTGGCTTTGGCTCTGGGGGTGTGGCCCGTCTTTCAGGGTTTGGACCTCTCCTCAGAGTCCCAGACCCTTGGCTTGGTCCCACCAGCCCTGACAGTTTTCTGACATTGTTAATCTCCAGATTGCCTCACTTTCCCATGGACTGAGCTCTTAGGGCACCTCTGTAACTGGCTCCCATATAAAATGATTTCTGTTGAACTATGTGGACAGGTTCTGTTCTCCTGATGGGACCCCACAAACACATCACTGGCTGGGATGAGACGTTCATTGTGAAGAATGGCAGCAATTATAAAAAGCAAATATGGAGTGGCTCATTTGGTTTTTCATCCAATGTTCACACCTTGGTCATTCACTTTGGGTCAGCCACGGGAGAAGAGGTGAGTGAGACTCTGGTCCCAGCTGAGGGCACTCTTAGTCAGATGGCAAACACAGTCCTGAACGTAAGCAAGTCATAAAACATGTTGATGGCTAGCAGCCAGTGATAGGAACCAAACCCAGCCTGTCTTCACTTGGCCCAGTGTCCAAAGTTGTTTATGAACAAAAGAGAAGTCACTCTAGGTGCCCACCCCACAGAGCGATTGGAGAATCCCATGCAATGCCTATGGCCCACCGTCACATACGAATTGCTGAATGTGTGACAATCTTTCATCTTGCTGAATTATTAGTATTAGGCGTAAAAGGCATGTGGTGTATTCCCCACAGGCAAGGTTGCCCTGGGAGGCTGGAACAGAGGATGCACAGGGAGCAAGTGTATGTGACGAGACTGGCTGGAGGGAGCCAGACAGTGACGGGTCTTCAGGGTGATTGCCAAGCTTTCTCCAGTGGAGTCTGGAAGCTATAAAGGGTTTCAAGTGGATGAGTGGCCCGAACGTATTAGTGACCCACAAGGCATCCATTCGTTACAGCTTCCAGAGCCAGGAATGAAGAGGGCCTGGACACATGCGGTTGTGCCCCCGTCCCTCCTGCCCATGCTGGGCGGCAAGGACGTGTGGACACGGCGCTTCCGACAGTGAACCCGTGAGGTCAGGATCTCATCTAGGCTCTGATGCTTGCCGACGGCCTCAGCCAGTGCCCCTTCCCCCACCCTACTCCCTCATGGGCAGCCTAGCAGGGTTTGGACACTTTTGCAAACATCTTCTTCTTTTACTGTTTTCTTAAAATTGTGCAGTTTTCTTTTTTTTCTTTGAAACTTTTTGTAAGTGTATACAGAAAATCCGCACCCCTTGAATTTTATAAAACTCCACACACCCAGAAAAAATCCAGGGCTCCAGAAGACCCCTCAGATCCCCTTCCTCTCACTAATTCCCCCAAAGTCACCCAACTACCCTCCCTTCCAACACTCCATGACCCAATGGAAGAGTGAGCATATGGCTTGAATAGGCACCTCATCAAGGAGGTTAAGTGGCCAGGAGACCACGAAAGGTTCTTCACCTTCCACAGAGAACTCCATGCAATTTCACCACACCTTCCAAGATGGCTAACGTGAATGGGAGAGAGATGCAAAGTGTTTGCAAGGGTGTGGAGTGAGGACACTCCATCCTCTGCTGATGGGAGTCATTTGGTGCAGGCCCTTTGACAAATTCTTTGGAAATATCTATCAAAGCTGCATATGTGCGTACCCATGACTCCAGGGCAGACGTATACCCTAGAAACGCATACCCAACCCCCAAGATTCACACCCTGGCCCCAAATAAGGAAGCATCCAAACGCACACAGACCATAGAGCGGGTGGATATATAGTGGTCTAGTCCCTCAGTGCAGACCATTCAGACTTACAAGGACCCAAACTGTTGTGTGCAGTCGAGGAGGGGGTGCACACGCATCTGAACCAAGGAAGGGGGCACCAAAGAAATCATGATATAGGGTTGTATTTACATGAATACACGCATAAGGGAAAATTTATATTTCTACCAGAGTTGGAAATAGGGATCACTAATCACACACATACACACACACACACACCCTTTCTAAATCTGTAATTAATGCAAAAAAATGTCACTAAATTCCAGTTTGATTGACCGACAAATGCTCCAGCCTGAGACCCCTTTTTCCTCATTAAAAAAGTTTGCTGGCATTAAAAAGGTGTTCAGAATTCATTAACATCACACTGAGAATTTATTTTAATGTAATGAAAGGGATGGTTCTTTTTCTTTTTTTTTTAAGATTTTATTTATTTATTTGACAGAGAGAGACAAAGCGAGAGAGGGAACACAAGCAGGGGGAGTGGGAGAGGGAGAAGCAGGCCTCCCATGGAGCAGGGAGCCCTATGCGGGACTCGATCCCAGGACCCTGGGATCATGACCTGAGCCGAAGGCAGACGCTTAACGACTGAGCTACCCAGGCGCCCAAGGGATGGTTCTTTTTTAACCCCAGGTTGGTGACGGCAGCAATGTGTGGGCCCCACTCCTCTGAGGTGCAGCCCTCGGGGAACGGGGCTGGTCACCCTGACCTCCTGAGGACAGTGAGGGTACCCAGGTCCAAGGCCCTCTCTCTTATATAAGGATGCGTGTTCCTGACAAAAGACAAACGAGGCCATTGAAATGCTCAAAAATGATTTCTGGCCATCGTGTGACCCTACCATAAACCATTATTCCCGAAAACACAAAGTAACAAGGTCTTTTCAAAGAAGTTGGAACAAAAGTCTTGCCCTAGGGTAAAGGAAATAGATGAGCTCACATTTGATGCGGTATGAGGCTTCTTCCTGACACTTCATTTCCCCATGAACTCTGTCCTAAAATGAGAAGAAGTCTCTACCTGCAGGAAGCCCAAGTTCAGGAGCCACCAAGAAGGGGGCTCCATGCGGGGGCGTGGTCAGGACGACACCTTTTGTCCTAATTTCTGGCTACTCTGCCTGTTGGATTCGTGCCCAAGTCTCTACACCTCTGATAAAACGGAAAGTTAGTAACATTCATCAGACCGTCACGTCTCTCTTCTAGTCTTCAATTTATCTTTTTCCTTTTTTGTGTTGCTTTCCCCATGTTTGGACCCCAAGAATAAGTTTAGGGAAATTTAAAATTTCCAATTTGAAAGCATTTCTGAAAATGAGGCCTTTTAAAGTTTCCTCTGATAAAATAGCATCGATTTCCATAACTGCTCCTTACTATTTATATACCCGTCTGGGGTGGGGTTGGGGGATCTCCTCTTGGGAATGCCCTTTTCTGTCTTACAGACAGAATGTAGCAGGAATGTGATAATGGGATCACAGGAATGTGATAATGGGATGAGGAATTTAAAGGTGTAATTTTCAGTTTAAGGAACAGAGCAAAGAGAAGAGTAACCTTCATCTTAATAAACCATGCTATGAATATATAATTTTGTAGAGGAAGCTATAACCTGCTCAAATATCACATATAAACCCATAGACAAGTAGACTTGGGTCCACTATTTAAAAAATAAAAATAATTCTGTTACCCTATGGAGCTCCCATTATGGTGAGTGGATGACTTATCAAAAGTGTTCAAATAAAGTAATAAATGAAAGAAAGAACAGTGAGAATAGAAAGAATGAAGGTGGGGCGCCTGGGTGGCTCAGTCGGTTAAGCGACCAACTCTTGATTTCAGCTCAGGTCATGATCTCAGGGTCGTGGGATGGAGCCCCGCATCGAGCTCCACGCTCAGCACAGAGTTTGCTTGAGATTCTCTCTCTCCCTCTCCTTCTGCCCCTCCTCCTGCTCTCTCGATCTCTCTCTCAAATAATCAAATAAATCTTAAAAAAAAAAAAGAAAGAAAGAATGAAGGTGGTCATAGCAAGACCCCCGACAGATGTGTCACTAAATAGAATCAATGACATAAACTGTGGGGTGCAGTAAGTCCCCGGCGCACAGCAAGGGCTCTCTAAGTGTGGTTAATTACAGTTACCATTTCATGATTCTGCATTTTGTTTGCTGCACTGAGTTACTCCAAAGGGATCACCTTTTCACTGAGGAATTCCCAACTGTGTCCTAAAATTGTGCCCCCACCCTCCAGCCACAGTCCCTGCACCTCTTCCTCACTTTGCTCTCATCAATGGCCCTTCTGTTCCTGATACACGGTGGGTGTTACTAACACACCTGAGTTGTCTGGGTCCCCCGCCCCAGAATGTAAGTCCCCTGGCGGGGGGGGGTGGATTTTCCTCTGCCTCTGCTCATGATTTATTCCCAGCCCCGAGGCACGCCTGACACAGAGCAGAGGCTCCGCAAAGAGTGGTCGTCTTCTTAATTAATGCAGCCAACTGTCAGCTTCAGGCCGAACCACCCCCAACTCTGAGAGGGGAGGACAGTTATGGTGGGACCTTGTTCCTCCTAAGCAATCCATCCTCCCTCCTGGACAAAGTTCTCCAGTCAACAGCTGCCCCTCCCTTTATTGCATCTAGCAAAATGACCTCGTCACTATCCCCATTAATCACCTTGTCTGCGTTTGGGGGTTGCTGGGCTAAACTTTCACCCACCTTCCCATCCCCAGCTGGATGTCCCTGTGTGAGGTTCTCCAAGATCACCATCAGTGCAGGTGTTAACGTTGGCCAGGATGACATGTCATCAATTTCTGGACAGCCAATTGGTGATTTGAGTATCCTGGAGAAATGAAGTATGGCCATTAAAAACTCAAGTAAGGAGGCTTCGCAAACAGGCTGAGAAGGAGACCCAAACTGTGCCTGGTGCCCAGCTGGGGAGTGGGCGGTCCACCTGCCAGTCAGATAATGCTGTCACCAGATGGGGTGGCAGGGCGTGGGG
The DNA here is from genome assembly GCF_011800145.1 of Mirounga leonina. Classification (NCBI taxonomy): domain Eukaryota; kingdom Metazoa; phylum Chordata; class Mammalia; order Carnivora; family Phocidae; genus Mirounga; species Mirounga leonina. The sequence goes on along the minus strand of NW_023270436.1, from coordinate 3,823,514 downwards.
GAAAGGGGTGAGCCTCTTCTTCCTAATAGGCAGCTTCCGTGGGGGCCCCCCATGGGAGACCACATGTAACTTACCCTACACTAGCCATTCTCTTACTGGGCTTAGACCCCTCGGATCCTGTCCCTGGAGCTAAATGCAATCTTTTCTAGCTTCCTGCTCTGTTTCTGCTTCATCCTCAAACTTAGTTTCCTCATTTATAAAATAGACACAATAATAGCATCTGTTATTATTAGCACCAGCTATTAAATGTCTTAGTGCCTCGTGCTTAGATTTGGATTTGATTTGTAACTAAGTATCTAAGTGTAGGCTTTTTTTTCTTTATGATTTATTTCCAGCTTTCCTCCCTCTTGGTCCTTTCCCCCATCTGCCCTGGTTTCTCTCCTTGCCACGGCATTGGGTCTCATGTATCATCTCTGACCCCAAGTCCCCTGGGTTTTGGACTTTGGCTCTCTATAGCTCCCTGCTGCAGGGATTCCAAAGGAGAAAGAATCTGCTTGTCCAACCCTGGGTCCCACCCGAACATGAAGTGAGGATCAGCTTAGTGGTCAGTCGTGGGTTTTAGATAAAATGTTCTATTCCTAGAAATCCAGAATTTTAGCCACCTGGAAGATCAGATGGACAGATTGGCTCTGCATGTCCCTGGAAGGGTGGTCAGGCCCCCAGAGGCTGGGTGCAGACCCCCCACTGCTCACGCCCTTTGCACACCCCAGCGCCTGCGACTACTGCATTAACAGCCTCGTCCCACCGTGCGGAGGCCTTGTCAGTAGGTGTAAGATCTTGGAAGGAGTGATGCTCTCCTGGGGAACGGGGCTGCATGAAAGGTATTGGCCACCCTGCAAATATCTGTTAAATGAATGAAGGCATCAATGAGTGAACAGATGTGTGAATGAACTCTACTTCTCCAATAAAGCAAGACCTGCTCAGGAGTGGAAGTGGGTCCCCTACAGATACCTTTCTGTGGCTGCCATGGAGCTGTGCCACCTGGATTTCCATAGGTTGCCACTTAGCTACAAGGGGTTTGGTGAGCTGACAGTCTCCACCTGCTAGTCTCTGGATCTGCTTTGGTTTTCCCTCTTCCCAGGCAGCCAGCCAACAGCTGAGCACATCACAGCAGGGGCACAGTACCTGGCCAACTCTGCCCCATGCACAAGACTCTGCCAACAGGCGAACTCTGCTCTGGGCCTCCCGCTGTGTGGGCTGAAACTTTCTCAGGTCCGTTTCCTGAATCCTCTCTGCCCAATCCTGCTTCCTTCCACTTTGATCTTCCACGGGTTTTGCCCTCCATAAACTGCTTGTACTCCTAACTCCCTCTTGGCATCCACTTCCCAGAGAACCAAACTGACAGAATGCCCTTTCCCATCGATACATCAGAGATTCCAAGCTAGCAAGGATGTTTTGAAGAACAGGAATATTTGACAACGTGTATAATCTGGAAGTCCAGCAGCTACAGCCTCTGGGGAACCACACGCTTGTGTCCTGTGGGCTCTGGTAATTGTGTGAAAGGAAACTGGAGGTCTGTCAGGGTCTTGTTTAGTTTCTGCTCCTGGAGATAGGGAAACCACACACCCTGGACAGGATGAATGAAGTAGCCACCAAGTCCAACCTGTCTGATGAATGCAAGCTCACTGGTCTTGACATTCCTGCATCGGCTTCTCTGAGGAGCTGGGAAACGTGATAACTTTGCCCAAAGCCTCTTAAAGAGAATGGTTCAGAGCCTGATAGAAGTAATCGATGATGCAAAGAAGAAGGTTCTGGAGAACCTCCTTGCCAGCCGAGCTGGCTTCATCACTTTGAATGAGACAGAGCGAAATATTCCACAAGGCAGCCACTTTGGAGCGTGGTGGACACAGCCACACAGCAGCTGGTACAGATCGAGATGGACGCGAAGCCCCCACGGGCCACCCTTGAACTCTGGAGACAAACCTGGGCAACGTGAACGAGAGAGCCACAGAGAACCTCTTCACTCAGACCCTGAACGTATCGTGAGCAAAGGAGGCTTTGTGTTGGAGTCCAAACATTCCATCGCACTCCTGGCCATTGTTCCCAAACCAAGCTACACACAATGACAAAAATGCAGATCTGTCTCGGACGTGGTGGTCCCTTGGTCAACCAGACTAATTGCTGAGGATGAGACTCTGTTGTGAAAAGCAACTGGTGATTTCAAAGCCAGAGTCATAGAAGATAAATACACCATTGGTGAATTTTGCTGGGATTAAACATAAATGAAAAGGGAAAGAAAAGAACCCACAGTATCACACTTTCTGTGCTGCCCTTATAATGGGATCGTGCACCTGCCAGGACCACCGGTTGAAGGGCATCCCGCTACCAGGCTCCAGATGAACCTCGGCGAAGCCTTCACTGCCCAGATGCACACAAAGGCCCTGAGAATGTGCGTGGAGTCCGTGCCCAGGGAGGGACAACCAGTGGGTTTTCAGCCTTGTGGAAGTGACCCCCCCAAACTCAGAGAGGTTCTAAACTCCACCCTCAGACATTTGGATGCAGCCACAGCTACAAGTCTACTGGTTGCCTCCATGGAGATCCCTGGATTGTGCCTCAGTAACCAGGACTACTGTCCTCATGTTTGTTCCCTCACTGACCTTGGTCTTCTTGACTAGAAAGGTCAGCATGACCACTAAGCATGCAGATCCATGAAAACGACTAGGGATGCTTCTTTCCCCGAGCTGGAGGATGACTTCAGTGTCCTCCAGAATTTAGGTGTTCAGAGAAATTGCTCCCAAAAGTTACAGTTGTGTGTGTGTGTGTGTGTTTTAATTTATGATTTAAAAAAAATGCTCTCAGTCCTTTGGGGAAAAAATTGGAAGACCACATGTACAAGTAGACGTGTTCCATCTTCTCTTGTAACCGGGGGCGATCTGGCAACACTGACTCACATTCCCGTCTGGCAGCAAGTGGTGCGTGTGGCGAGGTGAGGTTGCCTTTGTAAGGGGCAAACTCCTCACCGCTTACCACTGACATCCAGGGTGAGTGGGAATTCCGTTCATCACGATGTTCACACTATGTTACTTCTTGCAGAAGCGTTAAGAAGAAAGTCAGACTTCTTTGGGAAGCCATGTCTATATCCAAAGTGGGAAAACGAAAGGTAGATGAAGAGTTATTTCTAGAGAGGTGGGAAAGCCCTGGCTGGTTTGGGGAAGAATTATATGCAGATCAGAAGTGCTCCCAGCACGCTCCACTCCTCACCACCCACCTGGATCTCATGACTCCTGGTGATCCAAGTCTTCTACAGGAGATGGACCCTGACATTGTCTCTGGGCCAGTGATGAGACAGGGTCATTCCAAATTCCCTGAGTGCAGTGGCCAGGCACAGACATGGTGGTGGACACAAGGTCAGGTCAAGCTTAATGCGTCCCTAGGCTTTCTCTGGTTGCTCTTCCAACCCTGGATGGGTCAATCAAGTCCCCTTTAGGAAAACTGTTTTATTTGAATACAGCGTTGGAATACGATCCCAGGGCGAGCTCGGGATGGTTGCTATCTCCTTGTCTGGAGTCTGGCCAAGCCGGTGTGTCCTCTATCTCAACTTCACAGAGTTCCTCATGTCTGGAAACTTGCAAAATGGAGTATTTGGCTGAAGGCTTTATTTCATCACATCTATTGATGAGCATTAAGGAAGAAAATTAGAGTTGGGTAAAACTGAAAACCCTTACTTTGCTAATGAGAGACATCTGTTTATTGCTTTTTTTGGTAAATGTACATTTGCTTAATAGGTACTTTAAAAAAAAAAAAAAACACCAAGCAAAGTGGTGCCATGACTTTGAAAAATTTATCAGAGTCACAGCCATTTGTTGTCATTAAACATACATTTAGTGGAGCTGCTGCTATTTACTGGGAGGAGGAAGATGGAGGGAGGCAGGAGCAGGTTTAGGAGAAATTCAGGGCTTAGTAAGTTGTGTCTCTCTAAGACGCAGAATGGCGCTCCCGACAGAGGGCCACGTCCCCGGAAGCTTACATGCCAAGTGGGACTTCGCAGAGGTGGTTACGATTCTGGAGATGGGATGATTATCCTGGTTTGTCCACTTGGGACCAATAGAATCACAGAGGTCCTCATAAGAGGGAGACAGAGAAGATGTGATGATCAAAACAAAGGTCACAAAGAAGACAGAGCAAGAGCCCAGGAATGCAGGCAGTCTCTAAAACCTGGAAAAGACCCCCAAACCTATTCTCCCCCAATGTAGCCCTACCAGCACCAGGATTTGAGGGCTTGGGATCTCCAGAACGATCAGATAATACAGTTGTTTCCTAAAATTGCTGAGTTTATGGGGGTTTGTGATAGCAGCAGTCGGAAGTGAATCCTGTGCCTAAGCACATGCTTCCCTGGATGTTAGCGAGGAGAGTCCATATTAACACAGTGCCCTGGCAGAAAGACCGGGGTACAGCCATTCCCAGCATGCTTGTGGGACAGGGTAATAGCAATAAAGCTCGCCTCCACGCCCTGCTTCCCATGGATCTAGGCGTTGCTACCACGCTTTACCTACAGCTGCTGTTAGTCCTCACAACAAATGAGGTGGGCACGATCACCATCCCCGTTTAACACATGAACACATTGAGGCCCAGAGACTCAGACCTCACCAGTGTCCCTGCTCTGAGGTGGCCGCAGCTACGCCGAGGCTGAGCAAAGACCTGGATTAGAAATTCAAAGTTTAAATGAAATCTCCCCCTTCCCATTGCCAAAAAGGTTGCCATTTGGTTCAAACAGTTGAAATTGGCCTTTCAGAGCATTTCACCAGTTAATTCACACGGTGCTGACGTGTCATGTCCCTATTTGTCTTCAGTAAAAGCTTGCTCGGGTTCAAGGAACAGAGAGAATTTCCTAGGCTCTGGGGTGGCCTGAGGACACTGGGCAAACACGCTACCTTTGGTGTTCATCCTCACAAGTAACTGCGGATTTGCTGGGCGACATCCTTTGAGCTTTAAAAGGAAAGTAACACCCTGTGAGACAGATCTTTGTTCTGTGCATCAAAAGCTGACGAAGAACCCTTCCCCTCTCTTGCTCCCCTAGTTCTGGAGCAACATGAGCTTTTTGGGAAATTCAGATTTTTTTCCCCACTATCTGTGCTGTGGACACCATATACCAGCCTGGTTCCTCACCATCACTGAAGCGTCTGGGCACTGGTCAGCTGGGAACTGGGGACAGTTTCTGTCAACTCAGGATTTAAGGACATTGGCCACCTGTTATTTTTCCTGGAATTTTGTGATCTTCTATTTTATTCAGTTCAATTCAAACAATTCTTAAAAACAATGAAATGACACCAAGCCCATGCCTGGCTTTGTGTTCAGTGCTAGGGACACAGGGATACTCATGGTCTAGGCAAAGACATAGTCATGGAGGGAAAGAAGCCCCTCAGACTTGCAAAATCCACTCTGTTTGGCGTGGTCACTGGCTCTTCACTGGGGGTGAATTTTTCGGAAGCTGTTCTATATTTCTAGTAATTTGTCTTTGGAGGCTCCATTGGGTAAGACTGAATATCTAGTACATTAGCCAGCCTCAATATGACAAGACATCCTCAAATTCACAGTAGGCTGTCCACCAGCAGATTGCTATCAGCTCTTCCTGGCCATTGTTCATTGCTTATAATTAATTACAGATCTTAAAACAAAGGCACCCATTAGAGAGATAATAACTAACAGGAGCCTTTCTGTTGGAGTCTCTTATTTATGTGTGTGAATTCCCTTCCCATCCACCAGAGAGCTCCTGGACTGGGTCTTGGTGTGCAAATTCTAATTGTCATTCTTAGATCTCAAAAGCCTCTTTTCTTCCTGCACCAGGCAAAATTTTTATTTCTTGATCACTGTCTATTAATCAGATACAAAGAGAGACAATTAAATGAACAACGACCTTGGCTTGGATAGAACTTTAATTCTCATCGGGGTAAGTACCAGAGTGCCTTTAGACACCATCAAAGAAACAGTTGTTTTAATTTCAAGTACAAAGTTGTGCATAAAAAAAAAAAAATAAGAAGAAGAAGAAGGTCCCCACTGTTCAGCCACAGAGCTGGAATAGGACCACCTCTAGGGAGTGGCTTTCTGAGACAGGGTGTTCTGCTAACGACTGAGCAAAGATGCTGGTGCTAACGGTCTTGTGATTTATGCTTTTGATGCAAGGGCAAAGCTATGTGAAGGTGGTTGATCTTGAAAAGTCAGTTTTTGATCTGTGAAGAAACTCACAGACATACTTGATTTATGCGAACACCGTAAAATTTCTAGTTCTAACTGCAGTTAGGGTGAAGTCCTGAGCACGTTCTCCTCCTTCTCTGAACCTCACCAGCCCTCCTCGGTAAACTGAGGGCTGGGGAAGACCCAGGTCCCCTAAGAAAACGGTGTCCTGGTCAAACTAAAGCTCTTGGACAATTACTGCCAGGAGATCCTGCGCACTGTACCCCCTCTTGGAGTTTCATGGGGTGTAATAAAATTGTAATGATTCTGAAAAGCCCTGCCAATTCTTCATTGGTTTGTCTACTTCTTTCTCAAATATCTGTTAATTGTGTAAAAAAGTGTAAGTGAATATATACCCACGATGTAGTTATTTGCATCAGTTAAACACCTGACTTCTCATACTGGTCTGAAAACAATTGTCATAACTTTGGAGTGGCCTCTGTCACCAAGGCTAACTCTCAAAGGGCGGTCTAGGCAGCAAATGGCAGTCACAAATGGAGCTGGATGGTGGGGACCGAGCCCCAAGCAACGTTCCACCTGCAGGAATTATTAAAAGGCTTTGAATATGCCAGCAGCTTAACCACCTGAAATGGGGTAGAACACCACTCTTTTTAGGAGGAGAGTACATGAAATAATTTTTTCCTAGTCACTATCATTCATTTAAGGGAATGAAAAAATTGAAAAAAAAATTTATGTCCAAAAAAAATGGTGGCCAAACCTGATAAATTAGAACTCTTTTAAAAATTATTTCTCAGGCAATAGCTCTGGGTGAGCCTTTTCAATTGCTTTTTCCATATTTGGAATCTGAAAAAATAAATGTGTCTTCATCCCACTCTGGGTTTTTAGTGACCACATCCTTTTGAGATGAAATCCTAATTTCAGGTATCTCCTGAATAATGGGGCATTCTGGTTTTTCTTTTCTTTTTTTTCTTTAAAGGGGCATTCTGTTAATGTCAACATTGCATTCACTTGAATTGAATCCTCTTTTCTGTCTCCCTGCATCTTCTCTGTCACTCAGCCCTTGAGAACATATTTGTATGAATCCCTCAGGAATGATTTAGGAGTTTGGGGGACACAAACTATTTGGACTCTGGGTTCTGTAACATTTCTTTTCCATGTGTTATAATACCTAGAGAAGTAATATCAAAACTGTCCTAAGAACATCAAGTTCTACGGGATTCTGATTGAGTGAGCAATGACCCAACATAGATATCATCTGCCAGGAGAAGCTCCATGCCCGGCTATTGATGTTGAATTTATGTTGCTGAACATAAAGTCATAAAAAGTCCCAGTTGCACTGTTTTATCAAAGAGGTATCTCTTTATTGGCCTCTCATGAGCGATTAAACTTCAAATTGGCATCAATTCATGGAGCAAGTGGGATGGGCTGCTCAGTAACTGGGACTTAATTATATCATCTGGTCCATTAGATGGCATTATCTGAAGTGATTTCCCAGATACATCTAAGGCATGTACCAAGTGGGAACTCTACCGTCATGCATCTGGGAAACTACTTAAACTACTCAAAATGTCTCTAGATCTTGTCAACTGGGAAATCAGTAAAGTGTGTTTAGCAGTGAAACAGCTGTTCTTCCTGTTCCGGCATTAAGAAATCACTTGAAGAGGATGAATGTTCAATTAGAACCAGGGAGTTCCTTTTGTGGATCTCTCCTGGCAGGGCTGCCATGGACAGCAGCTCAGGTTGTTCACTGAGCAAGAGAATCTGGGTGAAGGGGAAAGGAAGGACTGAGAGTTAGTCCTCATTGTATATGATTGAATAAAGTTGGTTTCAAATTCCTTCCCACTCTTCCTATTGAGAGGTGGGGTCTATGTCCCTGAATTTTAAATCTTGGCCGACTCTAGCCCTTTGACCACTGGTTATGGGGGAAGTGACTCTGTTTCAGTTTCGCGGCCTTGGCGTGAAGAGGAGCTTCAACTGTGTCTTGATTGAAACATCTGCTCTTGCTGTTGAGGGATCCCAGGGATGTTAATGCCCCAGCACAACCTGCTTGGTCTAGGGTGTGAGTCAGCAAATATTTTCTCTAAAGGACCACAAAGTATATATTCTAGGCTTTATGAGCCACTTATATATTTTTTGTTGCTTCTTGTCCTCCCAGCCCTCTTCTTCCTCCTCCTCTGTCATCATAGCTGTTCCCTGCTCCTCTCCCCACCTCTTCCTCCTGCTTTCACTCTTCTTCTCTAAGCATTTAACAGTGTAAATAAATAGGTAGACGCACAAGTAAATAAATCTGTGTGTGCCGTGCCACACAAACGGAGCTGTTCAAATGCACAGAGATAGCCGATAGCCATTCATTGCCAGAATAATGACCAAACCTGCCATTTTTAACCACTGGGCACATTACAATATGATTACTTCTGTGCCCCATGCCTTGTGTTTCATGTTGTGATACCACCCAGCAGCCCAATGGAGCAAGGTAGTGTTACTACTATCATTTTACAGGTGGGAAAACTCAGGCTGAAAGAGGGGAAGTGAGTTCCCCAAGGTCTTGGAGCATACAAGTGATGGAGCCAGGATGGATACCTACCTCATTCAGATTCAGAGCCCATTAAACCCAGACATCAACTGACAAGTCCAAAGTGGCGCTGGTCTGCCTCCCACCACCAGACACACAGAACCAGGGTGTCGAAGCTTAAGCCAGTCAGATCTAGTGGTTTCCTAGATTGTATTTGATCCCATTTTGGAAAACATTATTATCAACGATGGTCAATGTTTTTGCAGCTTTTCAAACTCCTGTGATAATTCTTGGTGCATGAGAGGTAGCAAGTGATTCGTATTTAGAGAACATTAGCGAGAACAATTGAACTAATAGTTTCAATTGGGAGGAAGGGTCAATTATGAAAAGCCAGAGAATGTAGGAGAGAAACATTTTGGTGTTCACACATTCTGTGCTAATGCGACAGATGAGTTGCTCTTTATAGCTTAACAGAGAGTAAAGTAAATTACCCATAAAAGCAAAGAAAAGATTTTCTCTAACAAGGAATGTATTAAATATACAAATATTTGAATACATAATAGAGCAGACGAAAAAATGAGTTTGGTGCATTTCCTTGATGGAGGGATTATAAGGCTGTTACAGAAATTTGGGCTGGTTGCTTCATTTTTAAGGTTTTACTCCATCAAACTCTGCAGCCTCTGTTTTCTTGATTCACACCAACATGGATGTCATGATGGATACTTAAACTTTGATGGCCAGAATTTGGGGGTTGCTGGATTTTTAAATAAAATATATCTGGACCTTCCTTCCTTTCTTCCTTCTCTCCCTCCTTCCCCCCACCCACCCTCCCTTCTTTCTCTCTTTCTTTCTTTCTTTCTTTCTTTCTTTCTTTCTTTCTTTCTTTCTTTCTT
>NW_023270436.1:3732383-3813967 GCF_011800145.1 Mirounga leonina | reverse complement strand
CTCTCTCTCTTTCTTCCTTCCTTTCACACTTGAGACCATATTGCTCTGATTGGTAATGACTGTCATTCACAGCTGCCTTCCATTAATGCTAGATAAAGCTAAGTGTTACAGCATTAGCTGTTGAAACAAAATAGGCACATTTTTAGCCAAGGTAAAGCCTAATTGTCTGCATGGGTGGCTTGATACTCTGTTCCACACAGTCACTCGGGGCCCCAAGCTCCTCCACTTGATGGCTCCTCCATCCCGTATGATGTTGGTGGGGTCCTCTGTGTTGGTCAGCAGATGGGCAGAGAGAAAGAGTAAGCACAGAACAGTGAATTGTTTGGGACAAACCTGGGAGGGGCATACCCAACTTCTTTCCACAGTCCACTGGCTAGAAGCCATTCCCATGATCCTGCCTAACAGCAATGAGGACTGGGGAGTAGAGTCCATGCTTATACCCATGCAGAAAGGAGTTTCATTCTTTAAGATCTGTGTATGTTTTGCTAACTCCCTTCCCAGAGAATCAATCTTCTCCTTCCAGAATGCAGCAGTAAGCACCACAACAAACTCTCTTCACCAGAATCACTGCCATGAGGGGCCCTTGGGACCCAGCGACCACGCACTTCTGTGTGAGACTAGCATGGATGTCAGCCACCTGAGGCAACAGACAGGTGAGGTGCAAGGAATCTATTTTGTGCATGCTCCCCATCAAGCCCAGCACAAGATGGAGTCTGTTCCTTGATTTCCACAAGAGCCTCATTCACACAGGGAATTTTGTGAGGTTGGAGATTCTCCTGAAGCCGGGAGGCGGTTGGTGAGGCTGAGAAGAAAGGAAGGGTTTCTCTGTGCAATTCGAACAGCTTCAAATTGAACATGAGGCAAGTGTAAGCCTACACTTGCTCTTAGCGTGCTTTTATTTCTCCTCAATCATGGAGACTTTCCGCAGGACGTCCCACTTGGCCAGGGGAAAAGGAGAGGTGCATTCCTGGGAGGATTTTTGCTGTCTGCTCTTGAGAGGATATAAATTTCACTATCTTTTTCATTCTTATTTTTTTCTCCTTTCATAACTTCTTCAAAGTTGCCTGTTTTTTTGGGTTTTTTTTTAAGATTTTATGTTTAAGTCATCTCTACATATGCCCAACCTGGGGCTCGAACTCATGACCCTGAGATCAAGCATCACCCGCTCCACCAACTGAGCCAGCCAGGCGTCCCAAAGTTGCTTTTTTCTTTTCTTTTCTTTTCTTTTTCTTTTTTTTTTTTTTACCTCCCTCTTCCTTACTGTTTTGGAAACTTTACCTGCAATTTCTATTATTTTAGTTGTTGAAATTTTCCCTTGTTAGACCTAAGTGTTAATGGTCTTCCTAAATGTGGTTTGACTGATCATCAGTCCCATTGCCAAGGGCTGTCAAATTCTTGGGGGAGCTGTCCTCCTCCCACATTCATTTTAGTTTGTTTCTTGATAATAGGCCACCAGGCAAAGCTCCACACCTTCCACCAGACTGAGGAGTCACCCAGAGTGGGCCACGCCCCAGCCTTACCTGGACAGCTTGTTAGGACAGCGCTGGTGAGCCCACACCCCATGTTTCCAACCGAATGGGCCTGGGGTAGGGCCTGGTGGTCTGTCTTTCTTATACATTCTCTGGAGATTCCTGTGGTTCTGAGGACCACACTCCAAGAACCACTGTGCTGGCCAAGGGCCTTCAACACTATTGCTCGAGATCATAAGCTTTAAAGATGCTTTTGAAAAAGCCTGCTCAGAGACACTTCCTTTATACGATCGCTGTACTTTACGACTTTAAATAAACAATGGAAAACATAAAACGGACTGTGTGACCAGAGGCTTCTGATGTCCTCTTACCTGGGAAGCAGGCATCTTAAATCATCTTACCTGAAGCCCCCACTTGCTGGGCCCCCTGGGACCACCGACGTGAGGTCACGGGTCTGTGGAATAAACTTGAGCGGGAGTCCTGCACCTGCCCGTGTGTGGCTGGCTGTCCCCCACCCCCGCTCCCGTTTTCTCCTCTATCCTTTATTTGTCCTGCCTGCCGATCCCTTAAAAATAAAACCAGCTTACCGCTATCTCAGTGGCGCGGGAGGAACAGGTGAAAATAAGTGTTTAGGTCGGCACTGCCGTCCTCACCAAATACGGATCTCCTGAATTTTCTTTTAAGTCTGAATTAATTTAGCTTCCATTGGCAACATGATAATTTAGTGCAAAATTCAACATGTTGATGTTGCTCAATTCGCTTTAAAGTTATTTTCAGGCCCCCAGAATTTATTGTCAGCCTCTTGATTAGTCCTGAGTGATTTCCCGCACTTTAGTGCCTTCCTTTGGTGACACAAAGACATAAAAAGTCAGCAGTGTCTACTCACGACCATGAAGTCACTTTTTCCCCCAGGTTGGGCGCAGCTGGAAAGAAAGCCAAGGTTTATGTAAAACACGATGAGAAAAATATTTTTAAAGAGCAAGCAAGAAAATGATGATCTCTTACTTGCTAGGCCCAGTCTTGCTGTGGGAATGTTTCTCCCTACCCATCAATCTGCAAATAAACTTCGAAGCCTTTATAGTTTTCTGTGGTCCAGTGGGGCAGGACAAAGGCCAGAGGAGGCATAAATGTGTATGTCCCCTTCTGAATTTACAGAGATTGGACAGGTTTCTGGGCCACCCTAATGATGATTAATCCCTGGGTCTCAACATGCTATTTCTTGTAATGATTGATGGCCCAGACTGGAAGATGGGTAACATTCGCATTTTTTATATAGAGCCAGTTCAGCAAGGAAATAAGAGAGAACATTGGGTTGTGTGGTTTGGCAAACAAAAAGACTCTTTTTACCTTGACATTTCAAATGTTGATTATATACTATAAATCCCTTTATCTTTTTTCTGTCTTATTATTTTTGTTCCCATTTACTACTGCACTCCAATAACACTCCCTCAGTCTGTAAGATGGTAGACCCCTGGTATAACTTAAAGTGTTAATGCTAAAAGAATCTTATGTAAGTGGTAATAATTTTTCACTCTCAAGATATCAAGAATAGCACTTTAGGAAAAATTTCTTTTTTGCATTTTTAAAATATACTCTTTGCTTGTTGGCATGTTTTATAAAAAGATTAAGAGGGAGAGATTTTAAAATATACTCTTCGCTTGTTGGCATCTTTTATAAAAAGATTAAGGGGGAGAGACAAAGAAAATGAACGAAAGCAGGGAAAAACTATTATCAGATTGAGATCATTCATCTCTGTGAATTACATGGTAGACACCTTTAATTTTATATTCAGTATTGGATTTTCCCAAAGTCACACATTGTCTCACTCTGTCAAGTTTACCCTCTCCCTAAAATGCTATAACCTTAACTTATTTTTTTTTCTAAGAATTACCGTTTTGGGAACACCTGGGTGGCTCAGTCAGTTGAGCATCCAACTCTTGATCTCAGCTCAGGTCTTGATCTCAGGGTTGTGAGTTCAAGCCCCACGTTGGGCTCCACACCGTGTAGCCTACTTTAAAAATTACCTTTTTGTGCTTTACTAGAAAGACAAAGTTTTATCTTAACTTTACAGTGATCGCTCATTGGGAGGTAAATGAAATACCGCAAGCCTAAGAGGAGCTAATAAAATCACACAGAAAGAAGACCAGTTGCCCCCAATCTGGATGACATGAGCCAAGTGTGAGATGAGCCACACTCAGCAGCCAGGGGCCCCCGAAACGATCATGTTTGTAATGCCAAACATCCGGGTGTTTGCAAGCATCCTTACGCTGGGATGGGTAAATTAGACCAACCATCTGGCTGTTTGGGTGAAATTTACAGTATTCATATGTACACATTTTAAGAGTGTCATAAAGACATCTCCAACCCTGCTCACTTTTCTGGTTTTTAGAAGCAGCAAGAAATGATACAGGAATTGAGATGGTATTTTTAAAATGACCTCTCTCTACTCAGTAGTTGCCTGTGCTTTATAATTTCAGAGCTCTGTTCTGGATCTAAGTTTTGGCATTTAACCCACCTGGGCTGCAGGATTTTTTTCCCTCCTGAAGTTCTCATATAGTAAATTAATAGCTTTGTTCTTATAACTATAGATAGTGTCTTGAAGTTCTGCATGGGGTTTCTCTGTCCTGGACTTTTAACTAAGTTCTATTTTTTTTTTTTTTTTTTCCACTGGGAATCTATTCCTGGAGACAATCTCTTCAGTTTCTGGACAAGGTTTTCCACTTGCAGGCATGCTCCGAAATGCCATCAGATACTGGGTCACATGTATGTTAGGGAGAGGCCCCTTTGGAACACATCTTCCTCTGGTTTCAAATAAAGGGCATGGGGGAGGCAGGGCCACCAAAGCCATGGCCGATGGGCATTGAGACAAGACCCGGCTAATTGATTCCACAGCCAGAAAGGCTGGTCTTTGTTTTGCAGAGTATTCTGTTTGTGTGTAGAGCTGAGGCTGGAGCTTCAAGTCTTGAACTTGGCCCTTTGAAATGAAACATTGTTTCCTTGTTAGCCACTCTGTTGGCTCCCAGGCTGCACCTTGTTTCTATTTTTTCAGCCGGGCTTCCGATGCCCTGGTGATTGCATCTCAATGTCTTTGCACACCACAGCTGGGGGCCAAGTTGGATGGGGGAGAGAATCGCTTCTGGGTTAAAAACAAAGCAAAAAACCCAAAACAACAAATAAGCACCAAGCATCTGTGGAGTACTGAGGCAGCTAAGCAAGCGAAGGGTTGGCGGATCCTATTAGAGAAGTATACCTATGTATACGACTACGTACACACCAGAATATACAACTTCTTCACTCTCATCACTGGGTCATGGCTGGTTTCTTTATGCATCTAACATTGTATTATGTTCTCTTGGAACATTGTAACTAATTTTAGCCCTTCTGTAGTCTATCCTTCCAAAATGAGTTCTGCATTTTTGCTGTCTGAAGCTGAGCTCAATGCAGACATGCCAGTGTGTGTGTGTGTGAAATGTCATGACATGGGGAGCATTGGTTATTTTCTTACTTTTGTATGTGCACAGTATTGGTCTATGGAGCTACTTTCTACACCTACTCATTCCCTTTTTACATGAATTCCTACTGACAAGCTTTAAAAACAGTTTTGGGTTTTTTTTTTAAGCCTTTTTCCTGGTCATTCTTCCTGCTCTGTGCTGTCACTTTGTGCTCAGCATGCTCCTTTGGTAGACCCCAGGCCATGGCATGGGCTTCTTGTGTAGCTCTGGCCTAGAAAACGGGTACCCTCTTATTTCAGGAGGGAATCAGACTCCCTTGTTGTGGTCATCCATGCCTAGCACACAACTGTGTCACAGAAAATGCCCATTTGAGATTCATTTTATTTTTTAAAGATTTTATTTAGTTATTTGAGAGAGAGAGAGAGAGTACAACCTGGGGATGGGGGAGAGAGAAGCTGACTCCCCGCTGAGCAGGGATCCTGATGCAGGACTCAGATCCCAGGCCCCCGGGATCATGACCAGAGCCAAAAGCAGATGCTCAACCGACTGAGCCACCCAGGCACCCCTTGATACTCATTTTAGATTATGAATAACTAAAGTTAGTGTAGTTCGTGTAAAGTAGGAGGAAATCATTCCTAGAATCCAAAGGGCTCCCGTTTTCCTAACATGCATAAGTATGAATGCATGGACTCAGTGAGTTTATTACGCCTTCTAAGGGGCTTAAAAAAACCCCTCCTGATTTGTGAATGCAGCACTGGACACCAGAGACATCGATTTTGTTTGCTCAGGAATTCTTACCTATTTATTCTGGGGAATCCTCCAGGCCTCTTCTAGATGGGTCTTCTAGATAGATCCGTGTTGACCCCCCCACTGGGAAATCGCCCATCTGGTATGCCACTCGGGGTTTCCTGCACGTCACAGTGCTGCGAAATCATGCACACACTCACTCTGTCCACACTGACTTCTCCCCTATCATACTCTTGGTTTCCTTCCCTTTCCTGATATTCTATGAACGTGCGTCAGCCTCATTTGCAACTTCGTGACTTCATGTGCGTCTCCAGATGAAAAGGGGCCCCCCCTTATTTCACTGGTCATTGCCTGACGCAGGCATGGAGACTGTGGCCGGGACACTTGGGAGTCAAGTGCTGGCTTTCTTCTGTACCCTGTGCATCATTTCTTGGAGAAACAAAGGACCTACATTATGAGGAGGAAGTTGACAGGCTGTTTTGCTCATTCCTTCAGATTCGTTTGAGAATGACTCTTTCATATGAGTAATCGTATTATGGAAAATAGGCCCAGGTAATCCACAGCCAGATCGCAATGATAAGACACTTCAGGATAGCAATTTGCATTGCCAAAACGCAGGCTCTTTTTCAAATATTTTTGCCTAATGAAATTCTAATGATTTATTCTCCTCAATTTAATTTTACAACCTTCAGAAATCTCCTTAAAGTTACCAAGTGACCCCGTGTCCACCCTACAAGTCTTTGCCTTTGGAAATGTATAATGAGCATCTTAATATCTTTTATTTGAAAGGGAGTTCTATCTAGTAATAAATGTTTCTGGTTGCTTAGTTCCCGCAAAGTATGCTACTTTATTTACACCCTATAAGATATTCTCTTGAAACATTTGAAAATATAAAATCCTTCATAGGCATATGGGGTTATTAATATTGCCTCCTTATAAATTCTAGTTTCCCGAACTGGCATTTATTAAATACTTTAAATATGATTTTACACTGGAACTTCGATTATGCATAAGCCTCATGTTTGATTTATTTTTCTTTGAGATTAAAGGTGACAGATGACAGTTATGAGCTGCTGTTATTTAAAATATCTTCTCTCTGTAGCTCATTCATTGTCAACTGACAAGTCTAAGAAGCAAGAAAAACATCAAGTTGGAAGGGATGTTGATGCAGATGCCAAGCATGCGCACAGGAGACACTGAGGGGAGGAGGGGGGTGGGCAGCAGAATAGAGGCAGGGGACCTCCGATGTGCCCCCCGAACAACTGGAAAGGGAAATCACTGTTTTATGTAGGGTAGGGGAAAGAGAGAAATAAAGTTATTAGATGTTGCCCATATTTTTATTATTGAGTTACTTCTGCTGCTCTGATTTTTCTGGTTCATTTTCTGTCTGATTCAAGACCATGCAGTCCCCGTCCTGTCCGGGCAGGAGATGTCTAGTTTGGGCTCAAGCAACACCCCTGCACGGCAGGGTAAGGGGTGGGTGAGGCAAGATCTCTGGCGTTCAGACTCTTGGCTGCGTGACCACGGGCAAGGCGTAGGGCTCAGGTTGCACACTTGGGATGGGATCAATGATGCCAGCCCCCAGAACCCTACAGGAAAACCATGAGAAACCATGAGTTGTTGAAAAAAATAGAAATCATTAATAATATTAATAGCTCATTGTACAGATGGCTTAGATTATTCAAGGGGTCTATCCATGGAAGATGTGACCTTTCCCAAAGCTCATCTGTCTCCCCACAGCTCCTAGCAGACAGCCAATAAATACTTATAAATTTTTATACATTTTAGAAATTTATAAAATTTATTTTTTATTTTAATTTTTAAATGAAATAAATATTTAATAAAAACTTATTTTTATGAGTTTATAAAATTTGTAAATATTTACTAAGTAAATATAAATATGTATATGTATGTGCATAGATAAATAGATCAAATTGTTAATTTTTTTTTTTTAAGATTTTATTTATTTATTTGACAGAGAGAGACACAGAGAAAGAGGGAACACAAGCAGGGGGAATGGGAGAGGGAGAGGCAGGCCTCCCGCCGAGCAGGGAGCCCGACGCGGGGCTCGATCCCAGGACCCTGGGACCATGACCTGAGCTGAAGGCAGACGCTTAACGACTGAGCCACCCAGGCGCCCCGCAAATTGTTTAGTTTTATGAAATACAGGTATGTCCACTATGTGTGTGTGTGTGTGTGGTGTGTGTGTATATGTATGTGTGTTAGGAAAGACAACACTGGCTACTGTAACAAACAGACCCAGAACCACATTATGGCTCTAATATGATAAAAGTATACTCCTGGCTCCTGTGAAACCGGAAGCAGGCATGCCTGGCGATCAGGGGGCTCTCCTCTGAGTGCTGTGGGCTCTGCCATCTTTGATTTGTGAAGCCTATGCTCCTTCTTGCCCCAGTAGGAAAGGACAAGCAGACCCCATACACATGCACATACAGGTCCCTGGCACATCTCCCTTATTCTCACACTGCATTGCTGAGAACAAGACACATGGCAACACTGTCCCTACTTGGTGGCTGCTTCCAGGGATAACACTAGTCTGGAAGGGGGAGCACGGTATTTGGCGGACAGCCCTCCACCTTGGCCACCATGAGGTGTGTTTCTTGAACCCTGGGTCAGGTCCAGTTCTCTGCTTGAGTGCCATCCTGTGTTCATCTGTGTGTGTGTGTGTGTGAGTGTGTGTAAAGCAATAGGATCCCTATTTTTTCAAACTTAAAAATATATAGTTCCCGGGGCGCCTGGGTGGCTCAGTTGTTAAGCGTCTGCCTTCGGCTCAGGTCATGATCCCAGGGTCCTGGGATCGAGTCCCACATCAGGCTCCCTGCTCAGCGGGAAGCCTGCTTCTCCTTCTCCCACTCCCCCTGCTTGTGTTCCCTCTCTCACTGTGTCTCTTAAAGATTTAAAAAATCTTTAAAATATATATATATATATAGTTCCCCTAGTAGTTTCAAGCATACAAATTACTTCTTTTTCTTTTCCACTGATCCATATCCAGTTTCCAAACATACAGAACATTCTGATCCATTGTATTTTGAGTATTTATTGTAATTATTTTAAAAACAAAAGTAAGAGCTATGGTAAATAATATTTGGGGACAGACATTCTTGAGGATTTCCATGAAAACTTTTCCTTAACATACCCAGCCAGATTCCAGGCAACTCACAGATACTCAAGAGTTATACTTACTGAATTAAAATACATACTCCAATGTATAACATTGGTTGGAATTGTTAGTTATGTTGCGTGGACATAAGGAATTCGCAGAGTCGGAAGGAAGTGGGTATGCTGGATGAGGCAGGTCATGGCTGCCCGGGAAGCTGAAAACCCACAGAGATCCCATTCCAGAAACTTCTAGGAAACAACATCCTTGTACCTGGAATGGAATGGAAGGATGTCCAGCTGCTTTGTCCCTGTCCTAAAGCAGCACCTCCCTGGCTCATGGGCCCACGCATCAAGCACCCGTGAGTGTCCACACCACCCAAGCTTCACTGGCGATCCCATTGCTGGTTGCAGTAGAAGTCGAAGGGCTGTTGGAAGAGAATTTGTACTGAGAAATCCCGAGGACGACAAGGCGGGATGCTGCCCAGGATGTTCACCTTCTTCTGTTCTCAATCAAAGCACAGAGGCTCCTCAGGGATGGGTGCTCTTTGCATAACACAACTTACCAACCACCAGAGTCAAACGTGCCAAAGGAGTCTGGACTCTCTCTGCTGTTCTGCTGCTCAGCACTGGCCCTGCCCATCATTGCATCAACAAATTCCCGCATCACTGTTAGTTCAAAGGAGGAAAACAGCTAATTCGCCGATATGCTACCATTGATTTGCGATCTGTTGTTATTCTTTGTGAATTAAAGCAGAAACCTATCAGATTACAGCAATTATCAGTGAGAACAAACGGTACTGATTTCACTTATTAAAAATACGATAATTTTGAACTTGATTAAAACAAAAACCCCATCCTGAGTGAAGCATCTGTTTTTCACTCTTTTAGACATTACAGTTTTAGCCTCAATATCCTCCACTACAAACAAGACCCTATGGACATGGGAGAGTTTCAGGCTTAAACCCACCCGTGTTCCTTTGGCACATTTAGCTGAGAATAGGAGCTAAAAAAACATGTATGTTGATTTTATTCTACAGGTTTTCATGAGGTAACAAAGGGCAAGGGCCTGGGAACTTTTTGCACTTCACTCCTCTAGGTTAGGATCAGTTTACCTCTGCATCAGGGTTCCTACTCAGGTAAGAAACCAAATTCCCAATTGCTCGCTTAAATCTGTGCCCAGGCTGCTTCAGCTCAATTGCCAGTTTATTCCAAGCTCATTATCATTCTCCAGGGCCCGCACCCCACTTCACCTGCTCCTCCTCCTTCAATCTAGCTGCACCGTCTCACGTACCCAATCCTTTCCTTTCCTTCCATGAGGCATCACCCTTCCCTGGAGCCCTGGGGGTTACGGCAGCGCCTCCCACTTGTCCCTTGTTTATTATTCATCTGCTCTCATTCATCTTGTGCTCACCACCCAGTTGATTTTCCTTCAGGTAGTAGACACATTTGGGGATTCCTGCCTGTTATTTAATTGCATAAAAGAATTAGACCATTTATAAATAAGAAGAATGGAGTGTGAAGAAGAAATGTTGATTTGTTGAAAGCCAGACTGAATGCATTGGAAAAACTAGATAAAAGACTAACTGCTAAAAATGTATCGTGTCAAATGAGGCATAACAGATGACCATCATTTCAAAAAAATCATAAAAAAGCAGAAGGAATCTTTGCTCAGATTGCTTCACAAAGTTCTATTATTTCTTGCCACATTGGAAAACTGGAAGAGGGAATTAATTGTAGCAGGTGGGAGTGTTGACCCTTGAACAACAGGGCAGGGGTTAGAGGAGCTGACCCCCTCCCTGCCCCCGAACACCCCAAAATCCATATATAACTAGTGACTCCCCAGAAACTTAACAGCCTACTGTTGACAGGAAGCCTTACTGATAACACATATAGTCAACACAGATTTTCTATGTTCTACAAAAGTAAACTAGAGAAAAGAAAATGTCATTAAAGAAAATCATAAGGGGGGCGGAGCAAGATGGCAGAGGAGTAGGAGACCTGGATTTCATCTGGTCTCAGGAATTCAGCTAGATAGGGATCAAACCATTCTGAACACCTACAAACTCAACAGGAGATCGAAGAAAAGAATAGCAACAACTCTCTGAACAGAAAAGCACCCAGCTCATCAAGGGAGGGCATGGGTGGCAGAAACCAGCATCAAAGCATGCTCTTAGATGCGGAGAAAGGGGAACCCTCCTACACTGTTGGTGGGAATGCAAGCTGGTGCAGCCACTCTGGAAAACAGTAGGGAGGTTCCTCAAAAAGTTGAAAATAGAGCTACCCTACGACTCAGCAATTGCACTACTGGGTATTTACCCCAAAGATACAAATGTAGTGATCCAAAGGGGTATGTGCACCCCAATGTTTATAGCAGCGATGTCCACAATAGCCAAACTGTGGAAAGAGCCAAGATGTCCATCGACAGATGAATGGCTAAAGAAGATGTGGTATATATACACAATGGAATATTATGCAGCCATCAAAAGGAATGAGATCTTGCCATTAGCAACGACGTGGATGGAACTGGAGGGTGTTATGCTGAGCGAAATAAGTCAATCAGAGAAAGACATGTATCATATGACCTCACTGATATGAGGAATTCTTAATCTCAGGAAACAAACTGAGGGTTGCTGGCAGGGTGGGGGGTGGGAGGGATGGGGTGGCTGAGTGATAGACATGGGGGAGGGTATGTGCTATGGTGAGTGCTGTGAATTGTGTAAGACTGATGAATCACAGACCTGTACCTCTGAAACAAATAATACATTATATGTTTAAAAAAAATAGTAGGAAGGGAAAAATGAAGGGGGGGAAATCGGAGGGGGAGACGAACCAGGAGACACTATGGACTCTGAGAAACAAACTGAGGGTTCTAGAGGGGAGGAGGGTGGGAGGATGGGTTTGCCCAGTGATGGGTATTAAGGAGGGCATGTACTGCATGGAGCACTGGGTGTTATGCGCAAACAATGAATCATGGAACACTTCATCTAAAACTAATGATGTAATGTATGGTGATTAACATAACATAATAAAATAAAATTTAAAAAAATAGAATAACCAACACTCTAGATGGCCCCTGTGTCCCCTCCCAAACTGCCCCCCCCCGAGGTAACCTGCATCCTAAATTTTGTTAATCATTTCTTTGCTTCTTATTTTATTTTTTAAATAAAATACATCTCCAAATAATTAAAAAAAAGAAAATCATTAAGGATGAGAAATACATTTACAGTACTATGCTGTATTTATAAAATAGTTATGTATAAGTCAACCCACGCACTTCAAACCTGTGTTATTCAAGGGTCAACCGTATTCAATTCGGCTTTTGTCACAGAAGCAATCAATCACAATATGTAAGCACATGGGCATGGCTGTTTTCAAATAAAACTTTATTTACAAAAATAGGCTGTGAGCTGAATTTGGCCCCCAGGCCATAGTTTGCCACATGGGTACAGTGGGAAGACACTTATATGATTTGGCCTTTGAGGCCAACCACAAGGAAGCGCATCCTATTTACATTTCCTGCTGCGTCCACACAATCCTGAGAGGATCCCACATATTCGCGAGTATTCCGGATATCCGCGGATCCCATCATATTCACAAGTGGGTCCATGGCCCCCTGAAGAACTGGAATGGCTGTGTGGACACAAGTCTGCCCTGAAAGAGCGTGTGGGAGAGAGACCAGGGCTGCGCCACACGGGTCCTTCTTCCTGACGGATACCACACTGAGATGGAACGCGTAAGCATGGGGGGCTGGGATGGTCCAGAACCAGACTCTGGGTGATGAGATACATCAAGGGTGATTCTGTTGGCGGGATCATGTGCGGTCTTCGAGTGTGACACGTAGACCTACCACACCATGTCAGGGACGAGACACTGGTCTGCAAAGGCGCCGGCTGGCCCAGGGCAGCGAGCATTTTATTACCCTTTAGAAAATTCGTTACAAAAGTACTCTGGATAATTTAACGAGACCCAAGTTCTAACAGCCTGGCTTTTGTAAATCTTTATTTTGCAGAACTGCCTTCGGATAAGAAAGAAAGAAAAAAGCACCTGCATTATTAACATTTATTTAATTTATTTTTTAATTCAAGAGTAGACCCCACCTGATGATGTGTTTTAAATTGGAGGAATAACATGCATAACAGTTTGTAAAAATTTTGATTAGGTCATCATTACTATTGCTTTGGGCCAACTGACTCTTTGTAAAAAGGTGGTATAAAGTGCGTGCGTGTGTTTTTTTTTATT
The DNA here is from genome assembly GCF_011800145.1 of Mirounga leonina. NCBI lineage: Eukaryota > Metazoa > Chordata > Mammalia > Carnivora > Phocidae > Mirounga > Mirounga leonina. Next base: position 3,800,943 of record NW_023270436.1, on the reverse strand, counting down.
CAATAAACGCACATTACAAATACTCTTTAAACCGTGTCTCCGTAAGCAATGCTGTGCTTGACCCAGGTGTTGATACGTGAGTAATCTCTTTGTTACAATGTTACAAATAGGGCTAATTTTGTCACCCGTGTTCTCTCATCTGCTTCCCCCAACAATCCAGCGAAGAAGGCAGTCTGACCCAATCACATCTTCAAATGAGGAAAAACGAGTTTCTCAAAAATTAAATTTCATACCTAGTAAGTCGAAGAGCTGGGAGCAAAGTCCCAGCCTGTCTGACTCAAGGGCCGTGCTCTTCGCGGTCCCTCTTCATGGGCGGGGTGTTTGCTGGTGACGTTTCTTGGGGACCCCATTGTGGGGTCCGTTTGGCCCTTTGCCAGTGTCTGCCTGCGCATCGTCACAGAACCACACCCAATGCCCAAGAGGACCAATGGTCGTTAAGCGACCTTAAAACCCACGCTCTCTTACTGGACGAAGGGTGGAGGATGCTGCAAATAGTTTCACCAATCATCTAATAATCCTGAGATAACAATACATTATAAACAACATATGTGGTGTTTTGTTGAGCGTCAAGAGTAGTTTTGGATTTGGAAAATATAGATTTGGCAAAGGCAAGCACTGGAAATGTTCAAAACATTTAAAACATTCTGTACAGTTTCAATAACCCATGCTGGTCATATAAGTAGATAAATAGATACACACATGTACAAAGTACACACACGTATATATGCGTATGTGTATATATTTATAGTGTATGGTAATGCATGGAAATTTATATATACATATTTAAATGTTCTTTTTAAAAAAAGATTTATTTACTCATTTTAGAGAGAGAGTACGCGCATGCACATGTACAAGGTGAGGGAAAGGCAGAGGGAGAGAGCCTCAAGCAGACTCCCCACTGAGCGCAGAGCCTGCTGTGGGGTTTGATCCCATGACCCGTGAGATCATGACCAGAGCCAAAACCAAGAGTCGGATGCTCAACCGACAGGGCCACCACGTGTCCCTGGAAATTTATATATTACATATTTACACATATATACTTTATATATATATTAATATCTAAATAATAAACATAGGATATATACATTAATAGTTACATATTTACATGCACACACACATAGATATATACACACACCTGTGTATACATATTTTATATACCTATGTACATATAGCCACAAACAGACTATGTTTGCATAACCAAAAATGGAATTAGCAGGATGGTTCACACTTTGGATAGGACTTATTTTTATGGAAGTTGCAGTGGTGTGATGGAAACCTTGTATCTCCAGGACAGGGGATGTTGATGAGGCAAGAATGTCTCCACAGCATGGAGTCAACGCTTCTCTTGTATTTGCAAGCCTGGACAAACGGGAACCTGGGGGACTGGGGGTGCAGAGCGGTCCGCAGAACACAGACAGCACAGAGAGAGAGGGCTTGGGACAGGAGGCGGCCCCTCATCTGTAGCTGGGGGGGAGTAGCCCGGACCTGATCTGGAGATACCGCCCCCAGGCAGGAGGAGGTACAGTCAGAAACACTGGTTGGCACCCGCCTGTGGACACAGCTCACGGACACCCAGGCCCTGGACAGACACCCCCGACCCATGTTTCGTGCTGTCTGTCATTCTCGTGAGCCCCACTTAGATGACGGGTGTCTGTCATGGCAACCGTGGCCGTTTCCAAATAAGTGACTGACCACAGCCACCTGCAGTTTCAAACGAGCACGTGGCCGGGGCCACGGAGAGATGCTTGAAAACTTCATGATTAAACACTGGTGCTGCTTTTGTGTTCTTAAAAAAGGATATTATTTCCTAGGGCTGAGTATTCTGGCAAAGCCTCTCATCGTTTCCAAATAGGAAGAGCATTTGGGAAAGTTCTGTGTTGTTTGAATCAAATATTGCCAAAATAAAACATTTTTCAGCCTCTCAATCACTGAAAAGTGGTGTTTCTCCAAACGACAGATCCTAGCAGGCCGCATTCTGTTTTCTGAAGAATATTGGCTTTGGTTTCAAATGTTTTCCAAAGGAAGTGCTGGGAACGTTCTCTGAGGATTAAGCGACTATTTTCCTCGGAGCCGAAGTTAACAGCCAAATAACGGAGATCGGTGCGGAACTTCGAAGGGGGCAGCGCCCCCTGGTGGGGTGACTGGGACAGCTTCTGCCAGTGCCGCCCGCGCCCCTGAAGGTGGAGCATCTGTCCTGCAGGTGGCTTGAGAGAGCTCTCAGTCCATGACCCCCAAAGACGCACCAAAAACCCCAGAATAACCATATACGCCGAGTGGATACGAGATCAAGCGTTTGCCACCCCAAATCAAACTAATGAATTTTGTTTGTTTGTTTTGCTGAATTAAGCAATGTAAATTCTATCTACGCTTTCGGTGACCCCAGCATGCACGCTAGTGGTTCCTCTGAACTCCGCTCATTTCCCTATATTTTTAATTTTTTGATCTTATTCAAAGCGTTGCCCGCAATGCTTTGCCCCCGGAGAACAGGAAATGAAGTGAGGATTATCAAAACCAGTAATCAGAGGCAAATTCGTTTTTATGTATTTGGCAAACCTTGCCATGTGGTGGAATTAAACACCTTGTCACATCTGAAATCAGTGATAATTAGAAATGATGGATTATTTGCAAGAAAGCCGCCCGTTTCCAAGCTTTAGAATAAATGCACGAACAATTTAATGTCAACCAATTATATATGAAGTCTGTTCGAGGTATCAGCACTACTGGGGGCATGGGATTTATTAGACTAAGTGATATAAGGTAGGATGAAGTAGAGTACGTCTTTTAATGAAATAATGGGACCCATCAGGTTGGGCATTATAAGTCTAGATGTGAATTATCCTCTTTAGGGACACTCTCACTTTGAGTTGTGGGTGCTGTGTTGAAGCTCTCACAGCTCTGAGCCCTGGATTGGAACACCCACCAAGAATGACAAATCAGATGTGGAAAAGTGGTTATCCACCTCTGCAGGGAAAGAGTTTGGGGAACTGGGGAAGGCTGTTTGGTAATATCCAATGTTGGGATGTTAGTTGGGGTCTTCTGAGAGTACAGGGTGTTATCAGTAACCTTCTTTCCTCTGCGAGAGAGAGTTTGTAATAAAATATAATCAAATGTCAGGGAACAGGATGCCCAGACACTAATTCATGCAATGACTGGCTTTGTTTGTATGACAAAGGGCCTCCGTGGTAGCAGACAGAGTGGCAGTTAAAGACCTACCAGGGGGCACCTGGGCGGCTCAGTCAGTTAAGCATCTGCCTTCGGCTCAGGTCATGATCCCGGGGTCCTGGGATCGAGTCCCAAGTCGGGCTCCCTGCTCAGCGGGGGAGTCTGCTTCTCCCTCTCCCTCTGCACCACCCCCTTCTTCAAATAAATAAATAAGTAAATACAATCTTTTTTTAAAAAAAGACCTACCTGTTAGGTAGCAGAGTTCCAGAGACATCTAAGTGCTCAGCCAAGGCAGGTGTGTTATGCAGAGATCAGGACACTGTTGATGAGATCCTGGCCTCTGAGCATGGGGTGGGAACATCTGCATGGATGCCAAGTGTGTCCCCTAATCAACCTCCTGCTTATCTAACCGATCTTGGTTTCTGCTCTCAGAGTTGGACATCCCGTTTCCCAATAGTCATTCATAGGTTGCTTTCATGAGAAGTTAAGTTTATAAATAATCTGAACAAATCTCACGGGTAACATTCACCAAATTCTGACAAATGCACACATCCGTGTGAACAAGCTCTTGTCTGAACACATAAGCTGGCCTTCACCCCAGGAAGCTCCCTCAGGAACTCAGGAGAAGGAGCCAGGGCATCAAAGTGAACTGCAGGCAGGGAGGCGCCTGGTTTGCTGGGAGTCAGGGCACCCGAGCCACATGTGGGACCAGCGGTCCACAGAGACATATGTGTCTCTGAGAAGCCTGGGGGTGGCCTGGGCAGGTGGGCGTGTCAGGGCATAGCCTTGTAGGAAGGTGAAAGGTGGGTTGTCTCAAGGAGGCTGGAGGCTGGAGGGATTCCAGATTCCAGATTGCAATCGGGAACTGGTCTTTTTTTTTTTTTTTAAAGATTTTATTTATTTATTTGACAGAGACAGAGACAGTGAGAGCAGGAACACAAGCAGGGGGAGTGGGAGAGGGAGAAGCAGGCTTCCCGCCGAGCAGGGAGCCCGATGTGGGACTCGATCCCAGGACCCCGGGATCATGACCTGAGCCGAAGGCAGTCGCCCAACCAACTGAGCCACCCAGGCGCCCCGGGAACTGGTCTTTACCCCAAGCAAGATCCAAGCCAGGTCATCAGAGAGGACCCCCACCAGCTAGATCATGGTGCTGAGCTTGAAGGTGGGCAGGCTAATGAGTAAGAGATGGGAAGCAGCCCAGGCAAGGGACAGGCAGAGGGAGGAAAGGATCTGGACAGGAAGGGGATTCCATGGTGCTTGGTGGATTTTATTAGATTTTTCTATGTAATTAATTTCAAATCTGTGAATAGTGACAGTTTCTCTTGTGTTTCCCAATATTTATACTTTTATGTTTTTTGCATGCTTCTTTTGTTTTGTTTACTCATGGCGTTGGTTAGGAAAGCTAGCAAAATGTTGAACATTATTAGCAATATTTATTAGCAATTATTAGCAATACAGGAGATTTATCTAATGTTTTTCTATAATCCCGGTGGATGCTCTACCAGATTTAAGACATTTATATCTTTTCTAGATTATTGAGGATCTATGACTTCTGTTTATATTTGTTTATTTTTTAATTTTATTTGTTTGGGGGAAATGTTTTGAATTTAAACAAATGCACCAGTATATGCTTTCTTACCTTTAATCTAGTTCACGTCAATAGCTCTTACTACAGTTGTGATGCTCTTGCATCCCTGAGAGAAGTCACCTTTTGTCACAGGGAATAACTTTTAATACACTACAGGGCTTGATTTTCTGCTAGGATTTAACCCTTGTTACCTGTTTTGTAGATAAAAAGGATCGCACCCTGACATTCTTTTGAGAGCACTGATTTTTCACACTTTGTTAGCACAATTTGTAATCTGTGTTGACGCAGAAAACCCTTCAGTCTCTCCGTCTCTGAAACATCCCCTTCTCCTTGTCTGCCCAGAATTCCCTCAGAGGAATCCTTCTCCCCTGGGGACACGGGTTTCTCTGAAGCCTTTAGGTGCCTGGCTGGTTTATCACCTACACCTTTGCATTCGTCAGTTTGCGGCTAAGGTGATGCCTTGCTTGTTGCTCGGCAGCATATCTTCTAGAACCTGGCTTTCACCCTTCCTAAAAGGCTCCAACTTTGAAACTCTGGTCATACCACCCTACCCCCTTCCTTGTGTCAGCCCCCTGTAGGCCCCCCAGTCATACCTCCATATTTCTTGAAATTTGAGCCCTTGGTCACTTTCATGATCTCGACGTAAAGTGTTCATCTCTTCAAGAAGTCTTTTGAGTCGCAGTTTGTATGTGGAGTGAGGTAGGAATCTAAGCGCAGGAGTGTTTATGTATAGAAAGCCAACCTATTTATAAATCGCTATTATTTTCCAATTCAGTTCCATGGCCAATGCTATCAAATATCAAATTCCCATACATGTCCAGGCAGTCAGATTACTGCATTGGTCAATTAGGCTAACCTTGTTCTTTTTTTTTTTTTTTTTAAAGATTTTATTTATTTATTCATGACAGACAGAGAGAGAGAGAGAGAGGCAGAGGGAGAAGCAGGCTCCCCGCAGAGCAGGGAGCCCGATGCGGGACTCGATCCCGGGACCCTGGGATCATGACCTGAGCCGAAGGCAGACGCTTAACCATCTGAGCCACCCAGGTGCCCCATAGGCTAACCTTGTTCTCACACCAGGATCCCAATGACAACAAAGAAATAAAGCATCTTGATAATGGGCAAAGTCACCTTTTTTTGTTTTCATGTTAGTGATTGTCTCAGTTATTCTGGGCTTGGCAGAGCCCACCCCCAGGCTCAGGCTTGACTCTAAGATAACACTTCTTGGAGCTTGCCTGGCAAACTGTTGAGTGCTAGGACCTATGAAAGGCACACGAGGGTCACCAGGGGAGCGCCCAGGCTGTGGGGCACTTCCTGTCTCTGCGCCTTGCCAGAAGCAAATGCCAATCTGTGGCACTGAGTGTAATAATAGCATCTAGCACATCTGCACCTTTTGAGGAAAGGTAACATGTGTTAAAGCCCTTAGCCCCTCACAGGGAATATAAGAAGCAGTAGCTGATTTTATTATGATATACGACATTCTGGTGATTTTAGTAGTGCCACACTGGGGTATGAACCAAGGTTAATAGAGCTAATCTACGTAAAGACCTAGCATAAAGTAATGCCTGTCAAATATTAATTTTAGGTAACTAATACAGGTGAATTTCCTTCACTAATTTGCTTCCATAGTTTCTTAGCCTCTGCTTCTCTCTCTTTGCATATCCCTGTTATGTAAATAAGCTGGAAATTAAGGAAGAAAAGCATCAGAAATGAATTTGTACTGCTATTGGAACAAAAAAAAAAAATGTAGAAACACTCCTGGATAGCAGCGATCTTCCCCAAACTTAGCTTGATCAAGTTCCTGAGGGTAATGTCTTTGTGAAACAGGTCAGGAGGGAAAGAGTGTTTTATATGGAAATTTGGGATAAGTCGGTGTGTTGTGTTATTCTAATAGAGAAGAAAACCACACAAAAACCCAGAGCTACTCTTCAGGGAAAAGTAAATGAAGTCTGCAACTTCTCTCCAGTACTATTTTCTGATTTTTCTTTTTAGTAAACTTGAAAAGTCTCCTCTCCTTGAATTAGCATCTGCCGGCAAACATAACCGCTAATTCAAATCAACATTCCTAAAACATTTTTTAAATTAAAATGCCACAAATAAGGACAGATCCATACTTTATATTTCCTCATTTCTCTTTGTCATCGATACTTCATCTTAACGCTTCTAAAATCTCAAGAGCATTGAATAAAGCTTTAAGAGGAAAGAGATCAATGGGAACCAGCACACTCGGCTTATTTTATAAGGAAGCCAGAGTAGCTACAAACGGGCTACGTGGTGTTGCATGCGATCACATCCTTGTCAATATCTCTGTCTTGATAAAAACATAAAGCAGGAAGATGGAATGAGGAATGCTGGAAAGATCAATATTTTAGAGGTGCCTTGCAAATATCTGACACTTACGCGCACAATTAGGTAACAACTGCATACAACGTGCACACGTAAATAAGGGTGTGCACGTTTCTCATCCCGGACAGCAAGGTCACCTTGCTGAAAGAATGAACACACCTGGTATGAAACTAATTTGGGGAAACTTAAATCTCAAGCTGAGTTCCAGATTCCAGCCCTAATAGGAGGGAATTTATTTCAGGTGCCCATATTAAGGACTGGCTCGATTGCCAGGAAAGTTAATCATGACTAACTAGGATAGCAGTTTGCCAGGCAAACTGCGTATGTACTTAAAGTAATGAGCTTGGGATATTGCGAGGTGGAGGTAGCACCTGACCCAGCGGTTTCTAGAATTTGCTGTGCTTTTGGATACTTCATAGTGGGGAACTTATTTTTTTAAAATAGATTTAATTTTTATTAATAGATGCATTTTAATTTTATTTTTATTTCTAGACTTAAAGGCATTTGTGTCTGGGGCCAAGATGAAATAACAGAGTCTGAATTTACCTTTCTGGCTGAGGCAACTTCAACAGGTGGAGAAAGTCTTTGAAATTGGAGTTTCGGACACTGGGCATCAGACGGTGTGGGGCGGAGATCTCTTGGAGAGAAGTAACTGAGGGGAGCTTCAGCGTCCTGCCCGAGAGGATTTCCAGGCTGCAAGGCGAAGAAGAAGCCCAAGCAGAGCCCACTCACCTCACAGCTGAGGAGCCCCGAGAAACCCAGGTGTCAGGACCCCCGGGCACGGGAAGCTGAGAACAGGGAAACCACAAGAATCAGCATCCCATGGAACTGGAGGGTATTATGTTGAGTGAAATAAGTCAAACAGAGAAAGACATGTATCATATGACCTCACTGATATGAGGAATTCTTAATCGCAGGAAACAAACTGAGTGTTGTTGGAGTGGGGGGTGGGGTGGGAGGGATGGGGTGGCTGGGTGATAGACACTGGGGAGGGTATGTGCTCTGGTAAGCGCTGTGAATTGTGCAAGACTGTTGAATCTCAGATCTGTACCTCTGAAACAAATAATGCAACATATGTTAAGAAAAAAAAAAAGAAGAAGAAGGTAGCGGGAGGGGAAGAATGAAGCGGGGGAAATCGGAGGGGTAGACGAACCAAGAGAGACGATGGACTCTGAAAAACAAACAGGGTTCTAGAGGGGAGGGGGGTGGGAGGATGGGTTGGCCTGGTGGTGGGTATTGAGGAGGGCACATTCTGCATGGAGCACTGGGTGTTGTGCACAAACAATGAATCATGGAACACTTCATCTAAAACTAATGTTGTAATGTATGGGGATTAACATAAGAATAAAAAACAAAAACAAAACAAAACAAACAAACAAACAAACAAACAAAAAAGAATCAGCATCCCAGGCACATTCCCCATCATCCACACACTTGAACTCAACATCAGTCATAGACCCGTGCCACTCAGGAAATTCAGGAGAAAATTTTGTAAGCGGACATGGAAGGCAAAGTGTCCTTTATGACCCCAACAAAAGATGAATAAAATCATGCATCTGAGGAAAAAAAAATGAAGACCTGCTGGTCAAAAGCTGCTATTAAGAGAATAGACAAGACACAGACAGCCGTAAGTGCTCTGAATTATGCATGCCTCTGACAGAGGACTTGGGTCCACAATTTATAAAAACTACCCCTCCCCCAAATAATATGAATTCAGATAACCTAACTAAAAAATTTATTTATTTATTTATTTGAGAGAGAGAGAGAAAAAAAATGAGTGTGTGTGGGAGGGGCAGAGGGAAAAGCAGACTCCCGGCTGAGCAGCCCCATTGACTACCCACCCCCCATGCGGGGCTCCATCCCAGGACCCCGAGATCATGACCTGAGCCAAAGTCACCTGCTTAACCAACTGAGCCACCCAGGCAGCCCCAAAAAAATTTTTAAGAGGATGTAAAAGTCCATAAAGATGCTAAACATCCTTATCCACAAGGGAAATGCAAATGAGACCCCACTCCACTCCTATAAGTATTAGACTAGCCCAAATTAAAAACAGTGCCCATGTCCAATATTGGTGAGGATGCAGGACAACTGTGACCCTCACGCGTTCCTTATGGGATTGTAAAAATGCACTTTCTTTGGAATACTTGGAATCAGTTTGGCAGTTTCTTTTTAAAAAGTGATATATGCACCTGCCTTGTAACTCAACTATTACACCCCAAGGTATTTACCCAAGAGAAATGAAAGCCTATGTCCATACAACATGTTTTATGTGAATGTTTATACATGGATAACTGGAGACATCTCAAAGGTCCCTGGACAGGTACACGGATACATTGTAGCATATTCCCTAGGATGGATACCACTCAGCAGTAAAAAGCAATAAACAGTTGCTCCCCCCTCCAACAGCAGGAATAGATCCAAACAAATATGCCAAGCGGAAGAAGGCAGAGGAAAGGGGCTACATGCTGTAGCATTGCATTTGCATAAAATTAAAAAAAAAAAGTCAGCTAATCTCTAGTAGCAGAAAGCCAATCAGTGGTGGCCTGGAGCAGCAGGGAAGAATCCGGAAGGGACAGCGCAGGGACATGGAGAAACTTTGGGAGCAATGGATACATGATCGTGGTAACGCTTTTGTGGGCATAAACGCAGATCAAAACTGATCTGGTCACACTTTAAATATATAGAATTTATTATAGGTCATTTATCAGTCAATAATGCTATAAAAGGGGCAATTTTGAAGGATGATAAAACATCATTTAGATAGGAGAAAATAAATTACTCTGTGTAAAAGCATCTCTAACTAGGTAAGTAAATTGCTTATCTGCCATGCAAATGTGATAAAATGTGTAAGGTTCAAAGTATTGCTTTCCTGGAGCAATTCATTTAGTAACCTACCAGATTCACATTTTTGATAGTCTGTACATTGCCTCAAGGAAGGCAAAGTAAGGATTAATCATGTAATTTTTAGCTTAGGGTTGAGCTGATGAGTTTAATTTCCCAATTTATTTTCTGGAAACACGATTTGCATCTATGAATACATGTTCAGTGGCATTTTTAATATTGTCTTTAGTGTTCTTTATGCAGAGGTAATGAGATATATGTCATTTCCTTCTAGTGCACCCTTCTGTCTCTAAGTGGTAGGAGCTCTGGTACCTGGTGCTGTTGGTGTTCTAAGTATCACACGTTAGACTCCGGGTGGTGAGCGTTTTATGGTAGGAGAGTCTCATTCCTGGCTTTATATGTATTCTGTTAATGTGGAGTTTTGGAGTTTTTTTGTGAAACGAAAATGATTTAGCTCTACTCCTACAATGTCAGTAAAGATGCATAATCACTCTTGTCTTAGCACGGCGGTGTTAACTTCAGGGCAGTAACATGTATGGAAAGCATACCATGCCCACCTATATCCACAGCAGACGCCCATAATCAATCCCGAAAATCTGACACAAAGCTCTGCTCTCTGACTTCCTCTCCTCACATTACCTGAGACAAACCCCACGTCTTGGGGGAGCGTGCATGGAAGCCGAGCCCAATTTACCAATTCAGCTCCAGAGAATTCTGCAGACATCGACAGCTCTGCTCGTGGGCAGTTGGTGTGAAATGTGCAACATATGCCCAATAATCAGGAGACTTATTTAAAATAACAATAGCGATGCATTTCCATTCACATAAATTCCTTTTTTAGTATAAATGAAATATGCATTCATTAAAGAAAATTTGCAAGACACCAAAAACTACAGAGCAAAGTAATTATTGCACCGAATTCCACCATCCAGATAAAAACACTAACGCTGTCTTGAAGTGACGTTTTGTAGATGTTTTGGAATTCACATATAGGGGGTAACGGTATTATCCGAATGAGTGTCTGCATCTTGAGTAGTACGCAGTTCTTCCAAACTCAGTGGTGACTGAGAAGGCTACTTGCAAATGACTCAAGAAATCAAATTTATCTGCTGGTTAGTGGACCCCTGTCTATGAAGGGAGAGGCGGATCCAGGGAAAAATACACACTGTGCGTGCAGGAACCACTGCGCACGTAGCCTGTGGACCCATATTCACTTTCAGTGGTGGGAGAGATAAAATTCAACAGGAGAAGTCTGGGAAGGTGAGGATGTTCTTCTATCCTGTCACGAATGAGAGGTTATTACGACAATGCAGTACGTTGGAAAGAAAAAAAATATGTATTAAGTAAAGATATGTTTGAGTAGAATATTCATCTTCTGGGATGCCAGGTATCTGCATCCACCAGCTACTGCAAGCGCGCTGTGCTTTTCAACCCTTCATGGTCACTCTTACCAGACACCCAGTCCCTTGAGGTCAGAGACCTCCTCGTTCATCATCATATTTCTGCATCTACAGAGTCGTGCTTGTGTCTACTGAGACGGGTGAGGTTATGCTGTGGGAACAACCCTCAAATCTCCCCAGCTACACGAGGGTCTTGCAAACTATGGCCTGGGGGCCAGCTTGAATCCACCAGCTGTTTTATAAATAGAGTTTTGTGGGAATGCAACCATCCCCATGTTCACTATTCTCCCAGACGGCTGGCCCACTGCAAGAACAGAGGTGATTGGTTGCAACAGAGACCATCTGGCCAAAAAGTCTAGAATATTTATCTGGCGCTGTAGAGACAGATCTGTTTATCTGTCTACACTTCATTTCTAGAAGCTTAATTTGGGTCTTTCTTTCCATATCGCTACTGACACTCACACATTCCTGCATCTTCTTGGACATATGGAACACATTTATAACAGCTATTTTAATCCCCTTCGCCTGCTCTATTCTGTCATCTCTGTGTCTATTTCTATTGATCGGTTTTCTCCTCCTTATGGATCATATTTTTCTTTGCATAATGAGAGACACGTGGGTATGGCCAGTTGTCAGTGGACATGAGTGCGTGTGTGATGCTGTAAGAAACACGGACAAGCTGTCCCAGATGAACCTGGCCCAAGCCACCAACCTATAGAATTGTGAGCAAACTAATGATTGCTGTTTTAAGCAACTTAGGGTTTGGTTGGTTCTCAAAAGCTAATTGAGATACCCGGTAGTTATGAAAATAGTGAACGGACATCAAAAGGAAATTTTTTATTACCTATTTGAGAGAGAGAGGGCAGGGGGTGGGGCAGAGGGCAAAGGGAGAGGGAGCAAATCTCCAGCAGACCCCTGGCTGAGCACGGAGTGTGACATGGGGCTCCATCCCACAACCCTGAGATCGTGACCTGAGCTGAAATCAAGAGTCTGACCACCACCCAGGCGCCCCTGAAAGAAAATTTGAAAATGGCATCCTTCTATATTACTGTGTTTGTCTCTACATGTGTGAAGTGGTTTCGATTTTTACATATTTTTCTCCCTGTCTGTGACATTCTTCCTGTTGAGACTGCCATGGGATCGTCCCGTGTTCTCTAAATATTGCCTTAGCAAATCATGAGTATAGATATTTCTAGCTGGAAGAAACAAGGTATCACCCATTCCAGGATCCTGCATTGAGAGGTGGGATATCTGAGGGACCAGGAGGGACGGGGTGACTTGCTGGAAACCACACGGTCACTTGGAGGCAAAGTCGGGATTCAAACCAAGAGATGGAGAAACAAGGCTATTCCTGTGGGCAGACCCTTGGGGGAAACCTGAGGATGGAGACAGGTGGGACTGTTGGTGGTGGTGGGGGCTCGGTCATGGGGCAGTTACAGGGATGCTGGTGTTTGTTCCAGCACTGGTCTCGACAGCAAAATAATAGTGTAAAATGGGGGCACCTGGGTGGCTCAGTCAGTTGAGCATCTGCCTTCAGCTCAGGTCATGATCTGAGGGTCCTGGGATTGAGCCCCACATGGGCTCCCTGCTCCATAGAAAGCCTGTTTCTCCCTCTCCCTCTGCTGCTCCCCCTGCTTGTGCTTTCTCACTCTCTCTCAAATAAATTACATAAAATCTTAAAAAAAAATCAGGAGCAAGAAAAGGGAGGTATCCCATGGAAGTAGGCATCTGTGCATTGCTCATGCCCACAGAAGTGCAGGGAAGGCTTATCCATGCCATTCCTTGGATGTCAAAACAAAATTTATATACCCCAACTCATGGCCAGGAACTCTTCCATGCATCTCTTCAAGTGAAAAAATAGGAGCAAGAGAAAAAGGAAAACTTTGAGTTACTAGGAAACAGCATCTCTCTTTAGTCTTTAATAGAATGATTTACTTCTAGGTATTCGTTCAGCTTTGCCTTCACATCTGATACGACGTATCTGTCCTCATTTTACTTTCTTTAGGGTCTTAGATGTCATCTTTTCTTTTCTTTCTTTTTTTCCGGGGGAGAACATTTCTGTTGTCATGATGGCATAGAGACATGCAGAAGAAAATCACACAAGCCTGCGGTGGTAAATCACATTTTGCCCACCCCCCTAATTCCCACAAAAGCCATGCGTGTGACACGTACGTTCACATTTTTGCTCATCACGTTTCTTGTAAATAAGGAAACAGTGGTTTCATTTCGTATTAAATCTCTCCATATCAAAAGACTGACAGAGAAAGCCCAAGCAATATAAATAATTGTACATTCAGCGTTTTTGTTAAAAAGGCATCAATGAGGAAGAAAAAACATGGAAGTCACAGCTATCAGATGTGACCGATGGGAACTGCAGCTACCTGCTCCCCCATTTCCAATGAAAAGGCTTTTGTATGTGGCCATGAATTAATTTGGGGGGAAAACGACTCAAGTCTTAGTTTCTAGGCTTTTCCCAAAATCCGCGCTAGCCCGACTGTGTGCCCGTTGTATGAACGGCACGTGGTCTTCCAGAACTCACCAGAAGTGAGGGGCAACTGACGTCTGGCTGAACCGTTTAAAATGACGGGGCACTTCTCACACAGAAGAGGGGCCAGAGAATTCAAGGGACGAGTGGGAAATAACTGATTTTAGCAGAGGAGACGTGGTTAAAAGGTTATCGGCTGGGCTGTGAGAGGTTCTAACCGCAGTGGAGTTACCGTCTGTAAGACTCAGGGGCAGCATGGAAATGTGGGGCCAAAACCTGTAAGTAATAAGTCAGAGAAACACAGTATGTTCCTTCATTTTTTTTTTTTCATGTGAAAATTGGTTTGGAATTGTACCTTTTGTATGGGTGACATCGTATTAGCAATGTTATTTGAAACCGAAGTTATTTAACAAGTTAAAGTAACATTGTCCTTAACTCTCCGATCCTGCACAACTCCATATGGAGAGGTTTGCATGCGAGTGGGAAATAGGACTCAAATATTCAAACGTTCTGTTTTTGAGTAGCATGGAGACTGAGCAGTTTCAGTCAGCCTTTATTTTTTATCTATATGTTCTACTTGTTTTTCCTAGAACGATCGCCTGTGATGTGATTATGGTACATTATATTGTTCATATGAGATAATGTTACACAACTTTTTTTTTAATTCTTATGTTAATCCCCATACATTACATCATTAGTTCTAGATGAAGTGTTCCATGATTCATTGTTTGTGCATAACACCCAGTGCTCCATGCAGAACGTGCCCTCTTTAATACCCACCACCAGGCTAACCCATCCTCCCACCCCCCTCCCCTCTAGAACCCTGTTTGTTTTTCAGAGTCCATCGTCTCTCATGGTTCATCTCCCTCTCCGATTTCCCCCCCTTCATTCTTCCCCTCCCGCTACCTTCTTCTTCTTTTTTTTTTTCTTAACATATATTGCATTATTTGTTTCAGAGGTACAGATCTGAGATTCAACAGTCTTGCACAATTCACAGCGCTTACCAGAGCACATACCCTCCCCAGGTCACACAACGTTTTCACATTAAACATTTCGGAAAGGAGCTCATGGCTGCTGTGGAGTTGCCCTGCTCAGATGTTCCTTCAGGAAAGCCGCTGCAAGGAGCCCAGGGTGCTGAGAGTTGTCACCTGCGCCCTGCCCAGCACAGCTTGGGGGCCGCCGGGCCATGTCACCCAAGCGGAGACCTGTCCCCCGGTGGTCTGTGCACAGGAGCCTGGCTAGGCTGGCCGTGATTGGGTCCAGGGTCTACCACCTAACCCTGTTCTGGTGTCAGACCTGCACGGTCGTAAGCCTCTCCCTTCCCGCTTTGGCTCCCTTCCCTACCCACCCCCCACCCCCCAGCGTCACTCACCGGATCTCCTCTCTGCCCTGAAGTCTGTTTCCTGGAGGAATGAAGCTAACGTGGAGGAGGATGCACCACACTGATGTCAAGGGGACCCTCTGAAGGCTGGTTGTCTACGGTTGCTAGGCTGTCCTACCTGTCTTCTTCTCTGTTTGTAACTCAGTCTGATGGATTTCATTACAGTGATTAACTCACATCCGCTGATATTCACCTCCCAGCACTCATCACTCACTTGGTCTCACACTTTTATTCCCTCAACAGTATGGAACGCATGAATCACTCTCAAGCAACTCTGGAATTCAGGATGTGTTTGCAGCAGAAATGGGCGGACAGTGTAGTCACTTCCTCCTGAACCGCATCCTTGGTCAGCCAGGAACCTACGTGCTGAGCTCACCCTGGCACATCGGTCTTGCACACCCATGACGTGCAGGTGTGGTTCCGGTAAATGCAGAACCGTGGTGGTGTGGGGACCGAAGCCATGTATCTGGGAGGCTGGACCACGTGAGTCTGAGCGGCCCCCAGCAAACATTGCCTTCTGTCCTCTATGTGGGGTTCCTGTTTTGTTTTTATGTTTTTTGCTGTTGTTGTTAACATTACCCGTTAATCTGGAACCTGAAACGAAAAATGGGCTTTACACGTCAGGAACTCATGAACTTTATATCCAAATGACCTCTCCCTCCAACTTCCCCCATACCTCACCACCAAACCCAGCAGTCACTGCTGTGAATCCTAAAGTTCCAGGGCACATTTGGGCAAAACCCACTAATCTACAGGAAAACAGAATGGGTGCGTTAAACCACAGTGCGGCCATTTCTTCAAAATAGTGATGGAAGTATTAGCAGCAAGACAGGTGGCCTCAGCAAAGCTTCCCTTTTGGGTACAATTCATCAACCTTCTTCTTTTCCAAATTGGAGTGATGCTGTCTTGGGAACTTAAAAATATCAAACTTTTATTCTGATTCTTGCACTGTTATTTAGCAGTGTTTTGTGGAATGGTGTGGTATTTTTCACTCTGCACCTTTAAGCTTTAATGGTCAAGTGTAGCGCTAATTGTCTATACATGGGATGATATCAATGCACATTTAGATGTCTCTTCTACTACAGATACATTCTAATTAATTTTATAATATGGTTACAGAGATCATGTTTTCTACTTTTGTTTTACGCCTAGTGATTTATTATCTATAACAAAATTTCACAAAGAGATTTGAGACATTAGAATGCATTTCTAGAACAATATACAATTATAATGTATTTCCAGACTGCCTAAAAAAGCTGATAGGATTTAATGAACAATTGCATTAAATAAGAATTCATTTTTTAACCATAAATATTTAATATAAAGTAAACATTGACTTCATGTTGAAATTATGAGAAAAACACAAAACATAAACTGATGGTCACGCATGGAAAACATTTCAAATGATTTTTATATTGTCCATGAAGTCATAGCCTTTCTAGTTAGAGTACATCATTTCTTAATAGCAGAATGTAACAACTCTAATGGAAATGTGCACACACATGTATACATATAGTCACATGTGAATATATGTGCATATGTGTGCAAAATACATACTTATGTACATTTCTATATACCCTTATTTGTGTATTCATATACACATCCATTTATATGCATTTATATCATACACATACATATATATTTAAGTGTAAACTTTTCCTCCTTAAACAAAATTTATTATTACTACATCACTTATCAAACTGCCCCAGAATACATTTGGAAAACCCTGGTCTCTAATTTGATTTTTATATGCATCTCTCAGTTATACAAACATTGCTCAGCTATACAATAAATCTTACGAGAGCAGAGTTTTAAAATTTTGTTTATATAAATAGGAATGACACAAACTGTCTCTATTAGCAGAGGATATGGTCATTTATGGGAAAAAATCCCAAGTATCTAAAAAAAAAGAAAGAAATGAGTTCAGCAAGGTTGCAGGATACAAGATCCATGCACAAACATTAATCAGATTTTTATATATTAGCAATAAATGGGTGGGAGCTGAGGTTAAAAACACACTACCATTTGCAATCACTCTAAAGAAATGCAACACGGGTGTATACTTGCCAAAATGTATGTAGTATTTGTACACTGAAATAGATAAGATGCTAATGAGAAAAATCAAATAAGACCCAAAGAAGTAGACCAAAATACCATGTTCATGGATTGGAAGACTCAACATAACGGAGATATCAATGTTCCCAAAATTGACTTGTAGATTGAATGCCACCTCTATCAAAATCCTAGCGAGGTGTTCTAGCCATAGACAAGCTTATTCTAAAATTTATGTGGAATGGCATATGCCCTAGAATAGTTTAAATAATCTGAAAAAGAAGAAGAAAGAAGGAAGTACCACTGTCCCCAATATTAAGACTTACTGTATAGCTTCAGTGTTCAAGACTGTGAAATTGTCAGAAGGATAAATACATAGGTCGATGGAACAGAACAGGAAGGAGAAAAACAAAAAACAAAAAATTTGACCCACATAAATATGCTCAACTGGGTTTTGTCGAGGTGAAAAGCAATTCAATTAAGGAAGAATATGCTTTTGAATAAATGGAGTTGGAGCATTTGAACAAACAAAAAAAAGTCTTGACCCAAACCTTTGACCTATAAAAAATTTATTTTAAATGGGTCATAGACTTAAATGTAAAAGGCAAAACTTTTAAAAGTTTAGAAAAAAAAATATAGGTGGAAATCTTCAGTATCTAGGGCTAGAGAAGAAACTTCTGACTTGACACCAAAAATTTGACCAATGAAAGGGGAAAAAAAAGCTAAATCTGATCTTATCAAAAGCACAAACATTTGCTTGGTAATAATTCATATGAAGAGAATAAAAGACAAGCTACAGGCTGGGAGAAAATATTTGCAAAATACACTCCTGATAAAGGCCCAGCATTCAGAATATATAAAGATCTCTCAAAACCCAAAAATAAAATAAAATAAAAATAAACAATCCAATTTAAAAATGGGCTAAACACATGAGCAGACATGCCACCGAAGAAGGTATATGGATGTCAAGCCCACGACAAGATTCACAGCATCATTAACCATTAGGAGAATAGAAACTAAAACTATAGTAAGATCTTATGAGACCTCCATCAGAATGCCTAAAATAAAACAGGAAGAGTCTGAACACCACATGCTACGTTGCTGTGGTGGGAAGGAAAAATGGTGTCACTGTGAAAACAGATTCTTACAAAATGAAATAGGCAGCAGCCACACAAGTCAGCAATTATACTGCAGGTCATTCATCCCTGAGAAATGAAAACTATGTTCACACGAACACCTGCACAGGAAGGTTCGTAGCAGGTTTTCTGGGTAATAGCCCCCCAACTGGAACCAGCCTAGATGCCCCTGAGTGAGGGAAGGGTTAAACCAGGGTGGTACATCCATGCCATAGGGAGAATTCTCAGCAACAAAACACAACAAACTGCTGATACACATAACAATTTGTGTTCTGCTGAGTGAAAGTAGCCGATCCCAAAAGGCGACACAGCATATGATTTCGTTTGTAGAGCATTTTGCAAGGAAAGAGTTGGAGAAATGAAGAACAGACCAATGCTTGTCAGGGATGAGAGATGGTTGATGTGGGGTGACGGGGTGCGGATGTGTAAATGGGCAGCAGGAGGAATCCTGATGTGATGGAAACGATCAGTCCTGACCATGGTTGTGGATACATGAATCTGTAAACATGATAAAACCACACACACACACACGGACTTGGAAAAACCAGGAAATCTGAATGAGATTGGTGGATTGTACGGATGTATGGAATTTTGATGTGATAATTGCTTTAGTTTTGCCAAATATTACCACCAGGACAAACTGGATACGGTGCATAGAGTATTTCTCCGTATTATTTCTTACACCTTTATATAAATTGTGATTGCCTCAGTGGCAAACATATCCATTAATGAGGAAGAATTTAAAAAAGGAACTAATCCAAAATATTTGAAACATGATTCTGTAAATTCCTTGACGGATTCAAAAGGGGCGGTACCTTCTACAAAGGTAACCCCCCCACCCCCGCCTCCCAGGTGCCTTCCCTTCTGCCCACAGGTTTCCCTGGGTCTCTCCCCACAGGTTTCTGTTTCCTTAGCTCATGGTTCTCCCATCTCTGACCGATTCACAGTGAAGATGGATGAGACCACATGGCTCATCTCTCTCCCTTTGCAGCAGGAGTAACTCCACGTCCTGGGATTCTCCTCTGAGGAAAAGAGGAAAGTTCTGTCCTCTTCCTGACCCTGTTGATCCTCCTTAATTGACCATAATATAGAACTGAAAAAAAAATGTATTTATCATTATTGAATAGTTTCCTATTTCTTGTCCTTAAATGTGTACACAGAAAATTTTATATTTCTCTAAGGCTATGCTAAATTACTTTTGTTTTACTTATAAGACCTATCTTTTTCTTTTCTCGTAGTGAATGATCCTAGAAAAATAGGAAAAACATAGATTTTCAATGCCATCACTAAGTATTCCATCCATTATGATATTTCCCTTCAAAAAAAAATCACAATTACGGTTACCATTAATCACGTATATAACAAGAGTTAACAAGTTAAACACGACAGCTCTGGGAAGTATATACCCAGCTCTGGATACTGAGTTACTTTGTTCCCGCATATCAGATAGAGAGTGGGTTTTGTCAAATATTTACTTAATTTGAAAATCAATAAATGCAATTTGGCTTCACTGAACGACTTACTTGAGGGAAATGTCACTGCTCCAAGCTGAACTTTACTAGTGAAATTTGCAAGCGATTATTTAATGATACACAAATCATCATCAGGCAATTCTGTCCAAAGTGGTGATATGACTCCAGAAATTAGCTGCGGTGAAAAACAAAACCGCTATTTTTAAAAATAATTTCAGCAGTTTGGAAAAAGGAATACGGATTCCTTCTTTGGTTATTGATATCGAAAAAGTTAAAACACAAAATGAGTCTGAAGTACTTAAGCTCCAATAAAAGCTTTCCTCCTGGCGATTATCCTAAACTTCTAGCTCAGTTTTCCTTGAAACAGTCTTTAAAACACTAGAGATGTGAACTAATGGGTCAGGAATGTGCCTATGCGGACGGCAGCCCGTCGCCTGTTTGAAATGGGAAGGGGTCGGAGTCCTGCGGTCAGCAGGCTGGCCGTGGACTGATAGCTGGGGGTGTGACACCAGGACAAGTGTCTGGGTATCTGTGTATCTGTGGGCCATCATTTAACCCCCAGCCTCCATTTCTTAATCTGCAAAATGGGACTATTTAATAGGTATATTAATAGCTATATTAATCTTTTTTTTTTTTAGATTTTTTTATCTATTTATCCGAAAGAGAGAGACACAGCGAGAGAGGGAACACAAGCAGGGGGAGTGGGAGAGGGAGAGGGAGAAGCAGGCTCCCGGCGGGGCAGGGAGCCTGATTGGGGGGCTCGATCCCAGGACCCCAGGATCGTGACCTGAGCCAAAGGCAGACGCTAAACAACTGAGCCACCCAGGCGCCCCAGGTATGTTAATCTTAATAAAGATTAAGTGACACGACATGGGATACATCCTTAATATAATGCTTGGCACAGAAGAAAGAAACATTTAGTAATATAAATGCTGTCATTGTTATTTAAGCAGAGGGCAATAAAATAAACGAATGTTTCTATGTGATAAAAATATAATGTCCATGATAAAAATATAATGTCCAGATAAAAATAAATTAAATAGTAGGAAGGCGCATACAGGGTGAAATCAACATTTTTAAATTTTCTTCACCTTATCTCACAGTGTCTCCAGACACTATCTTGTCTGCACAGTCATTATTCAATCGTGTGTGCGCGCACTCTTCCAGAGCTGTCCAATGCATATCCAAGTGTTTCTCACCCTTAAAAAAAATATATCCTTAGTTCTGACCCTCACTTTTTTTTGCTCAATTATAAATCTTAAAGACTATTCCATATCAACATATATAGACCTACTTTCATGGCTTTTTGTGAATCTTGCTCGTCATTTTTTCCTTCAGAGAAAGGGAAAGCTACTTTCTTAAATCCTCATAATATCTGTTTGTGTGCATACCACCAGTGTCTCCGTTTTATAAGGAGGGGAGCAAGGAAACAAAAGTTTCTTAACTCATCCAAGGTCAACCAGCAGTAAGATTCAAACCCAGTTCCACCTCATTCCAGAATTGTCATATTAAGTATTAAGTTAATAATGCTTCCCCACAGGGGTAGATGGATGCCAAAGTCTTGGAAGTCTCTCTGTTGAATCTCTCTGAAAACTCTTGCCCACATGTGGGTCTGTGACAAGTACAGAGTCGCATTTTGGGGCAGGAACTTCCAATTTCTTTTTCTTTTTTAAAGATTTTATTTATTTATTTGACAGAGAGAGAGAGACAGTGAGAGAGGGAACACAAGCAGGAGGCGTGGGAGAGGGAGAAGAAGGCTTCGCACCGAGCAGGGAGCCCAATGCGGGGCTCGATCCCAGGACCCTGGGATCATGACCTGAGACAAAGGCAGATGCTTAACAACTGAGCCACCCAGGCACCCCAGGAATTTTCATTTTCTAAAAAGAAGAGGCACTGAAGATTAAATGCTAGGGCATGACCTACTGCAATTTTTAGCTTTTTTTTTTTTTTTTTTAAGATTTATTTATTTATTTGAGAGAGCGAGAATGAGAGAGAGAGAGAGAGTACATGACAGGGGGGAGGGTTAGAGGGAGAAGCAGGCTCCTCACCGAGCAGGGAGCCCGATGCGGGACTCGATCCAGGGACTCCAGGATCATGACCTGAGCCGAAGGCAGTCGCTCAACCAACTGAGCCACCCAGGCGCCCCTTTATCTTTTTTTTTTTTAAGATTTTATTTATTTATTTGACAGAGAGTGAATAAAGTAAAAATTCACATTTAGAATATGTGTCATTCCCAAGATCATTGGAAACAAACTGACATAAAAGGAGCTAGAGAGAAAAAGACTATGTTTCCATTCTGACTGCACTGGCCAGAACAAAAAACTAGATTGGTTCCCAGGACCTAGCTATATCTCTGCTTTGCATTTAACAAAATGCAAACCCCCCAAATCCCAGGGACTTGGGTTGCTCCTTTGTAAATGAATGTTCTTGTTGAATCCACTTCACGATATTATAAGGAGAGAAGGTCCTAAAATAAGAGATATGAATGTACTCATTGGTTTGGAAAACAAACATAGCTGAGTAATAAAATTCAACATACAAAATTTTCTTTGCTTTGACACATGCAGAGAAAAATTAAAGTGTAACTAGATTATAGGACCTCACAAGGGCAGAGAAACAGAATCCCAGTGCTTGAATGGCAGGAAAAGGCAGCAGAACCAGTTTCCACTTGGTGAAAGTTACTTTTCCTACTCTGCTGCATTCAAACCACCCACATATGCAGAGGCGGGAAGTAGAAAGTAGAGCAAATTTGGAGTCAGGCGAGGATTTAAATCCGAGCCCTGGCGCAGAGAACACCCGCTTGCTCGGATCACCCGAGGACAGATGTCTCAGCGCCACTTTGCACTCTAATCCTAGACACAGAAAAGCAGGAGGCTGACCCTCGAAGGACGGAGACGGAGTTCCTGCCATCCTCGGTGGATGGGGTTCCGAAGAGTGGAGATATAGAACAAAGAATAAATTCTCCTAATCCTGAGTTTGTAAAGTGAGATCCAAACGCGCCCTACAAGCAAGGTCTTGAAATGGCATCCGAGATCCTGACGGGCTTTGAAGACACTGGTTTTCTCAGGCAGCAGAAATAAGCTCTTCTTTGTTGTTGTGCTGTTCGTACTGAGAGCTCTAGAACAAATAAGCTGGTGATCTGCCAGCAGGAGACAAAATGCGGCTGTCGACAGCCTGAGAAAGAACCCCTTGCATGGAACTAAATCCTTCCTTTCGTGGCTCCTTGCTTTGTGTCTGCCAGGCCATTTGGTAGGAACCTTCCCAGTGGCCACAACCGCCATCCCCAACACCTCTTTGTAAAGCACCCTCCCAGGGAGGGTCTAGGCAACCAGTATAACTGCGGTTTCATTAGGATGATGATTGTTGCCTCCATAAAGCCAGCCAGAGTGCCATTTGTTATAATTATAGTATCGTAATAAAAGAGCATCTTCAGTGAACAAAGCTGTCACCCGTCTCTGTTCAGATGGGATTTTATGTCAGGAATTAGCAATGACCAGCATTTATCTCTACTCAAGTGCTTGGGGTGCCAGGCATTCAAAGACCAACTCCAGGCGTTAATCACTGCAGATTTCTTTGTTCTCTTTCCGAAGACATATTTACATTCTTCCACCTCTGCAACAGACCTCCTCCGGATTCTCACACCATCATTAACATTGGGCTCTCGAAAGTCATTGCTGGCAAGACCCTAGATGCCAAACTCGGTGGTCTAGTCAGTGTCTCTACAGGGATCAGAGTTGTGTGGACATTTTCACTGTTTCTGGACACGTTCACTTACATCTTCCCACACCAGCATCCTGAGGACTGGAGCTTGGAAAAATGGTTATGTCTATGAACAGAGGGGGCCCAGACTAAGGTATCTTTCCCTGACTCTGAACTACTCATATGTTCATGTTCGTTTAGGAACACCTTTCCAGGAATAAACAAACATGCTACCATGAGGAAGGATAGTAACCTTTTATACAGCAGAACTTACTTATTCTTGAAAAGCTGTTACCAAATCAGTGATGTATTTACTTCCCATTACCTTCTCTGCCTGCGAGTCCTGGGAATGGTCTGATCCTGAGCATCAGTGCGAATCCTGGGAATGCCCTGATCCTGAGCATCGGTGCTGGACCAGACACAGATGATTGCCCCCATCCATCCAACGGTCCTTGGATATGGCATTTTACCTGCATTTTATAGATGCCCATTCAGAGGCCAAGAGGTGCTGGCTTTTCCAGAATCAAATATCTAGTCATCAAGGGGCTCCCAGAGTGACCCTCGGGCCCCACTTTTGGGACGGGCTGATCTTGCCCCACGCCTGCATCCGTGTGTCCCAAGAGAGCAGCAGAGCCAGCCAGCCCTGAGGTTCAGCAACTCCTTCTGCAATTCGATGCACCTCCAGAATGTGATGCGCTCCTATGTTCCACCTACAAATCAGAGTCTTTTCTATAACTCACCATTTACCTAATTATTGGAAACGCATAAGTGCTCCTAGAGGCCCCGAGAAAAGTAAACAAGCCATAAATAATGACTTTATTAGTTTAATTAATTTATTCTCCCACATGTTTAATGGGGGAGCTGGGAAGCCAAGTGAAGTGGACGTAAATGTGTGGCTCACAAATAAAAGGCTTACTTAGATGGTCGATTAATTAAAAGGCGCCGAGGCCGTGCAGGGCTGAGCAGTCCATTTGTCTTGGAGGAGGAGGAGGGGGCGGTGGCCCGGGGGCTACCACAGCCCCACATGTGGCTGGACCCAGGTCGCTGCTGGGAAGCACTGTTCTTAGGAAAATTCTCTTCCTAGTTTCTGTCTGCTCGTGGAAATCTCCACCCCACTTCTGATGCCCGTGGTCTGCAAGCGTGTGGGGTCTTTGTCCTCATCAAGCAAATCTGTGACCACTGAGCAACTGGCTCACAGAACTTGGGAAAACAGTTCCATTACTGGATGACTGGTTTCTGATGACAGGACGCAGCTCGGGAACATCCAGATGGAAGAGATGCATGGGGCAGGGCATGGGGCAAGGGGCGTGGAGTTCCCGTGCTTTCTGGGTGCACCTCTCTCCCCGCATCTCCACCCGCTCACCAACCCAGAAGCTCTCTGAACCCCTCCTTTTGGGGTTTTATGGGGAGGCTTCATTATGTATGAATGATTGATTAAGTCATTGGTTATTGGTGATCGATTCTCTCTCCAGTCCTCTCCCCTCCCTGGAGGCCGAGGTGGGGCTGAAAGTTCCAACTCTAATCACAGGGTTCCTCTGACAACCAGCCCCCGTCCCTTGGGATGTCTAGGAACTTTCCGAAACTGAGCTCATTAACATAAACTCAGGTGTGGTTGAACGGGGTTTGTCATGATTAAGGAAAGATTCTCCTTTCACCTTTTCTGCTCTGATGCAATCTCAGGAACCGAGGACAAAACCCAAATATTCTAAACAAGACATCCCTATTGCTCTAATCGAGTAGGGAATTGGAGGGGGTTGGGGAGCTCTGTGCCGGCAACGGGGGATGAAGATCAAATATCTATTTCTTACTATAAATCACGCTATCACTATCCATCATGTGAGCTTCCGTGAGTTTCTCTCAGGAACACACCGTAAACTATAACTGATGAGAGCTGCAGGATCTAAAGTCTCATAAAGTCAGAAAACATCACATTTATTGGGCTCCTGCTATGTGTTAAGTGCCAAAGAGAGGTGACACTGGACGCTTGTTAAAAATGGTAAGACAGGTTGGATTCAGACTATGCTGCAAGAGGGGAGACCGATTTCAGCCTAAACCAAGCTCAACTCCCCTGAAACAAAGGCAGAGAGACTGTTAAATGCTCAGTGCCCTCAAGTTCTAGGGAAGGGGGCCACCTGCGTTTGCTAACTGGCTCTGGAAGGGGGGGCTCTTCCCCTCCCACAGGGGCTGGGCCACTGGGGCCCTGTCCTTCTAGATGTTTATGTTTCAAAAGGAGGACTCTTAGGTCCTTGAGAAAGACATTCCATTCCGGGGCTATAAAACTGGCAGGAGGTGGGAGATTTGCATCTCAAATGGGCAGAGAAAGCATTGAGAGCTGCAGGCTTTCTAAGGAAAGCCTCTGAGAAAGGGAAGATAGGGCCCTATGTCAGGACTGGACAAAATCGGCTGAGCTCTGACCCTGCGTCCTTCCCTGGGGGTCTGACTGAGCTCAGCCAACTGCAAGTATGGGGTGGGGTTCCCCACAACTTAGGATGCTGCCAGTCGGGAACAAGGAAGGATACTTACAGGCTAGACAGAAGATGAGTATCTTGAGTCCTCTCTGCGTCCAGCACGTCTTCAAGGTTGTTTGTCAGCATTGTAGGCAGACTGCTAATGGAACCTGTTTTCGCCACTTGAGTGAATTCCATCTGCATTAAGACTTGCCCAAAATGTGACTGGCCATTGTGTCAATGATGTCATCTCCCAGATGGGGGGAGCTTGGTTCAGCACCGAGCATCCAGCGAGCAACTTTTCATGTGTAGTACTGGATTGATGAATAAAGAAATTGTAAAATGTCTCCCTCCTCGTCTGTGTATGTTGAAGAGGCTGGATTAATTAGAAGGAATCTCCATTAAAACAAGGGACTTCTTTTTCCAAAGGACCATCAGGGTTTTGAGCATTGTGGACCAGGGTGAATCCCAGCACACGGCGTTCTGACATCCTTTCTCTATTTATCAAAGCACATCATCCAACCAGTGGGCATCCTCCATTAGCAGCACATTGTAAAAACTCAGAAATAATCTAACTTTGCTATAAAATGGTTCAATAGTCCAGGTTGACTCTGCTCCATTGCCCTAAATTCATCTCTTAATCACAGAACCTCTCTGAGTCTAAATGAGTAATGGGCCCTTCCTCCGGGTGTTTTCTAAGAGGATCGTGCACTGATTGGGAATGGGGAAGCCAACATCACTTGTGCATGGTTTTTAGCACCAGTTGGAACAAATCCAATGCCTGGAGCTCACCAGTCGACAGTGTTGCGAGTACCCATTGCGGGGAAAGCTTAACCCACACCGAGCAGCCTAGTGACATCAGAGAAGATCAGGATTCCCTCTGAACTAATGCTTAGGTTTCTCCGCCCTTCGGTTTCATCCAGATCAAAGGAATGCCAGCCTCCCTGGATTATGAACAACAGGGTGGCTAACGCTACACGGAATGCACAGTCTTATCTAATGAGCTGTTCCAAAGTTATTCTGCTTGGGTTTTTCAGCTGAGCCACAGAGCAATGTCTTTGAGGATCCAGAAGGAAGATGAGCATTATTTCAAAGGAGTGCTTTAGAAAGGCCAGGAATAAGATGGGGCGAACTCTTGATATTGTCCCTTGTTCCACGCTGAGGATGAGAAAGATCAGTTGATGAAGACTGTCTGATTTCACTGTAATTCCTCTTCTCTCTGATGCTTCAGAGATCCCAGGGGGATCTCTCTACGTCTCTCTTCCTCTCCTTCCCTCCTTCCCTCCCTCCTTCCCTTTCTTCTTTTCTTCCTTTTTCTTGCATTCTCTTTTTTCCACAGTTGCTCGCATCTATCCCTCGGTGAGCTCTCTGCTGGGTATTGGGGTCAAGGCCATCAATCTGGCACACCCCTGTGCCCTAAGGACCTATGGCTCGGGTAGTGCGTAATGTGCTCTTTCTGATATTAACTTAAATTGCCTTATCTCTAAATACATAAACAACTCGTGTGTATTTAATATAAACCAGACACTTCATATTTCATAGATTCGTCCATATCCCGCATCACATCGTACGTGGCCCTTCCCTGTGGGACCATCATACCCCCTTACCATCTTGAACTCAGGGGTGGGCGTGCTCTGGCCAAGGTACAGAGAGTTGCTCATGCATTCATGAGTCTGTGCTTGCTCCCGGCAAGGGAAAAGAGCCATGCCTTTCTTTCCTGGCACCTGGCCTGCTAACCTTGGCAACTTATTTATGTTGGATGAATATTTATGAAAGCTGCCACTTTAATTAAAATATTAAAGCCTCAAGCTAAATTAATTGGACTCGGGAAAAATAAAAAAAAAGCAAACCACAACCCACTTGCATTCCAGAAGATGACA
The DNA here is from genome assembly GCF_011800145.1 of Mirounga leonina. Lineage (NCBI taxonomy): Eukaryota > Metazoa > Chordata > Mammalia > Carnivora > Phocidae > Mirounga > Mirounga leonina. Next base: position 3,773,057 of record NW_023270436.1, on the reverse strand, counting down.
AATGAGAGCGGAGGTTGCCTTTGTTCAGCACCACAGCAAAATAATTCAGGAGTCACAGATTTCAGGAAGGAACACACCCTGAAAGCGTTTCTAAACCAACAGACTTTGAAAACACATTTGCCATCTTGACTTGCTGGCCTGAATCACCAGCGGACGGGACTGGGTTTAAATGAACGTCCTCACAGGCACTGCTGTCGAATGCCGAAGGGCCACCTCCCATGGGCACAGGTGACACCAGCCAGGAGCCCTGACCCCACAGAATTAAATCATTTTAATCTCGGGCGCCTGAGTGGCTCAGTCAGTTAAGCGTCTGCCTTCGGCTCAGGTCATGATCCCAGGGTGCTGGGATCGAGCCCCGCATCGGGCTCCCTGCTCGGCAGGAAGCCTGCCTCTCCCTCTCCCACTCCCCCTGCTTGTGTTCCTGCTCTAGCTATCTCTCTCTCTGTCAAATAAATAAATAAAATCTTTAAAAAAAAATCATTTTAATCTCAGCATCGACCATGATGTTTATCACCAACATCCCTCTCTATTCGTTGTTGGGAAAACAGGATCCGAGCATTTTTACAGGATTTGCGAGGGGAGTTCTGTTTTTCTCCAACCCCTGTGGCTATTACGTTGATTTTCTTAGATCTTATTTCTTATTGCCTCGCCAGAGATCCTGACCAGATCTCCCTCCATAAAGAAGGGCAACGCCCCCTATGTCCTGGGTGCCCCGAGGTGGCAGCACCTGCCACCTGGAGCTTCCTGGACTTTCCCTCATGGATCACAGCTCTGAGAAGGTAAACATGACCTTGGAGTCCCCTGGATTCCCAATCCAAATGTACATTTCGAGATGGTGGGTTGATTCCTTGCTGGCCTGGGGGAAGCAAATCCAACCCCATTCCAACCACCCCCTTGTTTGCCATGTAGCACCTGTGTCCCCTTCCTGGAGTGCTGGGCAAGGGGTGGGGACACGGCCGGGGCACCCACAGCTTGCTCACGGGGGTGGCCCCACAGCCCTGCTGGAAAGGTCTCATCTCTCATTTCAATGAAGATGAGCCTCCTATTTCATGGCTAAATCATTTATCTTTATTGAATATGAGGCTTCATGTACATAGAAAATTCACCCTTTTGTTGCAACGTCTGAGGATAATTAGAAGGCACTAAACCAAATGAATGAATCATCACAATATTTTTAATTAAATATTATCATGTGGAGACACTTGAGAGGATTTTCATTATTTAGAGACACAAACGGGCAGAGATTTCAATTATGTCTGACAATATCTCCTACTTTCCACATTAAAAATTGCCATTGAGATAAAAATGCAATTCACCCTATTGATGCGATTTTGAGAACAATGCGTTTGCTTTTCATTCACTTTATTGTAATCAGTCGAAATTCATTGTTGGCAGTCAATTAAAAGTATTAAAAGACTAAAATTTTAGGTAAGAAAACCTAACCACGGTGGCTAAATACAACCCTTCCAATCATCAGAGGAGGAAAAGTTGCTTGAAATCTGAGTGACAAGATAAATGAAAATCTACAAACACGCAAAAACTGCACACAGGTGTTCGCCGCATCACTCACAATAGCCAAAAAGTAAAAACAACTCAAATGTCCACCAAGGGATGAATGGGTAAACAAAATGGCATATGTCCATGCAATGGACAGAGTTTGACCCTAAAAAAGGAGCTGAAGCTCTGACACCTGCTGCAGCCTCATCTCGGAAACATCGTGCTCAGTGAAAGGAGCCAGTCACAAAGGACCACATGGGCCGCATGATCCTACTATGTCCACATGAGGCCAATCCCTGGAGATTAGAAAGTAGATTAGGGGTTGCCAGGAAAATGGGGCCAGAAGGCATTCAGGAGGGACCGCTCATGGTTATGAGTGTTGAGCCTAATGGTTTTCTCCCGGGATGATGGATAGAGTCTAAAATTAGATTGTGGTCTTGGTTGCATAACTTGGTAAATTTACTAAAACAAAGAATCTATTGACTTGTGTTTTCATTGGGTGAATTTTATGGTATGTGCTTTATCTCTAAAACTGTATGGCAGACAATGTAATCATGGTTACCCCAAATGTCACATATAACTTTAGAAAACTCATTACCTTATTTTTTTTTTTAGTAAAAAATAAATCCAATCATATATCTCTTTCTTCACATTCAAAATTAGATAAAGCCATACTGGTGTCTTTGGTACTTCTCTCTCTCTCTCTCTCTCTCTCTCTCTCTATATATATATATATATATATATATATATATATATATATTTCATTTCTCCTCTTGGCAAGGATTCCCTCGATGAAAACACTATCAGGAGATACATTTCAGTGGGGTCTTTGTGGCTCAACAGACAGAAGGGTAATACTTCTTGCCTATTGTGTTTTTTCTATGGCTTTGATATGAGCATCACAACAGGCATGACCTTCATGGACTGAAAATAAGGACTGCAGCTCTCTACAGGTGTTAACACCGGAGTGGTAGGGTCTCAGCCTCACTGCACTGTTTCTAGGTTCTCCTGAAAATAACCCAGCCAGGAGAATTCTGCAAGAGTTAAGAGCAACTTGATTCTGAACTTTACAACAAAATTAAAATAACTTATTAATAATAGCCCATATTTATGAAGCAGTTATAAACCACAGGCAGTTGAATAAATACTCATTTAATTTCCAAAATGACTCTATTAGCTTGATTCTATTATTATGCCTATTTAAGTGAAGATAATTTGGTTTAAATTAATTTTTGAAAATTAGAAGTATTCCATGTAGTTACCCTATTAACTTGATGGAAAGACTTTAACAGACAATTCATTGCCTTTAACACTGCTTCTTGACTCAGTTAAATTTGGGATTATATTAGTGGGTTTCTTTAAAACAAATTTTCTTTTAGGGCACGTCTGATAAATATAGGTTTTAGCGCAGAGATGTTGATTTTCTGTCATTAAAAAAAAAATGGTTCTATCTACTCATTCAACCCAATAAGAATTTGTGTTTGCAATTCTGAGTGGGGATTTTTCATTGACTTCTCTTCTCTCTGAAGATGGTTCATCTGCCCTGTATACATATTGCATATACTGTATACATACTGTATATTCTGTATGCATAGTGTATATTCTGTATACATAGTGCATATTCTGTATACATAGTGTCTATTCTGTATACATAGTGTATATTCCATATGCATAGTGTATATTCTGTATACATAGTGTCTATTCTGTATACATGTTGTCTATTCTGTATACATAGTGTATATTCTGTATGCATAGTGTATATTCTGTATACATAGTATATATTCTGTATACATATTGTATATTCTGTTTACACATTGTATATTCTGTATGCATAGTGTATATTCGGTATACATAGTGTCTATTCTATATACATAGTGTATATTCTCTATGCATAGTGTATATTCTGTATGCATAGTGTCTATTCTGTATACATGTTGTGTATTCTGTATACATGTTGTGTATTCTGTATACATGTTGTATATTCTGTATACATAGTGTATATTCTGTATACATAGTGTCTATTCTGTATACATGTTGTATATTCTGTATACATAGTGTATATTCTGTATGCATATTGTATATTCTGTATGCATAGTGTATATTCTGTATACATGTATATTCTGTATGCATAGTGTCTATTGTGCATATATATTGTGCCCTCAGAAGTATTCAAAGTAGCAAATACATATTTGTCCCATGGCAGTTCATGCCTTCTGTACCCAAACATCCTTGGAAAGAATCAGTCACATGTCCCCCTCTATCCCCAGAGGGACTGGATGCCATCTTACTTTGTGCTAGAGCAGGTGGTGGGCAGGAAATACTTAGTGGACACAGTTAGCAGCTATCATGAAGTCAGACCCAGTCGAGGAATGGGTAACCAGGAAAATGTTTTTATAAAGCCAGTGAGTCAGGTCTAAACGGCCAGTTGCGGACTTGATGTCCGGGAGGAAGAGAAACCCACTACTAACGACGCCACTCCCCGTCAGGGGGCCCGCGAAGGGCAGCTGAGTCCTGATGACGAGGGCAGGGAGCAGCCTCCACCCTCCCGTTCTGCTGCCTGGGGCTCTGTCTATAAAAGCTTTTCCCCCCGAAAGAAAAGCCCTTGCTCCAGGTTGTTCGCACACTCTAATTTCCAGTCCGCGCTTCAAAGCACTCAGAGGTGTGAAGAGTGTCGGGTTCTCAGAGACTCACAGAGGTAAGGATGCTGCTGGAAATCTCTGCGTCACGGCTTGCTTCTGAGGTCAGGAGGAAATGAAAGACTCCAAAACCCACCTGGTCAATCAGGCTTCATGAAGTCACATGATACAATTGCAGTTTTTCTCATAAATATACGTTCGCATTCCAACATTAAACTGTAAATAGAAGCAGAGAGTGGGTGCTACACAAACATGACCGTTTCTTCGTCGCGTCTCCCCTGTGATACCCTTCATGGCCAAATTTCTTGGAGAGGGTTAAGATATTCCCAGATAAGTGCAGAGACATTAATAAAATTAGACCAATCTTGTAGACAAATATTGCCGTTTTTCAAAATTTGCAGTGTGTGTGTATATATATATAGAGAGAGAGAGTTTGTGCCCAGGGAGCTGAACTGTGTGAGCTCCTGGGCGGACTACACACTTGCTTTCTGGTTTCCCATTGGTGTCGGTCCATGGGAACCTCTGCAGGATCAAGGAAAGAGCAGAGGGCCCAGGAACATCTCAGCTCCCATAATGTGACTGCAGTATTGTGACACATAAGAAAGACATGTATGCTCGTCTGGATGACCACAGTCTGTCTCTCACTCGTACTTGGTCTTCGCCCCTGTTCCTGGCTCCCAGCTCCCAGAGCAATTGGACCACAAGAACAATGGTGCATCTTTGCTACAGGATTTGGTCTCCTGTCCTCAGTTCCTGACATGGTTGCAGAGCCGGGAGGTGAAGCGGGTGTCTTGTTCCTCAAAACCAGCCCCTCTGCTCCCGTAGCCATGTTTGTGTTAATGAGGTGACCCCTGGGCCTCCCCTGAAGATGGGCACGGGCTGGTTGCCTGAACGGAGGGCTGGAACGTCCGTCCCTCGCCCCCACTTTGCAGGAGGGCAGAGTGGCTGGAGGTTGAGTGGGTCACCAGTGACTAGTGACATAGTCAGTTATGCTTGGGTAATGGCGACCCCGTAAGAACCCACGGGAGGGGGTCTGGAGAGCTTCCAGGTTGGGGAACCCGAACGCTTCCACTGTTGCCGTGCGTGGCCCCAAGCTCCATGGGGAGGACAGCCTCACCCTAGGTCTCTCCCCTTCTGGCTGAGGCTTCCAACACTTTAACATCCTTTGTGACGGATTGGTAACCTAGTGAGTAAACACAAGGATTCCCTGAGCTCTGTGAGCTGCTCTGGTGAATTAATCAATCCCAAGGTTTGTAGCGGGTCCATCAGAAGCACAGGTGACCAACCACCTGGACCTGGGACCGGCACCTGCAGCGGGGAGGGGGCGTCCTGTGGGACCGAGCCCCTCGCCTGTGGGATCCGATGCCACCTGCAGGTGGACGGGGTCAGGGTGGAGTGAACTATAGGACACCAGCTGGTGTCGGAGTGTTGCTTGGATGTGTGGGGATCCCCCGTCTCCACTGGATTTTGTGATCAGATCCCATAGAGTCTGTCCATAGTCCTCCTGTCCCCTCCTGCGCCCAATCCTGCAGCCCCCAGTCCAGCTACGCCCAGGCTCATGGTTTCTCTACACTCTGTGAACACCTTATAAATAATCTCCTTATTGCACTGTCTTCTAATTTTCCTCATTTGTACCTGAGATTTCCTGTTCTTGTTGGAAAAGTAATAATCATCTTGGGTTTTTGGTGTTCTGCTCCCCAAACTTTACCACAGCAGAGAGATGTAAGTGTTCGTTGCAAACCACCATGGCATTCTGCTTTCCTGTTAACATAACCTTGAGAAAGTCAAGTGCAAATGCTGATTTTCACCCTGTAGTGAGCGTCCTAAGTCCTTCTTTACATATCAACAAATCAGCTTTATAGAGACGTGAAATACCACCTGAATACGTTCAGGAGTTCTGCATCAAAGCAATGCACATTTTACTATCATTTAAAATACCCTTAAAGTTGGAAAAAATTGTCATTTGTAAGAGAGGAAATTATGTTCAAACTATAAATGGTTTCTCTGTAAATTATCAAAACAAAGGTTATTACTGCCATCGAGTGACATCAAAGTGTATGCTCTCTGTAGAATTAGAGGGTGTTTCTGAGACGGGGTGAGCGGTCCGGCTCTGGGCGTCTCTCTGGAGACCGTATTGCAAACCCTGAGCTCTTCCAAGGGATGCCCCCCCTGCTCGTTCTGAATCTGGCTTTTCAGGTTGCTCAGTCAGGCCATGATTCCAATATGAATCCTTCCCCTAAATATTATGTGATCTGCCAACAAGTCATTCATATTCAATCATGGAAATGATTGTGGACACTCTCTTGACCATTCTCTGTCTGCTACAGAACTCTGTCCTTCTCCTGCAGATTGGCTCTTTGTCTTCTCCATCTTCTTCTCCTCCATCTGCTGCCTTCGCCCTTTGAGTCTGTTTCAATCACATATTTAGTGTTTCGTATTGTACCTTAAATGCTTTGGTGTTATTTTCTTGCACTTTCTGGGAATCCTTCCTGATGTATGTTCTTTTCCCTTTGGGGCAGGAGGAAGGATGGTACTATGGAGGCAGTTAGGAAGGCCCAGACCACCGTCTTGTCCCCACCTTGGACAGGCTATCTGACTCAGGGCCATTTGCTGATTTGCTGGGAGGCTTAGCTTCTGTGTGCATGAAATGGGGCGCAAGACAATTTTCAGGGTTTTTTATGAAAATTAAGTAAAGCAGACTCCAGTTGAACACGGAAGGCTTAACATACACGTGTGTTTTCACTCCTTCACCAGGGAAAGGGAGAAGTTGACAGAGAGTGGACATACCGACACAGATCTGTCAGAGGAGGTGAGGACCAACAAGAGCTGTGCTGTTGGACCAAGGAGGAAAGCCTGTGCCTGCAGAGAGGGCAGTCCCAGGAGTTATTCTGCACTAGCGTCACAGAAAGGCCCAGAAATAGAGGCGCCGGATACCTTGGTAAGTGGCACAGAGACAGAGTTGACCAGGATGATGGATTTTAAAATCTGGATAAGGACAGGTGGAGCGGATCTCCCTCCTTGCTGCCTGGGAATCTGCTGTCCATCCCCTGTGAGCGGTGGGAGGTGGCGTGGGCGCTCGACTTGGGCGGATCTATAGCAAGGCAGGCTCAGGGTGCCAGGAAGAGACGGGAGTCAGCTTGAGTCCTAGGGCAGAAAAGGGGGTGAATACGTCAACATCTTAACAGGTGATTTAGCCCTGTATGCACTCGGCTCAACACTGGAAACCAGATCGATGCCTTTTCAAAGTTACATTGCAGGAGGGACTAATCAGCCAGCCCTGAGACAGAACCTACCCACAATGATGTGTTGGGGTCCAGTGACCAATACCCCCTCCCCCACTGCGGTCACCCTGCAGCGAACCCACGCGACCATAGTCCGGCAACAAACAGGCATTTCAGAAAGCACTGAACTGCGTTACTTTCAAATACGAATGGGTATTCAGGACATACCAGAAACTTCTAACCCTAAAGCACAGACTAAACCAATAAACAGAACAAAATAAATCCAGAGAAGACAATAGAACACACAGGGAAAAAAAATCCAATAATTCAGTTACTATCCGACAGTGATCAATATCAAGCATGGCTTCGTGAAAGAAAAATAGGATGTTATCAAAATAAAAGGAACATTCAGAATATGACAGAGCTCATAGCTGTTCCAATCTGAAGATGGAAAAATGAAGCCAGCGGTCTCATCCTCTTTTTAACGAAATCATCCAAATGCACAGAAAAAGAAAGATGAGAGATAAGGAGTCAAACTTCATCATCTATAAAGTCAGAAAACAGGTAAAGCTCCAGACCCTAAAAGGGAGGCGTCCTGAACCACTGACCATGGGGGCGAGGAAGGGGGGCAGAAAAGAGCAAAAGACGCTGTGAAGGTAGATTTGGGGCAAAGCCCAGAGAAAAGAGACCTTGTAGAGAACCAGGCACTCCCTGATGCACACCTCCTCAATCCTTTGTTTTAATAATGGGGAACAGTATACACGAGGGTGGCAGTGGGGCCCCCAAAATCCACCCAGCCTCAAGGTGCCCCAGGGTCCTTCAAGCTAAATGAGAAGCCACAGGCCAGGGTGGGCATGACTTTGGTACAAACCACACACTGCCCGGGCCATTTTCTGGGGAGAAGTCCGACTGGGTTGCAGCATCCACGTGGGACGGTCTCGACCTCACTTCATTTTGAAATTCCTGGACACATTTTCCTGCCTTAATTAGGATATATCAAACAGGAAATAGCAGAAGAGCTATGAAGAGACATTTCAGGGCAAGAGGGAGGGAGAAGATGAAGAATTCTCACCAAAAGGAACCAGAGCTCACCTTGCATTTAAAAAGGCACTTAGCTCAACAGGGTCGAATTTGAAGCAGATGCACAAAAGGCACCTGGCAAGCCTCCCGTGGAGCCACGGACACAACAGGAGATATAAAGAGGTGCTTGGACCTGGGAAAGAAATACAAAAACAAGTAATAAAACCAGCTTCGCCCAAACCTTTTCCCTCTGTGTTGACATGACACGAGCCTTTGTCCTGCTTGCCTTGAAAGCTCCCAAAGCCGTGGAGCCTCCCTTGCAGGACCAGCGATTCTGCCTCCCGAGTGCTCGGCTGTTGTGTCCTCTCCAGCTGGTCGGGAGGCTGGGTCTCCATCCCAGGCTGTGAGGTGGTCACTGTCCCCGGATGGCTCTGGAGTCTAAGAGACGCAGGGCATGGATTCTTGGGCAGATCGCTCAGTCTGACGCATCAGGCTTCCTGGGGCAGGAGAGCAGGGCCTGGAGCGCCACGAGAGAGGGCAGCCGCCTCTCCTTCACACCCCTGGGGCTCATTTTCCTGCAAACGAACAGTCCAGGGGGCTCCGGGGGCTCACGTTCTCACGGACACAGAGATGTACCCTTAGGAGGGCAGGTAGCCGGGTGAGAGTCCTAGCTCCACCACTCAGCAGCGTTTCAGCCTTGGACAGGTTGGCCCCCTCTGTGGCTCAGTTTGCTCCCCTGCAAAGTGGGGGTGATGGCTCTGCCTTTAGGGTTTGGGGGAGGTCACGTGCTCCAGAGCTAACGTGCTTGGCTGCAGAGGCAATCGGCCGCGGGGCGCGTTTCTTCTCACTCGTGGGAGCGCCGTGTTGGTGCAGTGGGCAGGGGCTTACATCTGTACACCGTTTAATCTCTACACACAGCTTTTGGAAAGCAGATCATTTGCACCAAAGGAAAGTGAAGCCCAGAGATGACAAGTAGCCAAGGTCACAACGATGGAAAGAGCAGAGCTGGGTCAAGAGCCGGGATGATCTGATCCCTGAAGTTCTCTGGAGAAGAAAGGATCGTGAGGTTCCTCCAACACAGCGCAGGGGTGAGGCGTGAGGGCGACCGTGACAGCAGAAAACCGTGCCCGGGGCCTCTTGCGAGGCGCATCTCTTCTCCGACCAGTGTGACAAGCATCTGCAGACGCGGTGGCTTAAACAATGCAATTTTGGCATCTTTCTGGGGGTCCGTGTCGGCCTGGCGGGTGTCTCTGCTCTGGGTCTCAGACGGCTGAGGTCACGCTGTGGGCCGCCTGGGTCCTGCTCCTGACTGGGGACATCCTCTTCTGGGCACACTCAGATGGGAGGCAGGCTCCAGGTGCTGTGGGAGCAGCGCTGACGTCCCTGTCTCCTGCTAGCTGTCAACTGGGGGCCGCTCTTTGCTCCCAGAGACCTCTCTCCAGCCCGTGCATGGGGCTCCGACACCTAGAGCCAGCCAGGGCACACGGCACGAGCAAAGGAAGAGTTCTCTGCTTTTAAGGGTTCGTGTAGTTACAGGGGACCCACCCGGCTAGACTGGGATACTCTCCCCATCTATCTCAAGGTCATAAAGCTGATCACACCTGCAGAGCTCCTTTGGCCCTGGAAGCTAACATGTGTGCAGGTGCTGGGATTGGAATGGACATCCCATCCTCAGGGGACGGTTAATCTGCCTGCCTTGCATAATATGGGTTCAGTACATATTAGATATGACTGTGGCTGTTAGTATTACCCTTATTCTAATAGCTCATGTGATACTCAAATCTCATTGAAGACATTACTATGAAGGGACTGCTCATTATTTCCCCAGATAGCCGATTCAGGACCTGTTCTATGATGTGGGTATGAAAAGGCAGGCATGCACGCTCTGGTAGGTAGACGTAATTGCTTATGTAATTGAAAGCTCCATCTTTTTATATAGAAAAGGTCAAGCTCTGGGGTCCTCCTGGCCCTTCCCGTCCCTTGCAACCCACAGGTTATTTCAGAAACAGCACATGGTCCTCCACAATCCAGAGGGAAGAAGGAAGCCCAAGGCATTATGCTCGTTTGGGGTTTGATAAACAATATTCTGGACATCACGGGGGTCTGGCACCTCCCACACTACAGAGTGAGAGAAGAGGTTTCCTTTTATCGGTTTATTTATTTTTTTGAGGGTGAAGAAGGCTACTTTCCCTAGAAGGGTCATTCTGTTTCTGATTTGGACTCTGCCATTAATTCAGTCCTTGCTGGGAGGTTTACGGATGTGCAGGGCAGGGAAGGTGCCACCTGCCAAGATGTGCCCACAGGCCGAAGGAGCGCTGCATGAGACAAGGGAGGGGCCACTGTCCCCTGGGTTGTGGAGAGTGAGGGAGCGTCCATGCTCTAGGTCGAGGGACGGGGCAGGGTATCCATCGGTCCCTTCTTTGTCCCCAGACACAGGGCCATCAGAAGTAGCAGGGTCTGGGTCCTGGCTCTTTGTAGCTGTGGGTGGGTAGTCATTTAAAGTGCTCTGAGCCTCGTTTTCTTATTTGCAAAAGGGCATAATGATGATGCCAAGCACACAGGACTGGGCAGAGGGTGACATGGGGCATAGCGCTTCTGAACAGTGCCAGGGATAGAGTAAGGTTGCAGAATGTTGGTGAAAAAATCAGTTTTTCTCTTAAATGTTTTCCAGGATACACACACACACACATACACACACACCAGTGCCTGTTGACGTCAATACATGGTTGTTTATTTGATAACTAAAAAGAAGGAAGGAGGGAGGGAGGGAGGGAATCATTTATTGATTTAAATGGAAACAATATACACTTACTAATAGCACAATTTAGTTTCATCTTCTCCCATTCTGTACTGTGAGAACATCCTTCGAATTACTACTTTCCCTTGCTATTTTCAATTCACAACAGCTAAGCATCATCTGCAGACTTAAACATTTCATTGAAAAAAAAATCTCTCCTCCTCCAGACCATTTATTGTAAAATATTAAATAACACTAATCTAGAGACACGTCTGTTCACAATCCATTATCCACAAGTACTCCCTTTGCTTTCTGCTAAAAAGTGAATTATTTCCTGCTGACAAAATGTTGTTCCTGATCCCAAGACTGTTGATTCATAAGCATGTTTAGGCGTCAATCATTGTCACAGGGCTTTTGAGTAAAAGCTAAATTAATTGGCTACACTCACTCTATATTTTCTACATGCTTTTTTTTTCTGGAATAAATGAACAGTTTGCTTGTGATATTTACTGAAAGCAAATATCACTCTTTTAAGTGGTGCCATCTGTCTCATCAATCAACATAACAAGCAGAGGCAGGTGGATGGATGGTTCTGGGCCTTTCCTGGGTTGGGGTGGTCGCTAACCTGGAGATTCAGCCCCCATAAGATACACTTGATAGATGATGTCACTCAAGTGATTGAATGTCTTCGGATGACTCATCTTTGCTCAGCTGTACTTTCTGCCTCCTTCTTCTGATGGCCGTAAGTCACAAGGAATTCTGAGCTGATGTTCATCTGTTTACAGGAACGGAGCGCCAACTTTGTGGAAGGTGTCGTGTGAGAAACTCTACATTCTCTCATTCTCTTGAGGCGATTCAGGGCGTTAGAAGCTTCGAGTTTTGGAGGAAGCCTCACGCTGGGCTAGAACTCACATCTGCCCGATGATGAGGTCCCCACCCTTTCTCCGTGTCCCTGTCACCACCCAATTCCTGCAGAACTTCTGGGTCTCAGTGGCACCAGGAAATACCCAAGACATTTTCCTCTGTTGGTGTGCTTTTGGGTTGTTTCTGCATCTTGGCTGTTGGCATATACAAATGATGGAATATTCTCCAGCCTTAGAAAGAAGGAAGTCCCACCATTCGTGACAACACGGGTGGACCTGGAAGACGTTATATGAAGTGAAATGAGCTTTTTGTTTTGTTTTGTTTTTCTAAACAAATGCCTTTGCCAAAATAAGATTTTATTTTGAAAGCCATTTGAAAGACACTGAGTAAGGAAGGTGACCCTAGACTCAGGGGTGTCGATTCCAAACTCATAGTCTTTGTTGTGCCAAAAAGTTGCTTTCTTTGGCAATTCCTATTTTTAGCTTCTTAGAGAAGTGTTCTTTTCCTGTAAGTCATCTCCCTTCCTTCCTTCCTTCCTCCCATCCTTCCTTCCTTCTTTCCTTCCTTCCTTCCTACCTGTCTTCCTTCCTTTCTTCCTTCTTTCGTTCCTCCCTCCCTCTTTCTTTTCTTTTATTTCCTTCCTTCCTTCCTTCCTTCCTTCCTTCCTTCCTTCCTTCCTTTCTTCCTTCTTTCCTTCCTTTCTTCCCTCCTTCCTTCCTCTCTCTTTCTCTCGCTCTCTTTTTGTGTGTGTGTGTGGAGTATTATTTCCAGGAAATAGCATAGTTGGAAACGGGACTCTCTCTCTTTCTTTTTTAACCTGTAAAGTTTTACATTTTTTAAAAATTTAATTTATTTTTTAAAGTAAACTCTACACCCACCGTGGGGCTTGAACTCATGACCCCAGGATCAAGAGTCACGTGCTCTCCCGACTGAGCCAGCCAGGTGCCCCAGAGATGGGTCTCTTAAAACAAAATCAATGTAGACCTAGTTGTTCAACAAAGTGTGTGTGTGGAGGGTGCTCAGCCAGAGGTGAAGAGGAACGTTCTCTCGTATTTGCCTATAGTTCACTGCAACCAACGATCCACATGTGGAAATGGCATCCAGGAACATGGTCTCCCAGAGACGGAGACACAGAGATGGAGAGAGAAAGAGGGAGAGAGTCAGGGGTGCGGATGTTAGAAATGGAGCAACCAGCCCTTCTAACACACCACACACAGCCTTCCTGGCAATATTTGGCCAAATTTGGGCTGATTACTCACGAAGCACGGTTGGCTTCCATGCTGGAGAGGATCAAAGAAACTACAGTGGCCCCTAGAGGAAGAGGAGTTTTCTCTGAGGAAAATCTACCTCCCGGCGATCAGAACCCCTTTGTTGTTGTTTAAAACCAGGGAGTCAGCTTCGTCCTAGCCTCCGTGCCCCCGGGGAACGCGGGAAAACATCAGCGCAGCCGGGACCTGCACTCCTGCAGCCTCCACTCAGCTGCCCGCTGGACAGCGCCCCTGGAAGGGGAGGGTCTTCGGGAGCCTGGCAGCCCTTAGCTGGCCTTCTCTGTAATTTTGGGAGGGTCACAGGCCCCAGAGATCCGAGGGTGTAGGCTTGCTTTACAGAATTATTGGTGTTTGTGGTAATACAGTCAGCGAGCTCTGAAACAGGCATCATGCCTACCAACCGAACCCACCTAAATCTGGATTTCTGGTGTGTGTGTTTGGTTTCTCTTGATTTGGTCTATTTGGTGCTTCACCACCGTGGCTCCAGTTTGGGAGTTTTAAGAAATCCTGAAACCCAGGCCCCACCCCCAGAAGCTGGGACCGATGCTCTCTGGAATGAGACCTAGCCATTTGCATTATTCAAGCAACACCAGCTAACAAACTCGTCTCAGATGATTCACACGCGCGGCTCAGGATGAGAATTATAGCCCAACCATAGAAATACTCGCAATACAAGATTCTTTGTTTAGATGAGGCTATATGTCAGGGTTGCCTCGTACCTCCACAGGCTATTGAGACTTGCTCCCATGATGAAGTGTGTTGACAATGACAGAAATCTTTAGGAGGGAAGTAGACAAACAAGCTGCAAGGTGCGTCGTGCTGGGGCCATTTGTCATGGGTGACAGACAACATCCCACCTGCATGTGGTAAGTGGCTTTCATTGTGCTGGTTCTTGAGGCCTTCACAGCTGGGAGCTGGGGGCTTATGCTGTTGATGATAAAGGATGGTTCTCAGACACCTCCATGACACAGGAGTGTGAGTTATGGCTCTGGGCTGAGTTTAACTATGGAAAGGACAAGGCACCGGAGAAGCTTTGCAGGAAGGCCTGCCATTCCCAATGTGTAGATAGATGTAGCCTGCCTTAGCCCTCTGACCTTGCACAGGGGTGAGGTACAGAAAAGCAGGTTGTTGTCATGATCTGTGAGAAAAACTGATGAGTTGTAGATTTTTAAATATCAATTTAGTGATGTCAATGACTTGTCAACGTCTGTGAATGCCTAGAACTCATGCACTGGGCTTCGTGGGAGCAGAATGCCAGAACTCAAGAACTCATCCTTCTTGCCCATGGATGGTTTACCTAAAGTGGCCAACAGTTCACAAATCCAGACACCCAGACACTGACCAAAGGGGCAGTATGACCAGCACCTGGGGAACCCAGAGACAGGTAAGAGTTGAGCTCAGAGAGATAGCAGATAGGTCTTCCGGCCTTGTGGGTCACCTTGCATTTCACTCACAATAAAATTTCAGGCATTGCAGGATTTGGGGTAGATGAGTAATATGGTTGACTTATGTTTTCAAAACATTAATCTAGTTACTATATTCATAGAGATTGAAACAACAGCAAGTCTTTTAAAAAAGGTGGTAGGGGGCGCCTGGGTGGCTCAGTTGGTTAAGCGACTGCCTTCAGCTCAGGTCATGATCCTGGAGTCCCGGGATCGAGTCCCGCGTCGGGCTCCCTGCTCGGCAGAGAGTCTGCTTCTCCCTCTGATCCTCCCCACTCTCATGTGCTCTCTCTCATTTTCTCTCTCTCAAATAAATAAATAAAATCTTTAAAAAAAAAGGTGGTAGGTGGGGGACCAGAGAGGAGACTGTCATAAGCCAGAGGAGAGAGGGGATGGTGAAGAAGGGAGATGGTAAGTGGGTGGAGGAGTTCGGGAGCTGTTTAGATTCTGAGTATATTTTTGAGAAAAGGTCCAGTAGAATTTGCTCATGGATTGCGTTTGAAATGGGAGAGAAAGAGAGAGATCAGGGAAGAACCTATGTTTCCCGCCCCCCCCCCCCGAGTCACAAGATAAATGAAGTGGACCTATACTGACATGGGGACATCAGTGTTGGGGTGGTTTAGGGGGGAAACTTAGAACTCAGTTTTGGACATTAAGTGTGAGTTGTCTGCTAGCGCCCAAGGTGAGAGAGAGATCCAATAAACAATGGGATGTAGCATTTAGGATGTGTAGTAAACACACTAGTGGGAAATGAATTTATCCCTCACCAGCCAGAAAAGGTTACTTGAAGCACCGGGACCTGAAGGGACCCACAAGGGAAGGTACGCAGGTAAACACAGGGTCTAAGGATGGAGACCTGGTGCTTTCCAATATGGAAACAGCAGCGAATGTGGAAGAACCAGTGCAGGGGTCTGAGACGTGAGCTGTGGGTTAGGATAAGAACCAGAAGTGACTGATGTCTAGAAACCAATGATGCAGGTTTTTCAAGGAGTCGAGTTCACGCTGTTGGGAGGTCGAGTAAGACGCCATATTGATTCCTTCAGCCATGTGGCCGCCCACGCAGCCACCATGCCCATGAGCACATGCAGCAAGAGTGACATTCATGAAGAAATTGATGAGGGACACCACCCCGACTCTGCAACAATTGGCCAGGCCCCTTGGTATAGAACCAGCTCCCCAGAAGCTCAATGCTGGCAGCACTGTCTAACTAAAACAGTTATTTGTCTTCAGAAACAAGTTTGGAAAAACCAGGAGCTGAGCAGAGCCTCCAAACTCAAGAGGTGCTCTGGACAAGACTGGCAACCCAAATTAGGAGCTATCACTCTTTGTCTCTTGCTCCTGCTAACAATCCCTGGTTTGCCAAATCCATTTTGGTCATGTTTGTGACATTGATGTATTAGGTAATATCACCTCTTTTAGCAAAGTACCAACATATTGCACTCATTTCCAAGGAAATGAAGAAAAATGGCAGAACCTGGGAGGCAAATTGGGCTTCTGGCACCAGCTCAGCCTCAGAAAATACTCAGACTCCTAGAGGCTACCATTTGTGAGCAAAACTGTGACCAAACGGTCTTTACAATATGAACAATACAATTGCTTTAACCTTGGAAGATGTGTCCCAATCACAGGAGCAGCTGAGTTAGTTCTGGGCTGCAGGGAAATGCCCACCACACGTGAACTTTAGGGGGCTTTTCTCTAGTCAAGGGACTGCTTCTAAAGATGTGTCCCAAAAGGCTTTAGCCATCACAGGCAAATAAGGTAAATCATGGGTCCAGGTAGAGCCGGGAGGAGTGAGGCGGTCCCTGGGCACCTGAGTAGGGGAGAGGCATCTTTCCTGGAAGGATCCCCACTGGTCTTTGGGATGAGGCTGGGTGGGGAGGAAGATGGAAGGTAAATTCCAACATACGGAGACTTGAAAGAGATG
The DNA here is from genome assembly GCF_011800145.1 of Mirounga leonina. Classification (NCBI taxonomy): domain Eukaryota; kingdom Metazoa; phylum Chordata; class Mammalia; order Carnivora; family Phocidae; genus Mirounga; species Mirounga leonina. Next base: position 3,756,448 of record NW_023270436.1, on the reverse strand, counting down.
GGCCATGCCAGAGAGGATAAGGAAACTCACCTAAAATATTTGGGGGCCCTGGTGGAGAGCAGTGAGCCAGGGGATCCAACAGTAGTGAGAGCTTACATTTCTAAGAGATTGATACCTGCATTTTTTCTTGCGGTCCTTTTAGGAATCCTCTAGGGTAGAAAAACGGCATCGCATAAATACACATTTAACTTAACAGATTTTAGTATATTTTCTTGGAGAGAGAAAGACAGAACGCCGAAATTTCCCCCACCCCCCCAACCCCCATCCTCAGCTCCAGTGAAAAAAGGGAGAGCACCGCTTTGTGTCACATCTTGAATCTGAGTTTGTAAGGGCCATGATCTTGATGACAGCAGGACCATTGATGTGGTTTCCCAGAGTGATTTTTACGATGCCTGATTTGTGTCTTTCCAGTGAATTCAGAATATAATCATTAGAATCAGATGCAACACCATCGTCCTATTAATACTCTTAATTTATAGATTAAAAAGAAACAAACAAGGGAAGGTTTCATTTCTTTGGGGAAAATTCTAGCTAATTATGCAGGAAAAGATACGAGAAAGCAGAAATCAGCATTGTGAGCCTTACTGGAAATGTGGATCTAGAGCAGAACATCAGCGTTTTGCTGAGGCCATTTGGGGGAGGATAGTTGCAGTTGGCACCATGCGTGAGACCCTGCAACCTCATGCCGAAATACCTAAGCATGTTTCAGAAATGCCTGCATTTGGAATTTTTCTACTCCCCAGCCTCCAGCCATGTCTAGCCACTCAGCCCCTAATAAACAGAGGACTCAGGAATGAAAACAAAAGCACACACATACACAGACACACACAAACCCCGAAACCCAACAATAAGAGAGAGCAAAAGCCTTAATAGCTGGACTAGTCCCGTCTCTCCCCAAACCGAAGTTCACGACATTCACCACCATTGCCTCTTTTTAAATGGGCATGAAGGCGAACTCTGTCCAGCGAACCTTCGTAAAAATCTAAATTTTCACCGCTGAAGAAATTAAACATGGGACCCGGGGAATGAAGGGAACGCAAGCAGTTTTATCGTGGGCAGAACCACACAAAGGAGCGTCAGGGACCGTTGGCGTGGGCACCGAGGTAGAGTGCCGTTCTCCGTCCGAAGGAGCTGGGTGTGTGCACGGGATGGATGGTCACCGAGACCTCGGAGCCCACCTTCTCTCACCTTACAGGATGCCTTTCTGGAGAGCAGGTAGCGCCTCTGGGCGAGAACAGCCCAGTGAGCACCATCGTCCCCCCGGGTCACCTCCAAAGCCAGGGCCCCTCAACCCTCCACCGCGTGCCGGAGCTCAGTCTCTCTTCCTGGGAAATACACCTCACTGATATATTTTCCAGTGTGTCACCTCAGTCCTGCAGGAACCCGCGGAGCTAAATTAAAATCTATGTTTCACAGTTTGGAGGAGAAGGTAGTCGTGTCTGTATTAAAATTAATGAGCCTGGAGCCCAAGCCACGGGCTTCTCTCCCTTCCCGGTGGCCCGAGTGCCCCGTCCAAGGTGCCAAGGGAGAAAGGGCTCTTGGAGTCCGTGACAATGTTTTAAACTTTCATAACATTTTGCTTGAAAATGAATAATGCAGGTCTTCTACCACTTGGATCTTTATATGACATTACTTTTCTTTCATTTTGAAGATTATTATCTTATAATAGGTACTCTTGCACATCACTGACTATTTGTCAAGCACTGTCCTAAGAGTTTTACAAACGCCCACATATTTCATTCTCTGAAAAACCCTAGGGGCAGGTGCTCCAGGGACCGTTCTTTTCCAGACTCAGAAACAGAGGCATGAGAGGTGAAGCAACTTGCCCAGTTGTATACGGTCAATAAGGGGCATGTCCAGGACGCCCCCCCGGAACAGGTGAGCTCTGGTCTCCGTTCTTAACTCTGCCACTGGCCCTCAGGGGGTTGGTTACATGTTAGAGCCACCTGCGACACTCTTTAAAAGCATCCATGGCCAAACTAAGTTCCGAACAATTAGTCGAGAAAATCTGCCCTGGGGGCAGATGGTGTAATGGGAGGACTTGGAGGCCACGCCAAATCACTCTGCAACTGGGGTGAGGCAGGGGCATCAGGTAAATCATGTAACTTCTGTAACCTCAGTAGTCCTCATCTGTGAAATGGGACACAAATGACTCCCACCTGGTGAGGTGGTTGGGAGCTTTAAATGCAGAGTGACCATCTGTCCCAGTTAACTCAGACTGAGTGGGCTCCCGGGAAGGCGGGGGGGAGGATTTCAGTGCCCAAGCCAAATGGGGGGGGAACCAGCACTTCTTGTCCCCTGTCTAAATGAGCAGACGCTACCATGTCCCTGCATGTTTTCCCAAGCACTGGTAAGCATGCAGCAAGCAGTCCTTATTAATGGGTCATCCACATCCATTCTGCTTCAGAGCCACCCTACATCCTAGGGATTTTCAAGGCAGGAATGAGCAGGCATATTTGAAGGTCAGAGGAAGGCCAGTATGGCTGGACCACATCATGCAAGAGGTTGCTATAGTCAATCTCAGGGGTAAGAAAAGTAATAAAAAGCCAGAACACAATATACAGGGATGGGGATTCAATCTGGTCACATTAAGTGAACCTCAGAAGCTGAAAGTTTCAGATGAGAAGAGGGCCAGAGGAGGTCAAAATCATCACCACCAAGTAACCAGTGCAAATCTCCAGGGGGGGTCCCAGCAACGGCGTTCCTTAGCAGGGAATGGGCTCTGAGCGCAGTGCTTGGCACACTCAGGATGCTCGGCGGGCAGTCCTGATGAGCTGGCTGACGGCAGATCTGACAACACGAACGGACATGGCCGGGGAAGAGCCTTGCAAAGCCAAGGTCAGTACTGGAGGGCAAAGGTGAGAGTGCCAGGCATTCAGCTTTTTCTTGTTTGTAAAACATGATTAGCACATCTCCAGCTGGTATCAGTGGTGGGACCAGGACATTTCTAAAGAACGGTGGGTCTGTTACCCATTTCTTCAATGTCCTGTGGGTTGAAATCCCCATGGCTCAAGACCAAAGCAAATAAAAATGCTTGCCTTTTGCTCATGACTTTTGTTTTGTTGGTCTTGTCTTTCCTTTTAAGGTCAGAACATTGAAATTCAGACAGAGAGCTAACTTCTCCTGAGTTGGAAAAGTGCATGAGTGGGGAGAGAGGGGGGCTCTTTGGAGTGGCCACCCACAGGTAACGTCTCCCGTTGCTCCCAGAGAGCATTTCCTCGTGCACACCCACCCTCTTGCTCTGACCCCTGCTGCAGAGACCTGGCAGGGGATGTAAGCGACAGTGTGGACCCAGAAAAACAAGAGTGCAGGTGGGGCCACGAAAGGCCAATGACACCCTGGTCATTGCAAAGCCATGGGAGGGAGACAGCGCTGCTACAGTGCGTGTGACTCAGATCCCAGGCTCTTCAGCCTGGCCTGGGGCAGTAGCCTCACATTTTCTCAGAGTTAAAGCCAACATTCTTACAAAGGCCCCCAGAGGCACCGCACCCTCATCAGTCCTCAGACCTTTCCCACTCGCTCTATGTTCCTGATGCTTCTCCCTATGCCTCTGAGCTGTGGTTTGCAGCTACCAGACATGTCCAGCCTCAGGACATTTGCACAAGCTACTTCTTTGGCCCTCTTCTGCCCTCTCCCTCCTGGATGGACATAGAGCTGAGGTCTTTATTCCTGCATCAGCTTCCAAGTGAGTTTTCTTTGTTCACATCCTCATCGTTTTTCGTTTTTTCTGTTTTTCTTCTTAGCACATGCCATCACCTAATATATTACATACTTAATTATTTATTATTTGCTGACTGTCTCTCCCTCTCAAAAATGTCAGCTGCCTAAGGGCAGGAATTTTGCCCATTTTTAAAAAAAGATTTCCATCCCTCTCTTTCCAGGAGACAAAACAAAACCAAAAAAAGCCCTCATTGATTTTACAATCAGGGACCAAAGAGAGACTAACAAAAATGTTAGTCATGTCATGAGTTGATTCCTTAACCTTGTCGTAAGTTCAGTGAACGGTACTTTCAACAAATGTCAACATATTAAGGATGTGGAATCTATTCTGGGGGGATGGTGGAGCGGGGAAATGATCAACAGAAAACTCAAGTCTTTTAGTGGTTGAGAAATATCCAGGGTCATGCGTATTTGATTCCTATTTGTATATGGGAAAATGAAGAAGGCATACACAAACTGGGTTGTGTCTTAGAGCTTATAATTAAGTCACTTATGCAGTCAGGTGTAATGACAGCTTTTGACATGATGACAAATGTCTACACTGAAATCCCTGTACAAGCAGGAGGCCTAGGTCACACTCTTCCGTCCCCTCCCTCACAATGGACCCCAACACCCCAGTGGCGATGCCACCTCTCAGACTGAGTCATTTCAGCTACATAGAGGCCATGTCCCCCCATTAGAAACAGACTATAGAAGAAACAAGTCATTGTCAGACTAACCCTGTAGTGTCTTGATCTTCATCTGGAAAACGGAGTGCCCACTGCACACAGCTTCTGCAAATATCCATGTAGGGTTGCTGCACTGATGAATCAGAAGGAACCTGGGTCACCTCTTCCTTACAAGCCACAAGGGTGAATGGGAATACTTGTCTACACGGCTAGCCCTTTGCACTGCACATCATCCTGTCATGCAACTTAGGGTATGCATTTCAGGAGTGACCCTGGAAGCAATTAACAGTGAATTATTTATATCAGCAACTGCTGCAGCATGTTGCCCAGATGCTATTGCATGAAAGACATCTTGTGCTTTCCAAATTATGCCCCAGGCATGTATCTAAGTGACCGAATTCATCATCAGAATGAGATTTTCTTCTCCTTTTCCAAACATAAAGACAAGCTTTACCCATGGGATCCCTCAGCCCACTTTTGGAAAGTTGAGATATCAATCACTGCTGTATAATTTTAGCTGTAGATTCACTAAATGAAACTCAACTGCCACTGGATTGGACCCTGTTAAATGCAGAAGCACATGAGGTAGGTTTTTTCTACCACCAAATACAGACATTTTAAGAGTCAGTCGAGATTAGAACACACCACTTCCTCCCATGAGAAGGGTCCTTCCCTTCCATTCTAAAGTGTTGCTTAGAAACATAACCCACTTCCACAGTAACCAAAGCAAAAGGTCACCAGCAAGGCAAAATCGTAAGTAACCTTCCAAAGAAATCAGTTGAGAGTACCTGGAACTTCTTCTCTCCCGTTTTCCACATCAAAACATCCATTCACTGTCCCTTTTCCTCCTGGAAGGTCTTCCCTTCCCCTGGAAGCTAATAGATACATGAATTTGGGGAAATGCATTCAGCAAATACTAATGTGCTGACTAAATCCAGAAGGCAGGTTTTTGTTTCTTTGGGAGTCTTCTGGGAATTTAAGGAGGGATTGTGATATGAGAATTTCTTCTCATATCTTCTCCAGGAAAACACCTGGAATGGGCGTCTGCATGGCATTTAACTTGCTGACAATTTCAGAAGAGGCTGATTTGGGGATCTTTGTTGAGCGTTACGTTGCCTCTGTTTCACGCAAGTAGGCATTCCAATGTCACATTCCAACGTTTAACCCTGTTGCACAAGATGACTGAGGTTTTCTTATTCGTCTTCATCCTGTGTTATTTCGGAGAGTGGAGAGATGGGAGGGAGAATCCAGCTGCAGATAATACTTTCCCAGTGGCTGTGTTTGTTTTCAGATCTGAGAACAAGTAAGCATCCCTCCCATCTATGTGCACACACTCTCACACACACACGAGGGAAGGGCCATGCAGACAACAGTGGGGATATGTAAAACCCTGAAAATCCAGTGTGAAACTCCAAATGTCATCGTGATAAACTCTGCTGGGCTGGGGGCTGGGTCCTGGGTTGTCTTGAGTCTACAATTTTAGAGCCGTAGCTGGGTAAGCACATAGAGAAATATTCCACAAATGGGTAATATATATGCTTAATGCTGCTGTTATTCTTAAGGCATTTTTACAAGAGTTGCCTTTTCCCTCTTTTTCAGGAAGTTTCCTAGCGTTGTGATGCTGCAGGATGGCAATCAGCTCTGCCACCCCAGAGGCATGCATGTCCCATCTACCACTTCCCATCCACCAGTACCTGATGACGAGCAGGTTCACCTTGACCTGCTCACCCTGCAGGTCATGTCCGGGTGAGGTCATGTCCCCGACTTGGGTGTCAGAACTGCACATCTGGGATCATCTACATGGGTTCAGATGAGTCCTGTGTGCTCCTCAGAGAGACATACCCTAGAAAAGCACCCCCAAATCCTAGAGGATTAGCCAACTTATGCACAGCAGGTCCAACAGACCCCAAAGGGCTCAAAACTTCCTGGAGACTCCATCAGCAGCTCTGAAATGACGCTGCTCTCCAATTGGACTCCAGGTAGCTTCTGTACCAAGGGCAGAACTTGGTGGCAGTTTTGCTTCCTGACTATCTGCTTAATTTATTCACTTCCTAATTCTTGCCCTCAGCCAAACAAGATGGCTTATAAATGCATGATTAGAAATTCAAAGAATGCTGATTTCAGTTGTTTGATTTTTAGTCAAAGAGCAGGAAAAGAAAATGGGCTGAGAATAGGAGAATCTGAGTTCATCCTAGACTTGGCATATATTTACCATGTGAGGTTAGTCAATAAAAATAACATAGTAGTAATTATAATAATAGTAATTGACTTAAGGTCTGTCATGTAGCGGACAAGCTACTAAGACATTTGCAGTCAGTATCCCATCAGTCATTGCAACAGCCTTGTGAGGAATGCTCTATTGTCACCCCTGGTACAGATGGGGAAACTGAGGCTCAGGCGCAAGAGGCAATGGGCCAAGCACCATGCACCATGGAACAGAGCTCAGAGCTCAAGTTCAGATATGCTCTCTGCTTCCCACCACTTGGCCATCACCTGGCTGGCCCATGCCTATCTTGCAGGGTCTCCTGTGTCAACCCATTAAAGCCATTAGAAATATTCCACGCACCACGTTCCTTCCAGGGGTCCAGCAGAACTCCTCATTAATTCTTCTTTAGCATAGTGCAGCCTTCACCCAAATTCTAGTTCTATGTTCCAATTCTTTCAGCCTCAGAAATGACTGCGAAGCTCAAACACTACCTCCCCCTCCCTGCCCTTCCTGGCTTCATTATCGTCTGGGCGTGAAGCAAAATAACGTCCTTGGGACTGAGAAAGAAGGAAAGCTTTGTTTCTGTGTTTATTTCTAAAAGAACTTTGTGACCATTTCTTGAAGGAATATGTGCACCCCAAGGGAGAGAACAGGAAGGAGGATGTAAGAAAGAAAGAGAAAGAGATGGGGGTGGGGATGTGGGGAGAGGATGGGAGGGAGGGGAGAATGAGGGTGGGAGAGGCTCTAGGCAGAGGTCAGCAGGTGCAACGGCTGGTCTGGCTACTGTTCCCAGAGTGGGGCAGAGCAGTGAGCCAGGAGGTCAGAGACGCAGAGGCGCCCAGCACCGAGGGTCCTGGGCTACCACAAGGACACTGGATTTGATTCCGAGTGTAGTGAGAAACCCTTGCAGGATACTGAGCCAAAGGGCAACATCATTTGAGTTATATTTTTTAAAATGTTCTTGCTCTCTGTTGAGAAGAGGCAACAGAAGGGCAAAGCTGAGCTGTGGGGGTCACCATAGGGGATGGTGGCAGGAACCCCAAAGGGAGGTGCTGCATGCACCAGGGTCCTTCGGCCGAGACTGAGCCATTTCTGGAGTCAGGATGTGGTTTGAAGGTTGAGCTGATGACAGATGAACAGAGTTATGATTTCCCACGACAGGAGCACCTGGGAAACCCTTTTTAGGAGAAAAGAATCTAGATGACCTTGGGTTTGATGATGACTTTTTATTTTTTATTATTATTATTTTTAAATATTTTATTTATTTATTTGACAGAGAGAGAGAGCACAAGCAGGGGGAGTAGCAGAGGGAGAGGGAGAGGGAGAAGCACCTGGGAAACCCTTTTTAGGAGAAGAGAATCTAGATGACCTTGGGTTTGGTGACGACTTTTTATTTTTTTATTATTATTGTTTTTAAATATTTTATTTATTTGACAGAGAGAAAGAGAGAGAGAGCAGGGAACTCAATGCAGGACTTGATCCCACGACCCTGGGACCATGACCTGAGCTGAAAGCAGATGCTTAACCGACTGAGCCACCCAGGTGCCCCAGTGATGACTTTTTAGATACAACCCAAATGCACGATTCCAGGAAGAAAGAACTGGTAAGCTGGACTTCATTAAAATTAAAAAAAAAAAAATGTTCTGCAAAAGACACTATCAAGAGAATGAGAAGAGAAGCCAAAAAGGAGAAAATGTTGGCAAAAGACACATCTAATAAAGCACTATTACCCAAAATACACAAGGAACTTTTAAAAGTCAGCAATAAGAAAACAAACAACCCAATGAAAAAGTCAGACAAAGATCGTGAGAGATATCTCGCCAAAGAAGATACGCAGGTGGTCAATAAGCCACAAGATGCTCCACATCACATGTCCCCAGGGAAATGCAAATTAAACCAAGAAGAAGCCACTACACACCTGTAAAAGTGGCCCAAATCTGGGACACTGGCCACACCAAATGCTGATGACAATGTGGACGATCGGAATTCTCCTTCACTGCTGGTGGCTCACAAGAGGGTGCAGCCACGTTGGAAGATGGGCGGCTTCTTACGAAACTAAGCATTCTCTTACCACACGGTCCAGCAAGCACGCTCCTCGGTATTTACCCAAAGAACATGAAAACTTACGTCCACACAAAACCCTGTGCACAGTTGTTCATAGCAGCTTTATTCATAATTGCCAAAATGTGGAAGCGACCAAGATGTCCGTCCTTCGGTAGGTGGAGGGATCAACTGTGGTCCATCCAGACAATAGAATATTACTCTGCTCTAAACGAAATGAGGGATCCAGCCATGAAAAGGCATGGAGGAATCTTTAATGCATGTTACTTAGTGAAAGAAGCCAGTCTGGAAAGCCTGCATACTGTGTGATTTCAGCTCTAGGACATTCTGGAAAAGGCACATCTATGGAGACGATAAAGAGATCAGCGGTTGCCAGGGGTTAGTGAGGAAGGAGGGATGAACAGGCAGAGCACAGAGGATTTTTAGGGCAGGGAAAGTATTCTGTATGAGACCACAATGGTGGACACACGCCATTGTACCTGCATCCACTCCCACAGAACACACCACGCCAAGAGTGAACCCTAACGTCAACTATGGACTTTGGGTGATGCCAACGTGTCAATGTAGGTTCGTGATTGTAACAAAGGTCCCACTGTGGCGGGATGTTGATAGTAGGGCAGCTGTGCATGCGTGGGGGATGGGAGAACATGGGAAATCTCTGTACCTTCCTACCAATTTTGTTGTGAACCTAAAACCCCTCTAAAGAACGAGTCTTAGAAAAGAATCCCAAGTGAGGTCCTGAGGCCCCCGCTCCCCTCCCACCTGCAGGGGCGCCCCACCCTCCCCCTCACTGTGCACAGTCACGTTCCACCTCCAAGAAAGGGGGTCTTGTTTTCAGCCGCCCCCAGGGAATGGGGTCTGAGATCCCAAGAGAGCACGCAGACGGGGTGGACACTGCTGATGGACTTAGAGAAGCAAGCCCAGTTCCTGCAGGAGGTTGGTTTGGGGCCGATTCAGGAAGCGGCACGTGAGTCACACATGGGAGGGGGCGGCAGCTGCCGGCACACAGGCCCCGAGAGCCAGGGACCCGCGACGTTTCGAAGTCGTGTCGGTGTTGGCAGCGAGCCAGGCCTGGATCCTGAGGAAGCAGGAAGCACCGGGAGGTGAAAGACAGTCTGGGCTCGGCCGGGCCTGTCTTCTCTGCAGACGCCTGGGCGGGAGCACCTGCCTCCGTGGGTGAAGGGGGCCGCTCCTTGGCCCCCACGTGGAAGGAACTCACTGTGTGCGCCTTTCTCCTCCTCCCTCCAGCCATGATACAGAACCCAGCATGCAGAGGAGTAAAGGCAAATCTCCATGGGCAGGAAGCAGGAAAGCAGCTTTCTGAATGACATCATCTGGGATGGGAGCATCACATCGTGGAGCTCTTTAATAAGCCCTGATCACGGGCCCAGGAGAGGCATGCGTGCCCTGCCCCTCCCGGGCGCCGGGGTTTGCAGCCAGGACGGGACCCGGATGCAGGCAGCAACGCCTGGCCCATCACACCGCTGCCTCCTCGTGCCCTCTGCCAAGGCCAACAGCACTCGGGCTCTTCAGAGACCAAGTCCTCCGTCACACCCCACACACCTGCCTCAGGGCCTTGGGCTTGGCTGCTCTCCACCCAGAAACCTGGCTCACTCCTTTCCTTCCCTTAAAACGGGCAGCTTCTCAGAGTCTCCAACAGGGACTTCTGTAGAATTAGAACACCCACCCCCAGCCTCGGCTCTGCTTACAGTGTTGTTTTGCTCTATGTGTTTTCTGGGCACTGAGGGTTTTTGTTTTTGTTTGTTTTTTTTTATCATATTAGCTTCCCACCCCGACACGTACACATTAGGTTAGCGGTTTCTTGCTCACCTCCCAGCACTTAGAAGAGTGCCAGCCCCAGGCCCCACCAGGACTTTACTCTTGAGGGGAATCACATCCAAAGAAAATTCTGATTATTCAACTCTACCAGACAAGATTTCTTTCTTAATTTCTTCTTTCTTTGTAAATTTATGTCTTCTTTCTCCCCCCTCCCCATCCCGCCTTCCCTCCCCGCCCTTTCTCTGAAATTCAGAACGAGAAGAATGGAAATGTCTGATACCAGAAACAGATAAAGATGCCAAGACTGAAACACTCCCCTTCTGCAGTGTTGGAATGTGCTCCATCGTGGATTATTTTGAACCAGGACTTATTCCAATCGAACTTGCAAACTTCCATTTCCTCTTCTGTTTTCGAAGGGTCACATGGCTTCTAGAATAGAAGGTTGGGATGGGAGAAGGACGGTATCATTCACGTGCCTGCTGGTTCTAATTCTCGGCTCACCTGACACTTCCAGGTCGCTTCCCGGTCCTTTGGGTTGGTTGGCAACAGCGAAGATGGTTTTTCCCTTGCTTCTCGCCCAGGTATGAGAGTGTTGATTTCCTGCTCAGCTGCAGATGGAGTCCTGCAATGAAAAACAGAGAACAATCCCTGCTCCCCGGGGGCTCAGGTTGGCATTTCTAGGGAAGAGAAGAAGGAAGGTGTGGGCTGCTCCTCCAACCCCAGTCTTTTTGTTTCATTTTTTGAGCAGGAAAAAGCCACATTGAATCCAAACAAAATCTAAGCACATTTTGTTTTCAACGAACCCCACCCAGTGGGGACAAGTCTATGGGAAAAGCATGGAGTTGTTACCAGGGTCCTTATGGAAGCTAGTGCTGTGCGTTCTGTTGTGAATTCTGTAAATCCGGCCAGGAAACCCGCATTGCCATTTTTAACAGAGAGAGGTGGAGGGACAGTGGGGCAGGCAAGCATCACAAGCTGGTCGTCTGTGGTCACTTCTGTGCCAGACATATGGGGGCTTTGTTTGCTGGCTGGCTCACCCTATTTTATTTCTCATTTTGTTTCATTTTGTTCTCTTTGATCCTTAGAAGCGGTTCCACAAATGTTTGGGTGTTGTCAAAATGGAAGAGATACAAGGTTTCCTATTGTAAAACTCAAGAGTCTTGGGTTCTCTTTAAACACCGGAAGACCTGGGGGGGACCCGCACCCCATCCTGCAGGACCACGTGTAGGACCGTGTGTAGTGGGAATGAGCAGCTCCTTCCCCGGGGGAGGACTGAATCTCCCAGTTTTTCCAGCCCGAGGGCCCCCTCGCCGGCCCCTCATTTATAAGATGGCCTGGGCTCCGTACACACTGGAAGCCGAGATTCCCTTTACCACCACTGGTCAGTATTTGTGTGGGATTCCAAGCCAGCGAGGCCTTTCCCTGCAGCAATGGTTTCCAAGTCTGTTTTGGGCATTGACCCCGAAAAAGTGTTTCCCAGAAGCCCTATAAGAAAATATATGGCCATGGAGCAGATGCAGTGGGGGCGAGGCCTCCCCCTTCTAATGCCTCCACCTGGGTGGGGCTCAGCTCTGAAGAGTAGGCTCTGCAAGGCTGAGTTGCACAAAGGATGTGCAAACAGGTGGAGTGTGAGCAGGAGGGTGCAGAGTACTCGGCAGGCAGAGGCTCCAGCTGGGGCGGACCCTCAGGCGGGACAGACCCTCAGGCGGGACAGGCTGCCCTTTTCTGTGCTTATTTGTTCTCTGAACGGAATTCCAGGACAGAGGCAGAGCAGAGACTTACTCATCTTACTCATCTCTCTCTTCTCACCACAAGTGAAAAGCAGACTTTCTCACACTGAAGATTGGGCATCCTTAAGTTTTGCTTGAGCAGAATTCTCCCTATAACAGGAGTTCTAGACATCGGCACTATTGACATTTGGGGACAGATAATTCTGTGCTGTGTGGGGCCACCCTGTGCTTGGTGGGGTGTTCAGCGGCATCCCTGACCTCTGACCTCGAGATGCCCCTAACAGCCCTCACTGCACTGTGACAGTAAAGAGACGTCTTGGGACATTGGAGACATTGCCAAATGTCCCTTTGGGGACAAAATCGTCCCCCCGTGTCTGATAATAATATCATTCTAAAATATCTTCTCAAGAGGAGAGAAACAAATCGAATTACAGTTATGAATTCAACAATTCACATTATATCCATGTTTTAATGAGCTATTATTACTGATGCATCATTCGTTGTTATGATAGTAATGAATGTGTTATTTGACCTACCAGTTTCTTTGGGGTTCGCAAAAGCCAAAAGGAGATGCACCACCTAACATTTGTAACATGGCCAAATAAAAATAAAAGCAAGCAAATAATAAATACAAACTCATGGATAGCAATGAGAAACAAAGCCTGAAATTCCCAGCAACTCTAGACTATGATACACGATTCTTGTTTTAGGATGGGTGTTTACAAAGCTGCAAAGTATCATTGGCAGACATTTTAAATATTCATATCAATATCAAAATGATTAATATCATTTTAAATATTAATATCCCTAAGTGACCTTGCAAAACAGCTCTTTAGAGTAAGTACGCATTCTCCCCAAGTGGTCTACAGGGTGTCCGTTTTCACCATTGCAAAACAACAAAGATTTTTACAATAGCCTTCAGGAGTGGATATTTATGTACTGGGTCAGACTTTCTATTAACATCTGATATATATTCATCTATTTAATTCTCAACATTTTAAGACAGGGGCGCAGACTTCATGCGACATTGAAATCAGACAAGCAAGCAAACACAGGAAACAGCAGGCACTCGGCTCCTTCCGTGGCGCCTTTGTTTCGATGCTTTCCAGAGAGTCACCCGGGATCCTTCTTGATTCCTGTCTCTCTCATGTACATTCCATCCTCCTCTATAAAGATCAGAGTTATGTAATTTGTCCAAAATCTTCCAACTAGTCAGTGCCAGAGCTGAAAATTGGGTCTTTTAAGTAAGCAAGCAATATGTGATTGAAATCCAGTTGTGAAAAATGAACACACACACACACACACACACACAAGTCCTCTTTAACCTTATGTTGTCCTATAATTATTCTCTGTCAATCATCACTGTTATCAGTTTGGCATGTAACCTTCCAAAATGTATAGGCATGTGAATTTACATACAAAAGTAAACGTGCATATATTATATATAAATATATATGCAAAAATAGAGAATTATGGCTTGTGGTCTCTAATATCATAAACTATACTAATCTATAGGTTTGTTGACAATGTATGCCTTTGTCATGTAATATAAGATGAGTATATACAGACCCACTTCATCGTTGGACTTTCTGGGAGCATTGCTAGTGAATAGCTATACCACAGGATGATTTGATCATTTAATTGGTGGATACCTGATTGTTTCTAAAATTTCACTCTTACCCGGTAATGAACATATTTTCTTTTTTTTCTTTCTTTTTAAGATTTTGTTTATTTATTTGACAGAGAGAGTGTGACAGAGAGAGCACAAGCAGGGGGAGCGGCAGAGGGAGAGGGAGAAGCAGGCTCCCCACTGAGCAGGGAGCCCGATGTGGGGCTCGATCCCAGGACCCTGGGATCATGACCTGAGCCGAAGGCAGACGCTCACCTTTGGGGTGACTGAACCACCCAGGTTCCCCAACGAACATCTTGTCATGTAAGTGCCTTGTGCATGGTTCCGTAGACACCATTTATTGAGCATGTATTATGTGCCAGGGGCAGCTGTGTTTCTGCATACATTTTATAATTTAATTTTCAAACCACTCTATGAGGATGTGGAGAAACTGGATTCACATCCTGGCCATGGTTTCAGAGTGGAGACGCCGCACACCCCCACCCCACGTCGGGATGTCCCTATTTACTAGTGAGAGGCTCACAGGGGGTCACATTTCCCTTATCTTTGTTTATTTTTTCCAAATTTTCTATAACACATACATTTTGCATCTACACAATCCACACACACACTCACACGCTTACATATAGATAGATGTGCTTGTGCTGGTGTGCATGCATGCTTGTGTGTGTGTAAGAACCTCTAAATCAACCGCGGCCAGAAGGATTCGGTGAAAGCACATTCAGAAGACAGAAAGTAGAAGTGCCCGATGGAGCCTTTCTCTAATTCTTAAAGCTCACACCCTCCACAACTGTTTTACACAACTCCGAGGTGCTTGCAAAACCCTCATCAGCTTATCCCACAGGCAAGAACAGCGGAAAAGATACCCTCCGTGATTCTGAGACTTTGCTTGCTTGCCTCTTTCTTGGTTCCTACCATTGCCCTCAGATTTGAGAGACGTACTTTAATGCCCCGTGACATGGTCTCTAAATGCAGGCTTGCATTGTGGATCTAAAGGAGAGACAATTCAGATTCATCATTTGTTAATAAATGTGTTAATACATCTAAATGCAGATTTCCTCGTTCCTCGGGCGGATGTGCCTACAGTTAAACTCTACGCCCCACCCGGAGCAAATATGAACATTTCACTTTTGACAAAATTGGGACACATACTTGGATTTATTCCCTTATGCGTTCACATCCACCAGAGAAACTCATAGACACATACTTGGATTTATTCCCTTACCATCGGCACATCCCACCAGAGAAACTCATAGACTGTAGTTGGATGTTTTTTTTTCTCCAAACAGTGCAGGCAGTCAAGCTCCGTATCCCCGGATGCCTTCTGTACTCCCCCGCTCCCGTGTGTGAGCTTGAGCAGAGCATCTCTCTCCTGGCCAGGAATACAGGTGGGACTTCTACCTTCTGCAGCCCCTGCCTGTGTCCAGGCAGGAGAGGGGTCAGTCCTGTAGGTCTGTCTGTCTCTCGTTCCGTTTAAAGAGAATGTTAAGCCTGATAGCTAGAGCCGAAGATTGTGACCCCTGTATTTGTGTACCATTCTAAGTAGATTTGCATTTTTTTAAAGATTTTATTTATTTACTTGCCAGAGAGAGAGTGAGCACAAGTAGGGGGGAGCGGTAGAGGGAGAGGGAGAAGCAGGCTCCCCGCCGAGCCAGGGGAGCGCAATGAGGGGCTGGATCCCAGGACCCTGGGATCGTGACCCGAGCCGAAGGCAGACGCTTAAGGACTGAGCCACCCAGGCGCCCTAGATTTGCATTTCTAGAGTGAGGGTGCTTTCCCTTCTTGGGTGTATATGTGAGTCTCTCAATGAAGTGTCCTTTTTGCTTGTCCATAAAGTGGCAAATTCCCATCAGACCCTGCAGTTGCCAGGAGAGATTGTAACCCATCTCAAATGGCAAGAAAATGTGGTGGAACCTCTGGAATATCACCTTCCTCCCCATACTCAGTTACAAAAATATCAAGGTAGTCAGATACTTCTTTCCCCAGCTGGATCCAGCAACGACCAATTTGCACACCCTGGGAAAAGCCATTCGAGGTGGGATGGAGGTTTTGTTTTCTGGACCCATTAATCTGCTTCCATCTCTCTAATTAGTTGAAGATTCTCCAAAGCTCCTGAATATCATCCCTTGAGGTGAGGAAGATGCATTTTCAATTTCCTCCTGCAAATTAGACTGGGGCATGCTTCTCTGGAAATACCAGATAAGGGAAAGGTGCGGAAGTCTGGTGCTGAAATTTTCCCCTTTGCCACCTGGGAGATGTGAAAGGAAGAGTATCTGAAAGACAAAAGCTCCGTGAATTTTGTGAAACTTGAAAAGGAGAATTAAAGCCATATTGTGGAGCCTTGATAAGTAGGAGGGCACGGTCTCGTAGAATAAAGCTCAGGACACTATTGGGTGCACTGGTCGTTCTACCTGGAGACAGTTGGGGCCAAGTCAGGCTTCTCCCACACATAGCTCAACGAAGTCAATCAACAGGTCAGGACTGTGACCTGCCCCCTCCCAGCACACGCCAGACATCACAGGGACCACAAGAAGCCGAGAAGATACCACACTGACCTCCAGGAGCTCATAGTCAAATCAGGGAAATGAGAGTTAGAGTTTGGGTGCATTCAGTGATATATCCAACCAAACAGAGCAACAAGCAAGTAGGACACATTGGGGGTTTGAGGCTCGGGGTATCCAGAGATCCTTCATCCTTATGTCTACATCCATCAATCCTGCAGACCCTTCACTCTGGATGTGCCCTCAACCACTGCTGCCCATCAGAATCATGTGAGAAACTCTAAACTACGGATGTCCTGGATCACCCCAGACCAATCTTACCAGAATACCTGGAGGTGGGGAGAGGGAGTAAATATTTTTAAAATGTATAGATGTAATTTGAGAGTAGTTTTGCGCTCATGGAAGAATTGACGGGAAAGTACAGAGGGTTCCCATGTATCTAGCTCCCCCCCACACAACTCACCCTGTATTTAACACTTGCCTTAGTGTGGTACATTTGTTGCAATCGATGAACTGATATTGACACAACATTATCAACTAAAGCCCACGGTTCCCATTAGAGTTCACTGTTTGTGCTGCTAAATTCTAAGGGTTTGGACAGATGCATAATATCCTGTATCCACCAGGACAGTATCATGTGGAAATCTCCTGTGCTCCGCCTGCTTTTCCCTCCCCGCCCCCAGCGGTCCCAGAAACCACTGATCTCTTTACTATTGCCATAGTTTTGCCTTTCCCCAAATGTTGCACAGCCAGAACCCCGCAGTATGCAGTGGTGGCTGCAGTCTGATCTTTAGAAGGTCTTCCGGAAATGGCCATGTACCCCAGCGCTGAAAGTCACTAGACCGTTGCATGGGGTAGCCCTGTGTTAACTTATCCGAAAGGATTTTCAGGATAATCCAATGCAATCCTTGCACTTCACAGGCGAGCAGTATGTCCCCAGAGGGGAGTGAGTTGACCAAGACCATGAGGCAAGGTGGCGAATCCCCGGTCCGGAACCTTCTAAGCATATCACATCCTCTTTCCGAGATAAACTGCCTAGCGTGACTCCAGGACCAGCGTTATCAAGGCTGCCTGCATTCTAAAATTCATGACTGTGACCGATGTTTTCTGAGGATCAATTCTGGGCCAAGCAGAAGCCCTGGAGCTGCTGGCCCCAGAGGCCCCAGTTTGGGCGGGGAGTGTGGGGAACTCAGACACGTGAGCAACTGCATAATGCGGGCTGTGGGCAGTGACAGCCCGTATCCACACACTTGCAAGCACTTTGCAGTACCAGCGCATCTAATTCTCACAAGAGCCCCAGCAGGGAGGTGGCATTATCACCCCATTTCTCAGATGAACTGAGTGCAGAACGCTAAAG
Source organism: Mirounga leonina (assembly GCF_011800145.1). Taxonomy (NCBI): domain Eukaryota; kingdom Metazoa; phylum Chordata; class Mammalia; order Carnivora; family Phocidae; genus Mirounga; species Mirounga leonina. The sequence goes on along the minus strand of NW_023270436.1, from coordinate 3,738,796 downwards.
GGCTTTAGGGAAGGTGACATACAAAATAGACGGCAGAGCCGGGATCCGAGCCCACGAGAGACTGCTCCACGCATTAAGTCGCTCACTGCTAATGCACGAACCACTTCTTCCCTATTCTGCAGGATTTAACACTTTTATCAACGTGGGCCGGGGGCTCGGAATGGCCCCTTCCTTGTGGCACAGCCCCATGACGGCTTGATTCTGGGGATTCTTGTGGAAGCAGGACACATGGCACAAGGCGATTTATCTGAAAGCAGGCGGCTCTCACCCGACCAGTGTTTAAATATCCAGAAAATCCGCTTCCTTGGAACAAAAAGTTTGAATACCTTCACACCCGCTCGTCTCTGCAGTTACTAACACCAACTGCCATGGTCTCAGACTCAGTAACTAAAGAACGATTTCATTGTTGGAGCTTATCTGCCGCTCTGTGTTTATTATCGAATGGTTTCTCCTTCATGGGAAAAATGGCTCTCCTAACCAGGTCATCTGATGTTGGCATTTACGAGTCTTAAATCTAAAGCCCACCCATATGTTAATTCACGACAAGCAGCACTTTGAATAGCAGGGACTTAATGAAAACTATTTTTTCATCGAATCTGATAAATAATGTAAAGTGTTTGGTGAAAACAATCCTAAGCAGGAGCAATTGATATGTCAATTACCCATAAAAAGCAAACCAGAGTGTGGGTAATTAGGAGAGGGGTCTGTAAGTGCTCTTGGGATTAGACAGTTAATACCCAGACACCGCAGATACGGAGAGCAGGTGCATTAAAGAACTCTCAGGCACAACTTAAGAGAGATGCTGAGGCCTGATCTACTCCTGATTTCTCCACTCACACTCTTTAAGTAGTACACACTGCCAAATCAGTTTGGTAACTCAAGCAAAATCCCAGGGTTGAGACTCAATGGCCCATCTTGGGTTACATGGCTATTCCGGGACCAATCAGGAAGGGCAGGGACCAATGGAACGCATCGCGTGGCAGAAATCTGGGCTCCTAGCCAGAAGGTCAGGGCTCCTTTCTAACAACAAAGACTCAAAGTACAGAAGAGGTGGCTTCCCAGGAAATCAGTGTTCCATTCCCTGGACAAGGGGATAGAGAGATGGGCCAAACAAAAACAACATTGGACACTTTTCCTTCCATAGCTGGCTAACCTTTTGATTGCCCCCGGTCACTGGTTCTGGAAGCCAAGCTCGCAGATGAGGATCTTCTTTGAGATGTTCTTTTTACTTGACTCCCTAAAAGTGCCATGGTAGGAACTTGGTGCTGTTGGTGTGGTCAATCCTTTTATTTATTATGGAGTCCTTTCTGGATGATGATGATGAGAATGCCATTTATGGAGTGCTGTATAAATTCCAGGCACGATGCTGACCACTTTGCACTTACCACTAGACTCAGTTATGACAATAACCCTGTGAGATGTGCTATTATTATTATTATTATTATCCCAAATTCACAAATGAAGGAATTAAGCCTTTGTGTTCCTTATCATAACACCACCTCTCTGGACATCACAGTTACATCCTGTTGCCAGTCAACCCCAACTCCCCATTACGCTCCGCCATGCTTTAGTTCATGGAAGCGGATGATGTTACAGAAGACACCACTAGAGGACAAATCTTGAGTGCTGAGGGATAAACCATTTCCTGCCGTGCAGGACCCTGATTCAGGGACAGAGTCCTGGTAAGCTCACAGGGGTTGAGGGAAGGAGAAAGGCAGATCTTTTAAAGCCAAAAGAACCTATGTCTCACCGTAGAGAAGCAAAGTCCCTGAGTGGGGTTGCTTGCTGGCCATGGCTGTATCCCACCTTCATGTGAGTCCCGGATGGGACAGAAGAGGTCGTCTGCATAGGCAGGGTCCCTGCATCAAGATGTGGCGTCCGCCTTCCTCGGGACATGCCTACATCACATTTGCACACGTACCTGAAAGTCAGCTGTCCAGGTCAGAACTGACCGGTAGGCAGTGAAAGATGTTCATGGAATAGATTTGATTCTCTCTAGCTCAATACCTGGTTGATTTGCAGAATGATCAAGAAAGTCATAAAATATGTGCTGGCATTCTTTTCTTTTCTTCACTGGTGAGAAGTTCTCCTGGACCCTTCTTGTTCTTCTGAACTCTTCAGTGTTTCATTTTACCCATGTTATGGGTAAAAACATAGGTTCCTGGTTCAATCTGGAAAGATCCACTTTTCCTCCACTTTAAAACGATGTGAACTGATTGTTTAAAAGTGCCACGATATATACTCTGGTTTCTCTTCAGATCGCATAAATCTTTCGCCTTTTTAAAAGTGCCACGATATAAGACGGATCGCCCTCTGTGTTTGGGCTTCTAGACTGTGTCCCGCTAGACAGCATGTGATTCCCGCTGTCCAGCTTCACTACTGATGGAGAGGTGATAGAACGGACGTGTTTACCTCGTGACTCTGGGGGCCCAGGAGGCTTAATTTATTAATTAAGAGTAGGGCACCTGCTCCTGCAGAATGTTCCCTCCTTCCAAGCCCACACTTTGCCATGAACATTTCCAGGGGGAACCTGTTCCAAATAAGCAAATATTTAGCATCATTGCTGTGGTGAGGCTTATCCTTCCCTGGAATTTTGGAGAGGAATATAGTGGGATCTCCCAGGAAGCTTAGAGGTTGCAGTGGGGCTCTGCTCAGGTGGGGGGTGGTATGATGCTTCTAAGTTCTCGACAGATGACTATGGACCATCACAGGGAGCATCTCCAGGAGGCTTTCTATTCCAATTCCCGGTCAGGGTATTTCAAGCCTTTTTAAATTTCAGTTTTCTCATATATAAAACGGGAATGATGATGTGCCTTATAAGTTGCTTGTGGCAATTAAATAAGAAGAAATGGGAAGTGTTGGGTACATAGCATGCTGGGGACAGTAAATGGGGGCTCATGTTAGGATAAGGTCATTTATCAAAGACATGCACGCTGAGCCTGCAGGAGAGTACAGAGCACCTGCCCTCATACCCCTAACAAATGTCTGAAAGTACACATGTCCCAGAGCAAATGCCCCTTCTCCAGTCTGCTCCTCCAAAGGCCTTCTACACTGAGTCGTTCGGTGAGTCGGGCCAAAATCCTTTGATTCTTCCTCGATTCCTTACACTAACTTACAAGTTGCATCAAATCCATCAGAAAAGCCCATTGCTTTGCCTTCTAAATGCATCTAGAAATGAACAACCTACATCCTCAACTAATCTCCTTGTCTAAGACACCTTCATAACTCTTGCCAGGATTTTTGCCATAGCTTCTCACTGAGCTCCCTTCTGGAGGCTCCCACCATCCCTCCCTGCCCCCATTAGGAAGCCAGCACCCTGAGGACAAGGCCTGGGTATATCTGGTTCATGGCGGGTACCTGCCAGAACAATGCTGTCCTTTATTAGATGCTCCATAAAGATTTGCAGGATGAGTCAATTCACCCTTTACACAACATGCCATTTTATAATTTTTCTCCTAAAGATTATGAAGAGTATGCTTATCTTCCTTTAGCTTTCTGAGATCCTGCCATGAAGATTCAAGACACTTTACATGTTGTAGGGTCCTCAACCTGTCCCGTTGTATCAATCTGCCCAGGTCCCAGGCCCCAGATACAATATAGTCATCCTACTGATGCAATATGAATTCTAGGGAAGACACATTCCTATTCATGTGGCATTTTTATAAGATGAACCTTGTCCAGAAACCCCAATAGACCAAAATCAGAGATTCCTCTAGAAAAATTCTCAATAGCTGGGAAAAAAAGGAATCAGGACGAGATTGATCTCGTCCTCGGCTTTCCTGCTCCTTCCAAGGGCAGGGCAGAATGCCAAGTCAAAGATACACTTTTCTCAAGCTTATCAAACAGCACATAACAGTACATAAGGACAGAGGTGCCGCCTTGTATTTTCTTTTATTCGCTGGGTTACTATCAAGTGAAACAACAAGCAAATGACATGCCCTGCCCATCAAAGACAAGATAACCCACACTATACTGATGTCTTGAACACGTTCTAGGCATAGATTTATGGGACTTGTCATATCTCGAGCCCCTTTTTTTTCTTTTCCTCCATGTTTCCCTTCCCTTGATATGCATTTGCTACTTTGGAGACAAGGATGGCATTGCTTATGGGGCAAGCATGTGGAATCCACACGTAAGAGGGGACACGATGCTCGGAGGGGACGACTTTTCTTGACCATATGATCCAGGCTCAGGAAGCACTCGCTCCCGGCAGGCACAGGGACATACCACGGAGGGGTGTCTCCTGTGCATACCCACAGACTCTCCAACGTGTGGAAAGTCAAAAAGAAGGGGCCCAGGCTAGTCACTCATGACTATTGCGCGGATTCAGTACTGGTCGGCTCTGATGGATTGCTGAGCCCCTAGCGACTCAGCGGCTAACTGTTCGCGTTGCATCATGCCTGAGCTGTTAAGAGCTCTACAATTTCCTTCAGGCCCAAGATTATGAAACAGGCTATGAATTTATGCTTTTGTTGCTATGGTAATTTATATTTCCACTGTTTTAATAACCTCATCAAATGCAGGCAATCAGAAACACTGTGGCACCTCTACATAATTTAACTCGAAACCATTCTTAACAACTTGCAATGCCATTTGAAACATTGCATGAGGAAATTAAAAGCAAATAGAAATAAGTCATCTCGAGCCTAAAAACCATAAATATTTGAGGTGGGAGCACAAACATTTCCAGAAAGATCTTTGATGATAAGAACAGATATTTCTAACAAATGGTGCAGAGAAATGATACTGTATTATAAAAGAGATACCTTTGAGGCATTTTTTTTTCCTCATCAAAAGAAAAAAAAAAGGAAATACTGCTTTCTAGTTATTAGGATATATAACATAAAGGGGTTTTTCATAAGCTTTCAGTACTCTGTTTATAATACTTAATGACTAGACCATGAATATTAGCTCTCTCATGGAGATTGATATTTAAAAGGTATGCATTCTGTAGACTGAAATTGCTTCCAAAATTCCACAATGGGTTAAACTGCAAAGTGTGACAGTTCTTAACATATGATTGAGTGATGTGTATCCTTACACACACACACACACACACACACTTCTACACACAATCAGTTCAAATGCATATTATTAAGAAACTACATCGGTTTTGTTTGTTCGTTTCTGGTTTATCATCATTGTGGGTTTAATGGATGAGGTTGTGCTTGCCTTTAATTAGCAAATAATTTCCACTGCTCTTGGTGCTCTTTTGCATCAGGGGAAGCTGTATTTATGTAACCACAGGAAGCTTGACCCTTCTAGAATACAATCTGAGGTGGGTATGTGGGGCTGGGATGAATCATTCTGGAAACTCATCATTCTTCTGTTCCACACAGTGAGCAATGGACACTGGAACAGAAGCCCAGCACTGGGTGTGTTTTCAGCAATGCCAGGCACATGCCCACGTCCCACCCCCTGTCCTGCACCAGGAATATGTTTTCCTCCCGCTGGATGGGACAGCACGATCTCGTTGGAGCTAACCCTCAGACACATGTGAGTTGGCAGACAGGTGACTGAGGGTCCTGAGCGATAGGTTACACATCGGGCAGCTCGAGGAGGGACGAATGGATGTAGAAGGGGAACATGGTGCTAAGAAGTAAGAGGAGATGGTGAGTTAATTCTTTCATTCTCTACCTGCTGAGCATCCTCTGAATACCGGGCACTGTACCAGGCATGGGTTCCGTAGTAGATACTGTCAGGTGCCTGCCTCCATCTCTGAGCCCCCTTTTCCTTCTTAGTAGAGCCCTTCCACACAGCCACAGGGTTTAGAGGAAGCCGACTCCATCTCCAGCCCCAGGCTTACTTCCTTAGTTGGATAAGACTTGTCACTCCCATGGCCACTGTCATTGGTCCAAGTAGGAGCACATCACCTAAGTCAATCCAAATAGAATGGAGCCAAGATGCGTGATTGAGTGAATGTCTGGAGCATCTCTGTGTCTATCCACATGTGTGTGTCACATACCAGTATAAATCCCAGGGCAAGAAAGCTCCTTGACCTGCAAGAAAGAAAGAGAAGTGGAAAATGCCGTCTACCTGATACCCACTCTCTGTTTCTTCTTTAAAATAAAAAACCCAGTCTTACTCAGGTATACTGTGCCCAACATCTCTTGTAATCAAGTGTATCCTGTTATTAAGTGATGAATAAAGGGAATGTTATGTGAGAGTTCTGGAAAGTCTCCTTAAATGGAGCAGATGTAGGTGTGAGGTGTAACCCATTTGGTCCTCCCGCCTCCAACCTTTTCTTGCCACATGGAATGTGGATGCAATGACTGGAGCACCAGCAGCCTTTTGGGGTAACCTCGATTATGAGTCATACCAGAAAGACAGAAGTCAGGGAGGCACCTCACTATTCCTTTCCATTGAGATATATATATATATATATATATATATATATATATATATATATATAT
>NW_023270436.1:3727245-3732373 GCF_011800145.1 Mirounga leonina | reverse complement strand
ATATATATATATATATATATATATATATATATATATATATATATATTTTTTTTTTTTTGCCTTCTTCTGGTCCACTGAAACATTGTTTCTAACCGAAAAGCTATTAGGGAAAGAACTTTATTTACTTTCAAAATCCTTTGATTTACCATTTTAGGTGGAGAAAATATGACCTCAAAGATGTGTCATAAAAAGACATAAGGAGGGGCGCCTGGGTGGCTCAGTCGTTAAGCGCCTGCCTTCGACTCAGGTCATGATCTCAGGGTCCTGGGATTGAGCCCTGCATCGGGCTCCCTGCTTCGGGGGGACCCTGCTTCTCCCTCTCCCACTCCCCCTGCTTGTGTTCCCTCTCTTGCTGTGTCTCTCTCTGTCAAATAAATAAATAAAATCTTAAAAAAAAAAAAAAGACATAAGGAAGTAGGGGAAACTAAACTGCTTTGGCAAACAGAGAAGGACCGGGGCATTGGGAAGAACAGTAAGAAAGGACAGGAAACTTAAAAGGTGCTGGAAGAAGAGAGAAAGTCTAAGCAATTGGCAAAAATGATGTCTGATGAAGAGTCTATGGCGTGGTCATGGAGGTCACTAAGTATATCTAATATTCAAGTTTGGGGTAATTCATCCAAACTTGGGTAATTACTGCTCTTCTGTGCCCGGTGGTGACTGGGTGCTGGGGCTGCAGAGATGAACAGTACTGAGTCTGTTCCTGGCCCCCAGGATATTATCCAGTGTGGTTAACACAGTGTTAGGTGCAAAAGATGCACATTCGGATGTGTTGGAGATACAAAACGATCAAATTCATATCCAAGTAGCTTAGTTTATTTTCCAGGCTTAGGAAATCAAAATGGTAATAGCACTTCTCCCGGGGAAGGTGAACCCCGCGTGCACAGCCCTGGAGCCCGGCTGCCCCGGGGCAAGGGGCGTCTGCAGAGGAGGGGGGCCTGGAGCCCCAGAGGGAGAGGGTCCAGAGGTCATGAACTGACTTGGACTGTGCCCCAGTATTTCTGGACCTCACCAAGCACATGAGACCAGAGAACTGAGAAGAGACGACCTTTTCTTTTTCTGAGTCTCATGTCACTGAGACCGAACATCTGGAGCCAGCAGCCGGTAAAGTGTCCTCTTCCTTAATCCCCTCTCAGGAACTCCCCATGGCCAGGTCCCCAGACAGCCGCCCACCCCCACTGCCCGGTGGTCTCCGTCCTGTCCTGTGCCCTCCTGCAGGGAAGATGTGGGAAGAGCAGGCAGGTGGCAGCAGGAAAGGGTACAGGACTTCAGCCCTGCCCCCCTTTTTGGCAAGTGACCTCACCTTTCCCCTTGAGCAGCCGATCCACAAGGGAAAGATGAACATGAGTGGGGGGCCCCATCCCAGGCGGTGAGCGCTGCAGATGTGGAAGACAGCAAGAGCAGAGACTCCGCACTTAGCTCGAGTCTCAGCGAGTGGGGACCCCCCCAACCCTGCCCCGCAGGCGTCAGCGAGCCCCTGGTGGCATGGGCCTCCTCACCTCGGGTTTGCTTCCCTTTGGACCTCATTCACACTGAGCTGGGTGGTCTAAAGGGACAATAGACAGGGGGTCCTACTCCCTTGGCTGGGCCCCCAGGCCCCCGCCCCGCAGAGCTGCATGTGATTCTCCTGCTGACAGATAACGGACCCCCTCACATCCGGGGCTTTGCTGTAAGACACCTGACCCTTCTGCCCGCCCCCCAGCCCCCCAGCTGAAGAAAAGAAAAGCAATGTTTCATCTCTGGGAAAAATGAACCCCCAAAGCTGACTTTTCCAGCAGTAAGTTTGATCACATCTGATGTTTGACCTGCTGTCCCAACTTCAAATGCAATTCCCCTCAAGAAAGAACTTTCGAAAGAAAGCATTCTTCCCTAGGGCCTCTGGACAGCCACACAACACCCTCCATGGCCCCTAGAAATATCTTTGGGGGCTTCAGCACTCCCCTCTTCCTCCTGACCCCCCTGCCTATGTCTCCTTTACTGGTGATGCCACTCGACCTCCCACACTTAGGCCCCAACCTTGAGACCACTGTTACCTTTAGGGACACAGAGATACCACCACTGGGGACTCGGCTGCTGCTGCAGGGCTGAGAAGATTGTGTCCCCAACCCCGGTAGACCATGAGTCAGCCGGGGCTTAAAGATGTCAATCTTCTCATCCGACGCCCCTGAGCACCTGTTCTTCTGATGTCTCTCAGACGCGCCCCCTCTCCTGCTGGCCACTGCTGCCTAAGATAGCTTGTTGTCCTTGCCTGAGGGTGGGAACACACCCCTCAGCAGTCGTCCTGTCTTCACCTCTGCCCACCTCCAAATCTCCCCACAGCCCGCTCCCCAGGGAGACTCCAGGGAGCACCCACCTGCTCCCTACCCCCTCCATGATGGAGGAGAACCACCAGCCTTCCCCTCCCTGTGCCCAGATGTGCCCATCCTGGCTCCAGTCCCCTGTTCCCATGCCTGAGCATCTCATCAGGGCACTTGGCACGGATTAACTCCTCTCCTGGCCTCGAGGTGCCCACATCCACTGTCACACCCTGTGCACCCAGGTAATAGCACTTCTCCCGGGGAAGGTGAACCCCGCGTGCACAGCCCTGGAGCCCGGCTGCCCCGACACGTGGCTCTTCATTGATCAAATACATGAGCATGTTTGAATAGAGGTCTCTGAGGCCGGCCGTGCCGGAGGGGCTGGGGGACTCATTTGGTTTGTGTTTTCTTGTTTTCTCTTTTGCTTTGGTCCACATCGTGATTTTTTTTTTTAATCGACTGTTGCAAACGATTGAGCGTTACCGCCAGTCATGATGCCCACACTGTGCCTGCTGAGCCAAGTCTGCCCACCTGGCATCCTGGGTACTTTTGGGCAGCGGGGTGCTCAGTTCTGCCTCCCTGTATGGCTGGGCCCATGGCAGATGCTCAGAAGAATTGTTAAATGGTTTACGTGGGATCCAAGCTTCCACGCTTGTACTGAGCACTCCCTGACGTGACCAAGGCCATCAGAACACACGGCTAGCCACGTCTGGTCCCGGCGCAGCCAGCCGGCCACCTGCTCTGGTGTGACCTTCTGCTGCTCTGTGCAGGAACCTTCAATAACTCATCCTGTTCATATTCTTACTCAAATGAAGCAGAGGACTTCAAGAGGGTCCCACGCCTGAGAAATAAGGACAAGCCTGACCCTGACCATCCCTGCTCCAGGAGAGGGCGACAGAAACCTCCCAGGCCTGCCTGAGTGCCTGGGGCTTTGGAACCAGGCTGGGTCCTGGGATGCTGGGCCCACTCTGCGCTCAGGGCACGGAAAGCCTGAGGGCTGGGCAGACCAGGGACAGCCCCACAGGAGGACCTCCTCCAAGGCTAGACAGGGAGAAGACGATCGGGGAGCGCACCCTCCTGCCCTGGGTACTGCAGGTCCTCAGAAGCAGAAGAGAGGATTTGCTGTGCCGTCCAAGGCACAGACTGACCCATGACATAGTTCTCTTTGAAAAATGAAATGTGGTTCATCCAGCTTCATTACCAAAAAAAAAAAAAAAAAAATCTGAAAATATAGATTAGCTAAAAACAGAATTGAAACACTCATTCTTCCTAAGATAATGTTTAGCACTCATGTATTTCTACTTTAAGCCTTATTCCAATATATGCATGTACGTATACATCAGATAGATAGAGCATTTACACAAAAGGCATTAAACCCAATGCACATTTAGTTCTTTAAAATGATGTTGTAAATGTCTGCGGTAGGCTATCCTATTGTTCTCCACTTTTCACTCCCTCCCACAAGGGGGGTACCTCCTGCTCGTCTGGACCCATTGATTTGGGGCTTCATCACAGGACATGTTTTGGCCCCACACATGAGATACTGGTGATGCCGACATGGACAAAAACTTGAAATGTGCTGTTTGCGGTGACCAGCCTTTGTATGCCTCTGCCATCCACCAAGATAAAAAGTAGGTCCTGCACAGCTTCTGGCTCAGATAAAATAAGCAACACGTGGGGGTGCAGCAGATCCAACAGCACATGGCCACTGGTAACACAAAGGCTTGTAAGCCAGGGACGTGAGTGCTTGTGGCTTTGGGAATTGCAGCTTATGCAGCATTTCTGCAGCAATATCTGCCTAATAAAGCATCTTATCATGTCAATTAAAATACTTAAATATTGCTTTCAAAGCTATGGATTATGGCATGCATGCCTACATTTGGATAATCATGATAAATCTCCATAAAACACGGTAAGCACTTTTCACAGCACCTACCCTAGTAAGTGCTCCACAGTGGTAGCTATTGTTAAAAATTTTTGTGCTTGTATTTATTTTACCAGTCCTTATTGTTGAACACTTGGATTCTGTCCAGTATTTCCATAGGAGCCCCAGAAGAGTTGAGTCAAAGTTGCCTGGGACAGGAGGGAGGCTGAGGGTCCCTGGAGGGAAGATGACCCAGCACTGTGGTGTCTTAAACAGACCTTCAATCCAGTTCACAGTGAACTATTTTACCATATTTGAAGTCTTCCCTATAAGTAAGGAATTGGAATCAGCTGCAGGCATCAGAAATTCAACACAACATGGCTTGAGCATTTTAGAAGCACGTGGCTCTCTGATGTGAAACAGCTGGAGCTCGGCAGCTGCAACCGGTGTGTGGCTATAGGGTCATCAGGGACCCAGGTTGTCCATCTTTCTCTTCCTAAGACAGAGATACCTCACCCCTCTGGGCTTTTCTTTCAGTATGTGTACAATGAGGAAAGGAATAAAACCCACTTCTCAGGCTAAGAGGCTTACATAAAGTTTAATTCACGTAAAATGTTTAGACGAGTGATGTCTGGCAAAAAATCCGTATTCAGTGACTGTAAGTCACCATCCTCATCATCCTCATTATCCATCAGCATCTTCACCATCACATTTTGTAGAGTCATCCCTAAAGTTTCTCTTTTACTGTCACCATCATCATCACCACCATCACCACCATCTGTGTCATAATCACCACCAGCACTGTTATCACCATCATCACCATCATCATCACCATCACCATCATCACCACCATCATCATCAATACCATCATCACATCATCCTCACCATCACCATCACCACCATCACCATCACCATCAACACCCTCATCATCAGCATCAGCATCATGACCATCATCACCACCATCATCACC